>NC_064856.1:5213214-5553792 GCF_024139225.1 Suncus etruscus | reverse complement strand
GCAGCTGGCCCAGAATGGACAGTGGTTTGAATCCCAGCACTGCATATGGTTTCCTGTGCCTGCCAGGAGCGATTTCTGAGTACAGAGCCAGAAGTAACCCCTGAGTGCCTCCGGTGTGACCCAACTACCCCTCCTTCCCCCCCCCCCCAAAAAAAAAGAAAGAAAATAATGTGTGGGCCAATGGTATAGTACAGCTGATAGGGTATTTGCCCTGTAGAATCCTGACCCTACATCCCATATGATCCCCAAGCACTGCTAGGAGTAATCCCAGAGTGCAGAGCTGGGAGTTAGGAGTAAGTTCTGAGCACAGCTGGGTATGATCCCCCAAACAAAAGAAAACTAATACATGTTCGTAGGTTGTTCTGGGAAGTGTTTTGGTAAGGTAGGAAAGTGAGATGAGGCAATATAGCTGAGAAAGGAAAAGAACCACGAAGACTGGTTTGTGGGTGGGGGTGGGGGGCAAAAAAGTGAAGACTGAGAACTGTTTTGCATTGAAAACATTGATCTGGTAAAACTTCCCTTCGCACTTGGCTTTGGGCTCTTGAATTTGATATTTTTTGTGTTATACTTTTAATATTTTTGTTTGTTTTTTGTTACTAGAGACTGAGTCTAGTGCTACATACCTACCTGCAAGGCATGTCTTCACCACTGGTCACTTCCCCATCCCTTTCCCAACTGAGAAACTAAAACAAAAACAAAACATAAAAAGAAAGCAAGGACTAAATAGTATCTAATATAATACGTATCTAATAACAAGCCCTTATATTTTGACTACAGAACTGAGATTACAGGCTGTAAAGGAAGGAGAGTGTTAAGGGAAGGAAGAGGTCCATCAAAAGAGTGATAGAGAGCGTTTGGCACTTTGTGATGGTAGATGTGCCAAAACATAAACTTTAGCACTTTTATAACCATATTATTTCAACTACAACTTCTAAAAAGAGGAAAAAGGAAAATGTTAGTCAATTCCTACTATGGCTTACTATGAAAGAAAAAGAGAAGAGAGTGTAAAACTATGCTTTTAGTTTAGGTTCTTTGAGAAACAATGATTTGCTTACCATAATTTATTTGGGAAGTGATCCCCATAAATGCTGGTAGGGGAATGGAAAGTGAGACAGAAGACCGAGTCATTTGAAAATCATGTCTACGTTGCTACTAAGTCCAGAGCTTAATCCTCCTCTGAGACACAGTATTTTTCCACTTACGGGCCTAGATTTTGGACTGCTCTGGGAATATTAGGTGCCCTTTCACTTCCAGCCTGCCTGCTGGGGTGGCCATAGAAGCTCCTTGGCAGACAACAGGTGCTTGGGAGTAAGCCAGAAGTGATTGGTAGGAACTTGCTGAGCAATACGAGTACCAAGGACATATGGCAAAACACCAACTTTTGTGTTTAAAAGGATAAGGATTTCATGTATTCCTGATTGTATTTCTTCCATCTTGTCTATTTTCCTTGTTTTCTGTCTGTGCAATTGTTAAATGTGAACATGTCAGTCTTGATTTTTTTCTGACATTTTGAATTGAATTAAAAAAAAAAAGAGGCCAGAAATAGCACAGCAGTAGGACGTTTGCCTTGAAAACGCCTACCTAGTACCAACAGTGGCTTGAATCCTGGCACCCCATATGGTCCCCCGTGCCTTCCAGGAGGGATTTTTGAGCAGAGAGCCAGGAGTAACCCCTGAGTGTCATCGGGTGTGGTCCCCCGAAAAAAAACCAAAGAAGAAAAAGAAATGTTACTCCATCTTAAAATATTAAGCACGTTAGGGGCCAGAGCAATAGAACAGCGGTAGGGTGTTTGCCTTGCACATAGCCTACCTGGGATAGATCCAGGTTCAATCTCAGACATCCCATTTGGTCCTCTGAGTCTGCCAGGAGGACTATCTCTCCAGCCGCTCATGTCTTCTTTTTGGTATCATAGCTGCAAGAGTTCAAAACATGCTTGTACATTTAAAATACCCTGGAAGACCATGGTAGTCATAGAGGTTAGTGATATAGGGCAGTGTTTCTCAACCAGGGGACATATAGACCCCTGTGACACCCAGGGCATTCCAAAAGAGCCACAGATGAAAATTGAATAATTGGCAATCCAAGGCCTGAGACTAGAGGCCTACCTAGTAGAATATGGAGCCACAGGAAGGAAACAAAGGGGCTACAGTGGAGAAAAAGCTGAAAAACACTAATAAAGAGCCTAATATATATAAGGAACAAATAATACATTTAAATAATTTAATTAATTACTTAAGATACTTAAATTATCTTAAAATGCTGAATAGCCTATGTTCATTATTATATAGGTACAATTTTTTTTTTTTTTTTTTTTGGTTTTTGGGTCACACCCGGCAGCGGTCAGGGGTTCCTCCTGGCTCTATGCTCAGAAATCGCTCCTGGCGTGCTCGGGGGACCATATGGGATGCCAGGATTCGAACCACCGTCCTTCAACATCTAAGGCAAACGCCCTACTGTTTCACTCTCTCTCCGGCCCCTATAGGTACCATTTTTAAAGCATTTTTTTTTTCCTTCTAGCTTAACCAAGAATTTTGAAATTTTTCTGAGTGAAATTTCTCAAGTTCTTTCTTTGACAGTGGTATAAATTATTTTCATTTTTTTATTGATGCTGTATAAAACAAAGTAAATTATAAAGTAGACCTTTTAATAGTTAATGCAGTATAAGTTAGAATTTACAAATTGTATTCTTTTTTTCCAGCTCACTTTGCCCTGTCATTTTTGGTCATGAAGTAAGTATTTTACTTCTTTACTCAAAAGTATATAAAGTTGGCTTAAAGATATAGACTGCATAAAAACAGTATCATGCTCCATAAATTAATGATGTAAGAGCTTTTAACTATTTCCAACCTTTATGGAGTTTAAAATTTTGGTTAAGGCATTTTTTGGTTTGGGTTTCTTTTTTTTAACCTTTGGGCCACACCCAGCCATTCTCATGGCTTACGCCTTACTCCTGACTCCATACTTAGAGATCAATAAAATGAACAACCATGGAGTCAGTGAGAGAGTACAGTGGGCACGGCATTTGTCTTGCACATGGTCAATCTGGATTCAATCCCCAGCAAGCAATATAGTCTCCTAAGCTCTAGGCATAATTCCTGATTGCACAGCCAGGAGTGATCTCTGAGATGCAGGGTGTGGTCCAAAAAACAAAAACAAAAAAAGCCAAACTATATAAGTGAAGAATTAAGAATCAGAAATATAAGCAAGGGAAAAAAAGAAACCAAATATTTTTAGGCATTTGGGATCTTTATGAAAGACCAGTGTGATTGGTGAGTTAAGAACAGAGAGGGCTAGAGAGATAGTACAGGGGTAAAGGTACCTGCTTTGCATGCTGCCTACTTTGGTTCGATTCTCAAGTCACTATATGGTTCCCCAAGCACCACCAGAGTGATCCCTGAGTGCAGAGCCAAAAGTAAACTCTATGTACTGTTGGATGTGACCCAGAACAAAATAAAAACAATTGAAGAAGATGTAAGGTTTTGGGGAAAAGATAGGGGTCATAATCCTTATACATTGTTGTAAGGGATTTGCATTTAAATTTAGATCACCACTTTTATGATTATATACTGCATTGCAAGGGTAAGGCTGAGAGTTCAGCCCCTGTACCACCCCACATGCCAAGTTGGACCCCCAGACTTTACACTTGGAAAGTCTGCAATTGCCAGCACATCACAACTAAACATGTGAGTTCTCTAGTAACATGTTCAACTCTCAAGGAGGACCCAAACATAGGTGTTTGAGTGCTGTAACCCCTAGGCATCACAACAAGAATGGGGTCAAAAGTATTGACAGGGGCCGGAGAGATAGTACAGCGGTGTTTGCCTTGCAAGCAGCCCGTTCAGGACCTAAGGTGGTTGGTTCGAATCCCGCCATCCCGTATGGTCCCCCATGCCTGCCAGGAGCTATTTATTTCTGAGCAGATAGCCAGGAGTAACCCCTGAGCGTCACCGGTGTGGCCCAAAAACCAAAAAAAAAAATAAAAATAAAAAAAAAGTATTGACAGTCATTAGCCAGCAAACATGCAAGTGGGTTTTAGAATAAAGTCAAGGCTCAGGCTCCATCCACCAGACTTTTATTTAAATCAGCCTGTCAAGGTGGCCGGAAGGAACAAGGACACTGGTGGAGGGAAGTTGAGACTGTTGGTGGGGTTGGTATTAGAATATTATATCCCTAAAAGTCAGCCATCAATATCTTGTAAATTATAGCAAGGGACAGAAGAAAAACCAGTACAGGGTACAATTTTTGTTTAGCAGTCTGATGAGCACGGGCACATTTGGCACACAGTAACTAAAATTTCAATTAAGAAAATTACCCCCTCTTGGGGCTGGAGCGATAGCACAGTGGTAAAGCATTTTTTACGCAGCCAACATAGGACATACTTTGGTTCGAATCCCGTCATCCCATATGGTCCCTGAGCCTGCCAGGAGCGACTTCTGAGCACAGAGCCAGGAGTAACTTCTGAGCGCTACTGGGTTGGGCCAAAAACCAAAAAAAGAAATTAAAAAGAAAAAAGAAAAGAAAAAGGAAAGAAAGAAAATTACCCCCTCTCATTTGTCATTTTGATGCTGGTTAGGAGGGATCACACACTTTAGTTGTAGGGCCTGTACACACTTTGTGTTGTGCACCAGAATTCTAACTTGAAGTAGTGGGATCACAGTTGGTAGTGCTGTAGGGATGACACTTGGCATTTTGACATGTGAGGTACTGCTGGGAATCAAACTCAAGGCCTCGGTCCTGCAAGACACACACTACTGAGTTATATGCCTGGAATCTTCCATTTAAAAACTTAATATCGTTCTGGCCTCTGGAAATGAAGAGACTTTGAGACAACTTGAATAACTGGAAATTGCAAAGTTATGCCCACCTCAGTAATTAGAGTTAGAAAGCAAAAATAGTGGGAAAGTTAAAATAAATTTTGTTTAAATTGTGCCTAAGTATCTTACTGGCCCCTAAATTATATGTGTTCAGGTCAGAGTCAAAGTTACAAATTTGATGTTTTTAGATTTACTTTTTTCTTAGGTAGAAAAATTAAGTTTACTCGTGCTTTAAAACCAAGACCCCAGGGGCCGGCGAGGTGGCGCTAGAGGTAAGGTGTCTGCCTTGCAAGCGCTAGCCAAGGAAGGACTGCGGTTCGATCCCCTGGTGTCCCATATGGTCCCCCCCCCCCAAGTTAGGGGCAATTTTTGAGCACTTAGCCAGGAGTAATCAAACGGGTGTGGCCTGAAAAACCAAAAAAAAAAGAAAACAAAAAACCAAGACCCCAGTAGATGTAACGGAGGTGGGATGCTCCTTTTACACGTCATCTTTATGTTTTTTCTCAGTTTGAACTTTTTATTCTTCCCTTCTCAATTGAGCTTGTTAAAGCAGGTTTGACGTTAGCACTCTTTGGAGGAAGCCAGAAATACGTTGATGACAAAAACAGAATTCCAATTCGAGGAGACCCACATGTGCTTGTTGTTGGAGACCCAGGCTTGGGAAAGAGCCAGATGCTGCAGGTAGGAATCAACCATGTAGTATTCGACATTTTGCTTAGAAATGCATTTTATGGGCTGGAGATAGCACAGTGGAAGGACCTGGGTTCGATCCCCAGCATCCCAGGTGGTCCCCCGAGCCTGCCAGGAGCAACTTCTGAGCACAGAGCCACAACCAAAACAAAACAAAAAATAGAAAATGCATTAGTAATTTACAAATGAAGTTTTTCAACACATAGTGTTTGTGTTCCAGAGGATATAGTTTGTGTGCTGGTAAAAATATCTTGGTGTATGATTCAGGTCATGTTAACTGGTTTCTGACAATTTACCAAATCAAGCCAGTTTTATGGAACTTAAAATAAATACTACTTTGCATTCTTATCTGAAGAGGCTTGACTGGTTTGAAATGTTAAACAGTCATTTTCCTGACTTCCCTTTTCGTGTCCCTTTATTAGTCCTTTTTGGTGCCACCTCTTCTATAAATAATATTCTATAGTTTCCAGGAAAGTCAGATAGCATCACCACACTCTTCACAGAGTTGGGCTTCGGGCACAATGCTATATCAAAGATCTGTCCTTCGTTCATGTATATCTTGGCTGATGCTCTCTGAATCTAAAGCAAGGCACTTCTGTGAATTGTTCAGTAATCCCAGTGAATATACTGTATTCTTATATTGTAGTATAATCCCAGGGATTATACTGTAGTCTCCAGTAGTCTTTCCCAAAATTGGCAATACTACACCTCCCACTGGTGGGGGGGGCTCTTTTGGAGTGGTTTGGGGAAGGAGGGGGGATAGTAGCCATGGATGCAAGTTAGGGGGGTTGCTTACTGTTTGCTCAGTGTACTGTTGAGATGGCTCAAAGGACTGAATCACATGAACATGGTCTCCTTAATTGCCCAGTCATCTATGCATAGCAGCCTCGCACTGAATATATATGGTATATATAGAATATATAGTAGGTGCCAGGTTATTTTAAGAGCCTTATGTAACACATTTATGCTCATTTATGCTTCAGGGCATATAATATAGAGCAGAGTCTCAGAGAGATCCAAAACTAGCACCGCTGCAATGTGGCAAAACTGGGTTTTAAACAAGGCTGCCTGACTCCTTATGTCTGTGCTTTTAATTCTTGTGCTGTTTAGTGACTTTACTGTGTTCCTCTTAAAGAAAGCATTAATTTGCCATTTTATTCCCTGAAGAAGCATTGTATTCTGAACAAAATTTAATGCTCATTTTGCTTCATGAACTTGAGCATGAAGCATAAAATGGAACTGTGTAGGGTGTGAACACATACTTTAGGGTTACCAGGTTGCCTAGACTTAATTCAGTTCTGACTTGGCACCTTCAGTCGCTGTGTGAGTTACTCTTTTGTCTTTGCATGGGTAAGTGGAGATGTCATTGTACCTTCTTGCAAGTTGGTGATGAGGATGTTCCATTTAGGAGACTCCCTTGCATGTAGCACTTAGTCCTAACTATTTTTAACCTTTTACTTTGATTGCGTCTAAAATTTTTGTTTCCTCAGGCAGTGTGCAATGTTGCTCCCCGCGGTGTGTATGTTTGTGGTAATACCACAACTGCCTCAGGTTTGACTGTGACTCTTTCAAAAGATACTTCCTCCGGAGATTTTTCTTTGGAAGCTGGTGCCCTGGTACTTGGTGATCAAGGTGAGAATAATGAGATCAAAGCTAATGGTAATTTTTGGGTTTTTTTTTAAAAGTTTTTTGTTGTGGTTGGTTTTTGGGCCACACTCGGCAGTGCTCAGGGGTTACTCCTTGCTATCTGCTCAGAAATAGTTCCTGGCAGGCACAGGGGACCATATGGGACACCGAGATTCGAACCAACCACCTTAGGTTCTGGGTCAGCTGCTTGCAAGGCAAACGCCGCTGTGCTATCTCTCTGGCCCCATTTTTTTTTAAAGTTTTCTAATTAGTTCTCTTATATTCTGTTCAAAGGACATCTGAACCCATTGTCAGTCACTGACTTGCAAATGAGTGCCAGAAAAGTATTTAGAAATACAGTCCTATTATTTTTGTTACACAGCAGAATTGAAACTAGTACCTAAAGTCATTCATTTTTAGGATCTTGTAATAGATATTATTTAATATAAGAAGTAAATAATGCTGGGCTGGAATGATAGCACAATGGGTAGGGCATTTTCTTTGCATGAGGCTGCCCGGGTTCCATCCCTGCATCCCATGTGGTCCCCTGAGCCTGCAAGGAGTGATTTCTGAGCACTGTCGGGTGTAGCCCAAAAAACAAAAGAAATAAAGAAGGAAATAATGCAATCATAAAACATAAATCCATACACTTCCCATTTTTATACTACCCACTGTGTTTAAGATCATTTGTCTTGAAACCTCTTTTAAAACTTTGTAGTAAGTGTCCTAGTTGTCTAACTGTCATATACTTTTTTGTCTTGTATCATGCAGACACTGCTTCAATCCTTAACACTCTATTTGGTTTCCTGAGCAGCACTTTTGGTCTCTCCCAAGAACAGACAGGAAAGCCCTTGAGCAGCCCCCGCCCAAGCTTCATCTTACCCATTCTTGAAATTTTTGGAGAGTCATCCTTTTATCTTCATTTCTCAAAACATGATGCCTTGCTTATGGAAAATGTTTATTGACTAAATATTTTATAAGCAATCATGAAGACAAGTGTTTTACATGCTTTCCATTCTGTAAGGTTTGGAACTTAACCAAAGAAAAATATTTTGCCTGTGTTTTAGGTATTTGTGGAATAGATGAATTTGATAAGATGGGAAATCAGCACCAAGCCTTGTTAGAAGCTATGGAACAGCAGAGTATTAGTCTTGCTAAAGCTGGTATGGTTTGTAGCCTCCCTGCAAGAACTTCCATCATTGCTGCTGCAAATCCTGTTGGAGGACACTACAATAAGGCCAAAACTGTTTCTGAGAATCTAAAGTAAATCTCTTCAAGTACCTTTAACATATTAAATCTTTATCATGATTCACTAAGAAAAAGGTAACTTAGGGGCCAGAGAGATAGCAAAGTGATAGGGCATTTGCCTTGCATGCTGCCAATCCAGGACAGAGGGTGGTTAGATTCCCGGCATTCCATATGGTCCCCCGAGCCTGCTAGGGATGATTTCTGAGCACAGAGCCAAAAGTAACTCCTGAGCACCGCCGGGTGTGACACCCCAAAAAAAGAACAAAAAAAGAAAAAGTACTTCATGACCGTTGTGTCTAATCCTGGATGCACTGACCCCCTGAGTTGGATCTCAGGCTCCATAAATGGTCCCCCAAGCTCCCACTGGTTCACTCCTAAGCAAAGAGTTAGGCATAGTTCCAGAGCACCACTGGGTTTTTCCCCTCTCTATATCCTAGCCCCAAATAATGATGAGTAAGTTCCAGAAGTTATGTTTCTAGCAAATGCACAAAAAATAGGAATACTAAAAACTAAAGAAGTTTTGTATCTGCCAGAATGTCAGACATTTTAAGTAGGCAGAGGTGTGGAGAAATGAACTGTCAGGCTTGCAGTTTAGATTTTGGAAGAAAACTTGGCATATTTACTTATCACTATTCAAAGTGTACATTTTGTTCCAGCCAATTTTAATTTTAGGAATTATACTTGGTGCTAGCATATGCACAAAGATATACTACAGGGTGGCTATGACAACATTGTTTATCGCTGCCAAAGATTGGACCAACTTATCTGGGAAGTGGTTCAGCTCTATTATGAGACATGCATTTGGAAGGAGTAATTATGAAAATGAAGATAGCTTTTTGTTTGTTTTGGTTCTTGGAACCCCTAGTGCTTAAGGGCTTAATCATGCCTCTGCACTTAAGGATTACTCCTAGTAGTCGCTCCAGCCCAGCATGAATGTAGCTTTGTATGTACTGATAGGAGAATGTCTGTGTTTTATTGTTAAAGTGAAAATATATTATGTGCTTATGCATCTAAAACAGGGGTCTCAAACTCAATTTACCTGTGGGCTGCAGGAGGCAAAGTCAGTAGTAAGCCTTGAACATTGGGAGGTGTGACCCAAACAACTAAAACAAAACAAAACAAAAAAAGATTCCTCTAGGGCAAAATGTTGTATGGAGTTTGAGACCCCCTGATGTAATATGATCCCCCTTTTTTGTTTGTTTGCTTTTGGTCACACGTGGCAATGCTCAAGCCTTAATTATTCTCTGCTCGGTACTCAGGGATCTCTCCTGGTGGGTTGGGAAACTGAGTGGGACACTGAGGATCAAGCCTGGGTCAGCCATATGGAAGGCAAGCTCTCTATCCTCTATACTGTCACTCTGGCCCTGATCCTACTTTTTTCCCAAAATGTTTAGCTCATATGTGCTTTTCTCTTCTAATAATTACATAGTTTTGACATGATATCTAGAAAATGGGGGGAAAAAACCCAAAATGTCTTATGTAAAAAATTGGAACCAGGGGCCAGAGAAATAGCATGGAGGTAAGGCGTTTGCCTTTCATGCAGAAGGTCGGTGGTTCGAATCCCGGCATCCTATAGGGTCCCCCAAGCGTGCCAGGAGTGATTTCTGAGCATAGAGTCAGGAGGAACCCCTGAGTGCTGCCAGGTGTGACACCCCCCAAAAAAAATAAATTGGAACCTGTAGTACAGTGGGTAGGGCATTAGTTTGGCATGCAACCAACATGGGTTCAATCCTGGGTTCCCATATGGTCCCCAAACCCTGACAGAAGTTATTCTTGAGTACAGAGGTAGGAGTAACTTCTGAGTACTTCCAGGTATGGCCAAAAAAAATTGAAACCTTAGCTTTTGATAGGAGAAAATTCCTAATTTCCTATGTGCTTTTATTTTTTTTCCTATGTGCTTTTAATATCAATGTTTTATTGTAAAATACAGTTTTGGGGGTCTCACACCTGGCCATGCTCAAGTTATTCCTGGCTCTACTCTCAGAAATTTTTCCTATTAGGTTTAAGGGACCATATGGACTGCTGAGGAACACCTGAGCCAGCTGAGTGCAAGACAAATACCCTCCCCTCTATGCTGTTGCTTTGGCTCCTACAATACACAATTTTGCTTTGATGATTACTGGGTCTAATCATTTCTTAAAAAGTAAAATCTTTTCATTTTTCTTGTAGAATGATCAAGTGTTTTGGGTTTTTGTGTGTTCTTTTTTTTAGAGTTTTTTTTGGGGGGCACACCCTGCAGTGTTCAGGGATTATTGTTGTATCTGCACTCAGAAATTATTCATGGCAGTGGATGGGGGACAATATAGGATGCTAGATATTGAATTCAGCTCAGTTTGCAAGGAAAACACCCTCCCTACACATTGTACTGTTTCTGCCCTCACATATTTTGAAAATGTCAGAAATATTCTATTGAAACAACATAGATACTGTTTTGTGATGGTACCATACATCTTTGGGACTTTGGGCACATTAATTACTCTGGATTCCTGTTTTCTTGTCTCTCATAGTGGAATTATCTGCTTAATGGGTATGCAGTATTATGACAAGAATGATGAACAAACATAGAGTTGTTCCTTTTCACAGAGTAGAGTTTTTGCTTCTAAATTGATGTAGGTCCTTTATAACTCAAGTTTGTTCTTGAGATAAAAGATGTAAATGATTAAAAACCACTCTGATGACCACATATAATATAGAGAATGAAGCATTTTGCTTGGTGTCTCTCTGGAGTTAGGGCTTCCAAACTGTTAATTCTTTAAGCTAAGACCTTTTTAAGTGAAATCAAGTTTTGTACATTTTCAGTTTGCCTCGATTTCAATCATTGTTTCTTCTTTCTTTCCTGCCTCTTAGAATGGGGAGTGCCCTGCTGTCCAGATTTGATTTGGTCTTTATCCTGTTAGATACTCCAAATGAGGATCATGATCATTTACTCTCTGAACATGTGATAGCAATGAGAGCTGGAAAGCAGAAAACAGCTAGCAGTGCCACCATGACTCGTATGAGTAGCCAAGGTTCAAATACTTCCATACTTGAAGTGTTTTCTGACAAACCATTATCTGAAAAACTGAAGGTATACATGTTTCTTCTCCTTAAGCATTCAGTTCCCTCCTTAAAGTGTGAGAGTTTAATTTGTATCTGATTGTACAGTAGTAGCATTTGAATACCAAATCTTTTAAAACGGGGGGGGGGGGGGCTGTGAAGTGGCGCTAGAGGTAAGGTGTCTGCCTTGCAAGCGCTAGCCAAGGAAGGACCACAGTTCAATCCCCCAGCGTCCCATATGGTCCCCCCAAGCCAGGGGCAATTTCTGAGCGCTTAGCCAGGAATAACCCCTGAGCATCAAACAGATGTGGCCCAAAAAACAAACAAATAAAAAAGGTCTGGGGTTTGATTCTTATGGGGCCAGGAAGGTGGTGCTAGAGGTAAGGTGTCTGCCTTGCAAGCGCTAGCGTAGGACAGTCCGCGGTTCAATTCCCCCGGCATCCCATATGGTCCCCCAAAGCCAGGGGCCATTTCTGAGCGCATAGCCAGGAGTAACCCCTGAGCGTCAAATGGGTGTGCCCCCCCCCAAATTGTAAAAGTAGGCTTATGTTAACTTTATTTATAATCCTTTAAATCTGCTAGATCAAGGTCCTGAACTACATTTAGTCTTTGGCTTTTTGGAATATTTTATTTTCCTTTTATTTTTGCCTTCTGGGTTTTGTGTTGCTGGCTTCACAACAGACAAGGACATCACTCTACCATTCAACTAATTTCACCTTAGAGAATCTTTTATAATCTATTCATTTAAACAGGTTATTTTTTGTTTGTTTATTTTGTTTTTTGGCTACACCCGTTTGCTGCTCAGGGGTTACTCCTGGCTAAGCACTCAGAAATTGCTCCTGGCTTGGGGGGACCATATGGGATGCCGGGGGATCAAACCATGGTCCTCCCTTGGCTAGCACTTGCAAGGCAGACACCTTACCTCTAGTGCCACCTCACCAGCCCCTGAACAGGTTATTTTAATTGATTTTATTTGCCTCTTATTATTGTACTCTTGGGCATTTTTGTCATAATTAGGTCGTTCCTGGAGAAGCAATAGATCCAATTCCCCACCAACTATTGAGAAAATATATTGGTTATGCTCGGCAGTATGTCTATCCAAGGATATCTATGGAAGCTGCTAAAATTCTTCAAGAATTTTACCTTGAGCTTCGGAAACAGAGCCAGCGGTTAAATAGTTCACCAATCACCACCAGACAACTGGAATCTCTGATCCGTTTAACAGAGGTATAGATATTTTAGTACTGTGTTGGGTTTTTGTTGTTGTTGTTGTGTTTTGTTTTGATTTGATTTAGCTTAGTCAGGGACATGAGTTGAGATTTTTTCCCCCCAATGTTCTGTGTATTTCATTTGGTTTTCCTTCTGAGAGACATTAAAAATATGTGGATGGGACCAGAGCAGTAGCACAGCGATAGGGTATTTGCCTTGCATGCGGTCAACACAGGATGGACAACAGTTTGAATTCTGGCATCCCATATGGTTTCCTGAGCCTGCAAGAGAGACTTCTGAGCACAGAGCCAGGAGTAACCCCTGAGCACTGCTGGGTGTGACCCAATAACCAAAACAAAATAGCATAGCTATGGGGCATTTGCCAAATGGACCTGGGTTTGATCCCCGGCATCCTATTTTTCCCCCCTTGCCTGCCAGAAACCATTTCTGAGCGCAGAGTCAGGAGTATCCCCTGAGCACTGATGGGTTGTTGTGTCCAGAGCATTCGCCTTGCAAGCGGCATCATGTGCCTGCCAGGTGGGGGGGGGGAGGGAGGGAGAGAGGGGGGGAGGGGGAGGGAGAGTGAGAGAGGGAGGGGGAGAAAGAGAGAGAGAGAGAAAAGAGAGAAGAGAGAGATGGTTGAGAACTCTTGAAGTTAGAAATTGCTTTATGTAATTTAACAAATTGGTGAGACTTGATTCCTAAAAGTAAAAGGCATGGTAAAATCAAGTATATTCAAATTAAAATCAGATTTGAAGGGTCCAAGCAAATAGGGTGTTTGCCTTGCATCCAATCAACCTGGGTTTGATCCCCATTATCCCTTTATGTCCCCTGAGCACTGCCTTTAGTGATCCCTAAACATAAAGCCAGGAGTAAATCTTGAACACCACTAAGTGTAGCCCAAACCCCACCCCCAGGGCTGGAGAGAGATAGCATGAAGGTAAGGCATTTGCCTTGCTTGCAGAAGGTCGGTGGTTTGAATCCCGGCATCCCATATGGTCCCCCAATCCTGCCAGGGGTGATTTCTGAGTGTAAAACCAGGAGTAACCCCTCAGCACTGCTGGGTGTGACCCCAAAACAAACAATAAAAAACCCTGCCCCCAAATTTAAATAAAATCTAAAGTGAAATTTAGAAATGTGTTTATATATATAGGCTTTAATTTTATTTAAAATGATTGATTATTTTCATAATTTGGTTTTCAGATAATTATTTTTAATTCTGAATATTTACATTATAACTTCTTTCTCCCACGTTATTTTGGGTTTGGCTTTGATATTTTGAACCACATCTTGTGATGTTCAGGGGTTATTCTCAACTCTGATTCGGATCCCTTCTGGCAGTGCTCAGGTGACCATGCAGGAAAAATCTTATGTGCTTAAGTTTGTTGAGCTCTCCCACCCCCCACACATCAGTTTTTGTATACAATAAATGATGAACTGGTCATAGACATACTATGTCAGTGCATATTGCTAAATATATTTATCTTTATCTGCCCATGGTTTTGTTTCAAAGGCACGAGCAAGGTTGGAATTGAGAGAGGAAGCAACCAAAGAGGATGCTGAGGATATAGTTGAAATTATGAAATATAGGTAAGATTAAAAACGTAAATACTGTCTTATGCTAAATACAAGTAACCTTTCTATCAAATATAGACTTAATTGAGCGAAGCAGAATTCTTTTAATTTACTGAACGAATTGCTGTCTTGATTTAAAATACTTCTACGTGAAAAAAAATTTCTCTACATAGAAAGCTTGCTTACCTTCATTTTTTTTTGTGGTTTTTTGGTCACACCCGGCAGTGCTCAGGGGTTATTTCTGGCTCCAGGCTCAGAAATTGCTCCTGGCAGGCACAGGGGGCCATATGGGGCGCTGGGATTCGAACTGATGACCTCCTGCATGAAAGGCAAACGCCTTACCTCCATGCTATCTCTCCGGCCCCGCTTACCTTCATTTTTACTATTCTTTTCTCCACCATGATTCTGATTATGTTCTTGCAAATAATACAGGGCTTACATTATTCTGTACCTTTTTTTAATTAAACAACATAGTCACATATTTTCTGCTTAGAAAATAAAGATTTCCTCAAATTTGTTTGTTTTTGCAACTACACAGTACTCTGTTGTTTACATTATAGTTTAGCCAGTAACTCGTCTTCTGCTATTAAAAACATTATAGTGAATAATTGTTGTATCAAATAATTAAGGATGGGGCTGGATGGCGGTGGGTGGCGATGGATTTCTCTCTGCCATCCCAGGCCACGTGGCTCCGCAATCCCATCCAGCCGGCGGGTCCCAGGCCCAGGTGATTGGCGTAATGAAGACTCACTCACAGGCAGGCATTAGGAAGCATCATCTTTATTCATGCCCTAACCACCACAGGTGTGTGGCCTATCTCATAACCTTTCAAGCATTCGGCCATTCTTAGCCCTGCATCTTATAATTCAGCCATCTTCCTTTGGCCTCCATCCTGGTCAAAGACCAAAAGAGGCAAAGAACCTAAAGCCCGCGAGCGCAGCAGGGCAGAGAGACCCTTAATTCCCTGGCTTCAGGGTTTATCTACCTTTTCTAAGACCCCTCCCAGGAATGGGCGGGGTCTTGCAGGTAAGGTTACACCTAATATTCAGTTCCCAAGACCCCTCCCAGAAATGGGTGGGTCTCAGGTAGGTACACCAACAAATAATTTCTGTAAGATACTTAAAAATAATGAGTTTGGGCCCAGAGTAATAGTACAGTGGATACGTGCTTGCCTTGCACACAGTCGATGCTATTTCCAGATGCCATATCATCCCCCAAACTCTGCACAGGCTACAGAGTGATCCAAGTGTAGACTCAGTTGTAGACCTCAGTGTGTGGACCAAAAAAATAAAAAAGTAAATGAGAAGTATAAAGTTAGCTTAAAAGGGAGAATAAAGGGTAATTACTCATAAATCTGGGTTCAATAATAATTACATACATTAGGTTTTGCTATATATTGCTAAAATGCTTTGCATGTTATGTCATTTGGTAGAATGTAATTCCTACAACACAGGAAGATTTTTTTTATTTTTAACTGATGGTATGTCTACTTGAAAAAAGCTAGTGTTTTTTTGTTTGTTTGTTTGTTTTTGTTTTAGGTATTTGGGCCACACCTGATGGTGCTCAGGGGTTACTCCTGGCTCTGTGCTCAGAAATCACTCCTGGCAGGCTTTGGGGGGATCAAAAGGATGCAGGGGGCTGAACCTGGGTCCGTCCCTGGTCGTCATGTGCAAAGCAAACGCCCTACCACTGTGCTATCACTCTGGCCCCATCACATATATTCTTCTGTGTACCACTAAGTTTGAACCTGAATACATAAGAGTAAGCTCTGAGAGTCACTGAATATAGTCCCAAATAAGAACAAAAGTAAACTATTAGAGAGAGGAGATGAGCAAATAGAACATACTGATGGCCAGTAGGCATATGAAAAAGAGTTCATTGTTACTTGCTACCAGAGAAATACAAATAAGAATTATGAGGAGATGTCATTTTACACTAGTAAGAATGGCAGGTATAAAAGAAAGACTAGAAACATTTAAAAAAAAGACTAGAGGGGCCGGAGAGATAGCATGGAGGTAAGGGCGTTTGCCTTACATCCAGAAGGACTGTGGTTCGAATCCCGGCATCCCATATGGTCCCTCGTGCCTGCCAGGGGCGATTTCTGAGCACAGAGCCAGGAGTAACCCCTGAGCGCTGCTGGGTGTGATCCAAAAAACAAAAAACAAAAACAAAACAAACAAAAAAAAAGACTAGAAACTGTTTCAGCTAACATGGTGGCACCACATGCATCACCAAAAATGTTGCCAGGGTACAAGAGCCAGGAATAAACTCTGAGCATCCAACACCTCCCCCCACAAGACAAAAAGATTGGAAACAGTGTAGGCAAGGATGTGATGAGAAAGGACCCCTCTTTCATTGTTGGTGGGAATCATCTGCTTCAGCCTCTAGAGGAAACAGCATGAATATTTCTCAACAAAATAAGAATATGGGGCCAGAGTGATAGTACAGTGAGTTAGACATCTTGCATGTGACTAATATGGATTCAGTATCCCAGTATTCAGTGTCCAGTCTCAGGAGCCCCCCTAGGAGTGATCCCTATCATAGAGCTTCAAGTAAGCCCTGGGCAATGCTATGTGTCCCCCCCCCCAAAAAAAAAAAAAACCAAAAAATAAATAAATAAATAAAAACAAGAATTTGGACACTGGAAATAGTGACATGGTTATGGCAGCACTGCATCCTCAGGCCTTTCAACATCTGACCCAGTTGGCCAAGAATTGCCATTAGGCCCACAGACCTCTTTGGAAAACTCCTAACACCAAAAGTGAGAAAAGAGCTTTCCTATGACCCTGTGATTCCACTTCCTTTATAATTTGAAAACAGACATTACTTTGAAAAGATCTATGTTCATTGCAGGACTAAAAGTAGCCAGATATGTCCAGTGATATCTAAATAAGAAAGAAGTTGTGGCATATATACATAAGAAAAGATGAAATCTAGCAGTTTGATGCTACTTGAATGGAACTGTTAAGTATTATTTCACTCATCTTGTATATAGAGAAAACAAAACAAGTGAATCATATTGAATGATGACCTTCTCTTTAGTATTTGACTGCAGAACTGAGATTTCCAAACAAAGGGAGGAGGAGTGAGGGTGATCAAAAAGAAGGAGTGGAAGAGATGTGACATAGGATTAGTGGTAGGGGGTCTTGGGTCTTTTGGAGTTGAAGGTGTAATAACTTGTACATCAAAACTGTACAAATTTACACGGCTGGCCCAGAGCATTAACAGTGGGTAGGAAGGGGATTTACCTTAAATACAACTGACCCATGTTCAATATTTGGCAACCTTTGAGGATAGCAGGACGAAAATCCTGAGCACCACTGATTATGGCTCTAAAACAAAAATGGTGACAGCTATAACCATATTACCTGAACTACAATAAAAGTTATAAACTAATAAAAATGGTTAATTCCTCTAAAAATTTCAGGAATCAAAACTTTATGGAATCAAAAGTTTTAATCAAAACTTTTTTTAGACACAACTTTATGCTTTTATGAATTTCTCTTCAAATTTAGAAGTTCTTGAAAACTCGTAGCTCTGTTCAAATTATTTTTCTCTAAAGAATTCTTAACATGTTGAATTTCCATAGGCTACTTAATACATGTTAAAAAATAAAAACTTTGCTTGGAGCCGGAGACATAGCATGGAGGTAAGGCATTTGTTTGCCTGGCATGCAGAAGGACAATGGTTCGAATCTCATATGGCAGGGGTCTCAAACTCAATTTACCTGGGGGCCACAGGAGGCAAAGTCGGGGTGATCCTTGAGTGCAAAGTCAGTAGTAAGCCTTGAACATTGGGGGGGGGGGGTGACCCAAACAACTAAAACAAAACAAAACAAAAAAAGATTCCTTTAGGGCAGGGCCACAAAATGTTGTACGGAGGGCCGTTTGTGGCCCACGGGCCGTGAGTTTGAGACCCCTGCCATATGGCATTCCATATGGTCCCCCGAGCCTGCCAGGAGCGATTTCTGAGTGTAGAGCCAGGAGGAACCCCTGAGCGCTGCCAGGTGTGACCCAAAAACAAAACAAAAAAAAAACTTTGCTGTGTGAACCTCAGGGCTAAGTAAGTTCACATTTTTCTTATAATCTGAAATTTGGAGTTTGCAGACAGATTTTTTGATTCTGGCTAGACTGGCTTACCTTTCCTTTTCTTTCCTCTTGTTAAGCATGCTAGGAACTTACTCGGATGAATTTGGGAACCTAGATTTTGAGCGATCCCAACATGGTTCTGGAATGAGCAACAGGTCAACAGCAAAAAGATTTATCTCTGCTCTCAACTCAGTCGCTGAAAGAACTTATAATAACTTATTTCAGTTTCACCAACTTCGGCAGATTGCCAGAGACTTAAATATCCAGGTATGATACACCAAGTAGATAAATCATCTTTATAATGGTATACTAATGTTTAGTGGGACATTCAGATATCAGAATATTTGCAATAAATGATTGAATAAGCATAATTTGGAATGTTTTAGAATACAAAATATTTTTCTAAAACTTAAACTTTGAAAATTAACTGCCTAGATTTTTTTGTTTGTTTGTTTGTTTTGTTTTTTCGGCAACACCTGGTGACGCTTGAGTTTCTCCTAGTTCTGCTCTCAGAAATTACTCCTGGCAGTCTCAGGGGACCATATGACATGCCGGGGATCGAACCCAGGTCCTTCCCAGGTTGGGTGTATACAAGGCAAACACCCTACCACTGTGCTTTCACTCTGACCCCTACTCTGTTTTTATCTCTCTCCCCCTCTGACTTGTTTCACTCAACGTATTAGTCTCCATATCCATCCATATAGAAGCAAATTTCGTGACTTCATTTTTTTTTTCCTATAAAAGCTACATAGTATTCCATTGTATAGATGTACCACGGTTTCTTTAGCCACTCATCTGTTGTAGGGCATCTGGGTTCTTTCCAGATTCTGGCTATTGTAAATAGCACTGCTATGAATATAGGAGTGCAGAGGACATTATTATATTGTGTTTTCTGTGGTACAGGGTATATCTCTAAGTGGTATGCTGGATGATATGGGAGCTCAATGTCCACTTTTAAGGAATATCCATATTGTTTTCCAGAAAGGCTGGAGTAGATTGCATTCTCACCAGCAATGAATTAGAGTTTCTTTCTCCCCACATCCACACCAGCAGTGATTGTTCTTGATCTTTTTGATGTATGTCAGTCTCATTGTTTTGATTTGTTTCTCCCTGGCTTATTAGGTATGGAGCATTTTTTCATGTGTCTTTTTGACCATCTGTATTTCTTTGAGGAAGTGTCTGTTCATTTCTTCTTCCCAAAGTTTGATAGTGTTAGATCTTTTTTCTTAAGTTCTTTTATTATTATTATTATTTTTATAAATATATAATTTTTATTTTGATCATAGCCGCTTACATATCTTTCATAGTAATATTTTAGGTACATATTAACATTTTTTAATTAAATATATTTTTTATTTAAGTAACATGATCATATTTGGGTTACAGTCATAACCAGACACTCCCCTTCACCAGTGCAACATAACCCCCTCCCCCCTTCCCATCCCCTGCCTGTTTTCGAGACAGGCATTCTACTACAGTAATTTGTTTTTAAGTTCAGTAAGTTGTATTTGTTTCCTTAAAGGATAAGAGTAAAAAAAAAATATAGTAAAGGTGTGCTAATGGCAATCACCAATGTTTGCATAGGTCCAGAAAAATGGAGAAAATGGGGAAAAAAATCCTTGACCTGATTACAAAAAGGCTTCACCCCAGAAGTTTATTGGCATAAGACAGACTCTGGGTTCCAGGCATACCAGTCTATCCAACTCCAGTCATTCTCAAGGTCCCGGTGAAACTTTTTCACACTTTAGCTATAGTTGGTATCAGACTTTTGTATTTAAAGACTCTGGATTCTGTGCATTTCTTTCGTTGATGTCAGGCTGATGTGGAGCATCCTCTAGTTTCAGCATATCATTAAATGCAGAGCGATCTGCTCTCCATGCAGACTGTTGCTGAGTCACCTGGGTGTTGGGAGTACTCTTTGGAGTCAGTCAATGCCAAAGCAGTGATAGGTCTTCTCTGGTAGAGGCTTGGATCCTGGGAATGTTAAAGACAATTGTGGTTGTTTCCATAGTTCAGGTGTGTGTGGGCGATGCCCATTCTTCTGAGGCCTGAGCCAAATCATTATGCCAATGTTCAGGGTAAAAGGCCTAATTACATTACCAAATTTGTGTTCCCATCTCTATTAGATAAGAACTTGTTTGTATATGTATTATTTTCCCATTTTAATGTGCCTATGCAAAGGAGAAGCAATGCCACAAGATATTGTTGGTGCATCTGGGGGCCAACGAATAAATTCCAACATTTCCCGTAACTTGGTATAAACATGAAATCTACACAGAGTTACTCTTCTACCAGTATTGCTTATAAAACAGATCTCATGGGGGGAAAATCAAGCAATCAAATAACTAATCTAGTGGGCAAAATTGTCACAAATGAGGATATTTGAAAGCAATTATAGATGTTAAGGGAATACATCTGAGATATACAAAAGAGATACATGTGACCCTTTTATGTTTTAAAAAGAAAAAAAAAGAGTACTTTATATATCTTAGATATTAGCCTCTTATCTGTTGGGTGTTGGTGTGAACAATATTTATTGTTCCAAATGAATTTCACTTCTTGAAGAATGTCCTGAGTATCTTAGAGGAATTGCATTAAATCTGTACAATGCTTTGGGGAGTGTTGCCATTTTAATGATGTGACTCCTCCAAATCTATGAGTAGGGTATATGTCTCTATTTCCATGTGTGCTCTTATTTCTTGAAGCAATGTTTTTTGGTTTTCTTTGTATAGGTCCTTCTTATTTAGTTGACTCTAAGCTATTTTAATTCTGTAGTGCTATTGTGAATGGGATTTTGTTGCTGTTGCTGATTTTTGGCCCACACTAGGTGCAAGACTCTTAGGGATTACTCCTGGCTCTGTGTTCAGAAATTGCTCCTGGCAGGCTCAGGGGACCATATGGGATACTGTGAATAGAACCTGGGCCTGTCCCAGGTCGGCAGCATGTAAGGCAAACACTCTATTGCTGTGCTGTCACTCCAGCCCAGGATTATTATTGTTTGTTTGTTTTTGGGCCACACCCCGTGACATTCAGGACACTCCTGGCTTTTGCACTCAAAAATCGCTCCTGGCGGGGCCGGGTGGTGGCGCTCGAGGTAAGGTGCCTGCCTTACCTGCACTAGCCTAGGAGACGGACCGCGGTTCGATCCCCCGGCGTCCCATATGGTCCCCCAAGCCAGGAGCAACTTCTGAGCGCATAGCCAGGAGTAACCCCTGAGCGTCACCGGGTGTGGCCCAAAAACCAAAAAAAAAAAAAAAATCGCTCCTGGCTTGGGGGACCATAGGGACACCAGAGGATCGAACTGAGGTTCATCCTAGACTAGTACTTGCAAGGCAAGCCCCTTACCTCTAGCACCACCACTCCAGTTCCCTGGGATTATTTTTTTAATGTCTACTTTTTCTCTATTATTATTTGTATATAAGAAAGCCATTGATATTTTTTGCATTAATTTTGTAGCCTGCCATTTTCCTATATGAATCTATTGTTTCTAGGAGCTTTTTTTTTTTTTACAGTCTTCAGGATTTTCATGTCATCTGCAAACAGTGAGAGCTTGACTTCCTTTTCTAGCTGGATGTCCTTTATATCTTTTTCTTGCCTAATTGCTATGGCAAGTACTTCCAGTACTGTATTGAATAGGAGTGGTGAGGGGCGGGCAGCCTTGCCTTGTGCCATATTTTAGGGGAAAAGCTTTCAGTTTTTCTCCATTGAGTATAATTGCCATTAGCTTGTGGTAGATGGTTTTGACTAAATTGAGAAAAATTCCTTCCATTCCCATCTTGTTGAGAGTTTTTTTTTTTATCATGAATGGGTGTTGGACCCTGTCAAATGCTTTCTCTGCACCTATTGATATGATCATATTGTTTATATTTTTCCTTTTGTTGATATGGTGTATTTTGTTGATTAATTTACTTATTTTGAACCATGCTTGCATTCCTGGAATGAAACCTACTTGGTCATGGTGTATGACCTTCTTGATGAGGCATTGGATTCTATTTGCAAAGATTTTGTTGAGGATCTTTGCATCTGTGTTTATCAAAGATATTGGTCTGTAGTTATCCTTTTTTGAATCTCTATGCTTTTGGTATCAGGGTGATGTTAGCTTCATAAAAAGGTGTTTCTGTTTCTTCAGTTTCCTGGAAGAGCCTGAAAAGTATAGGTATTAGGTCCTCTTGGACCGTTTGAAAGAATTCATTAGTGAATTCATCTAGCCTGGGCTTTTGTTTTGGGAAGACTTTTGATTATCATTTAACTTCCTCAGTAGTGATGGGTCTGTTGAGATATGCTAGATCATTGTGATTGATTCAACCTTGAAAGGTTATTAGAGTTCAAGAATTTATTCATTTCTTCTAGGTTTTCATAGTTTGTGACACAGAGTTTCTCAAAGTAGTCGCTGATTACTCCTTGAATTTCTGTAGTATCTTTAGTAACCTGGACATTTTTATTTCTGATTTGGTTTAAGTTTCACTCCCTTTCTTTTTGAGTTTTGCTAATGGTTTATCGGTCTTGTTTATTTTTTCAAAGAACCACTCTCCCACTCTTGATTTCATTTGATTTTTGGGTGTTTTTGAACTTCTCATTCCTTAATTTCTTTTTCTTTTGGGCCACTTCCGGTGACACTCAGAGGTTACTCCTGGCTATGCACACAAGTCGCTCCTGGCTTGGGGGACCATATGGGACGGCGGGGGATCGAACCAGGGTCCATCCTAGGCTTGCGCTGACAAGGCAGACACCTTACCTATAGCACCACTGTGCCGGCCCCTCATTCCTTAATTTCTGCTCTAAGCTTCATTATTTCCTTCTTCCTATTTTTTTTTTTTTTTGTTTTGTTTTGTTGATCCCTTTCCAGTTTTGTAAGCTGTGACATTAAGTTATCTCTTCCTGATGGATGGATGCTTGGCAAGCTATAAATTTTCCTCTTGGTACTGGTTTTTATATGATTATGATAATTTGTGATCTCTTACCTGGGAACCACTGACAGCTTCTGGTCCTAAAGCCTCTGGCTCTGTGGCCTGTGGCCTTCAGCTGCTCTGGACCCCCACCTTTGGCTTCTCTCTCTCCTGCTAGTTTTTTATACCCATTCTGGCGTTAGTTGAACTTAGTTGCTGACTACTGGTTGGGCGTGTCTGCTCCTATGACTTCATTTTGCTAGTAGCAAGTTCTCAGTGAGATCCCTATGTAACTATGCTGCTAATATCCCACTAAATGAAGTAAAACACATGGCATAACTCTTAACCTAGAATTAAAGAATGCTCTGAATTGATTATCTGTGTTTTCTGTGAATCTAATCTTTAAGGTGTAATCCTAGTAGGGGGTGACGCCTTTCTGACTATTTCTTATACCTCAACTCAGTCAGTGTAACCCACTTATTTGCTGCCTTAGTTTTTGGTTTGGGGTGCGCATGGTAACTCCTGGTTCTTTGTTCAAAAATTACTCCTGGCAGTCTCAAGCATCCTTATAAGATGCCGGGAAGAGAACCCAGGTTGGCTGCATGCAAGGCAAATGTCCTACCTACTGTGCTTTTGCTTTAGCCCCTGGGATCTGTAGATCTTGAATAAATGTGGCTTGGTAGTTTAATTAAGTTCAGTTATGGGATTGGGCTGTTTCTGTCAGAGGCACAGGCTGTGGGCTGCTGTGCCTTCAGGCAGAAAAGGAAATCTGCCCGAGCCATTTTGAGGCCTCAGAGTTTTCAGCCTGGACCTGACTACCTGGAAAAAGTCTGCAGCATTATTTTCTTTGGGAACTTAATAGAGGAGCTGGGTCTTTTTTCTGCTGGGATGATGGCCGATGAGAACTGAGGCATCTGAGTTTTGATTTGGAACAGAGGGGGAGGACTGAGAGGGGTGACAGTTGGTCCTTTCCCACTCCAAGAATACAAGTTTGGAGTTTGTATAAAGCTGCCATGAATATTCGTTCTTTCTTGATGGACAGAATACATACACTGTTTTGTTTGTTTTTGATGTTGGACCACACCTGGCATGCTAGGGGTTACTTACTCCTGGCTGTGCACTGAGGAATCATCCCTGATTTCTGGTGGTGCTCACGTGACTCTATGAGGTGCTAGGTCAGCTGCATGCTCGGTGAGCATACTACTCATTATATACTATATTATTTCCCCAACCCAAAATTAGCGGGTTTTTTTGTTTCTTTGATTTTTTTTTTTTTTTTTTTTTGGTTTTTGGTTTTTGGGTCACACCTGGGAGCGCTCAGGGGTTACTCCTGGCTTACTCTCAGAAATCACTCCTGGTAGGTTCAGGGGATCATATGGGATGTCAGAATTTGAACCACAGTCCTTCTGCATGCAAGGCAAATGCCCTACCTCCGTGCTATCTCTCTGGCTCCAGCATTTTTGTTTGTTTGTTTTGGGCCCCACCTGGTGATGCTCAGGGATTACTCCTGGCTATGCACTCAGAAATCGCTTCTGGCTTGGGGGGACCATATGGAATACCGGGGGATCGAACTGTGTCCTAGACTAGCATGGGCAAGGCAGACGCCTTACCAGTTGTGCCACCAATCCGGCCCTAACCAACATTAGCTGTTTAAAGATGTTTTTTTCTGCCAAGGATGAAACCTAGGGTTTTATGTATGCAAAGTATACCAGCCATAGAGATAACTATCTTTAATAAATGTTCCTAATGACGACTTTCAGTATTTTCTTTCAGGTAGTTGATTTTGAAAATTTCATTGGATCATTGAATGACCAGGGTTACCTCTTGAAGAAAGGTCCGAAGGTTTACCAGCTTCAAACTATGTAAAAGAAGTGCTACACTAAAGTAAGGCCTGTTATATGTCAGTCATTTGTTTATTTTTCTAAGCAAAAAATAAAATGATTATAAAAATAATCAGTTTTGTTTGGGGTATGTTTTTATTTGTATATGTATTTTATAATTTTTCACGTCAAATGTCATGTGGGGAAGGATTTAATGTTTATATAATTAAAAGACCAAAACAAAAAGGCGGAGTGGTGGCATAGCGGTAGGGCATTTGCCTTGCATGCCACTGACCTAGGATGAACCGCGGTTCCATCCCCAGGCATCCCATATGGTTCCCTGAGCCAAAAGTGATTTCTGAGCACATAGCCAGGAGTAAACCCCTGAGCATCACTGGGTGTGGCCCCCAAAAAAAACAAATAAAAAAAATTCACCTTTTAGAAATAAACATTCAAGTCCAGAAATTGCAAATATTTTCTATTGACATTTTAATATTTTAGCAACTATATATTATTTATTTTGTTATTATTTTAGTTTATTTTATATATATAATTTACTTTATTATTATTGTTAAACATACTTTTATTTTATTTTTGTAGCTCCAGTTTTATTTAGTCATTACTTCCTGCTCAATACTTGGGGTCAATCCTGGTGCATGCATCCAGCGCTTTGAGCTGCCTCTCTGGCCCCTCCTACTTTGGTTATGCAGGTTTATATGGAAAGACTAGTAGCTTTGGGCACCAGAGAGATAGCACTGTAGGTAGAACTGCCTTGCATGCAGCTGACCTGGATTTGATCCCTAAGCCCTGCAAGGAGTGATTTCTGAGTACAAAGCCAGGAGTAAGCCTTGAGCAGTGGTTTTGTGGCCAGAAAATTTAAAAAGAAAAAAAAAATCTAGGGCTAGAGTAATAGTACAGCAAGTAGGGCATTTGCCTTGCACACAGCCAACCTAGGTTTGATCCCCAATATCTCATATAGTCCCCGAGCACTGCTAGGTGTAAAATTAATCTTTGAGTATCACCAGGAGTAGCCTGAAAACAAAAGGAATGATAAATCTAGCTAATTTTGTTTCACTTTTTGTTTGTTTGTTTGTTTGTTTTGTTTTGGGGTCACACCCGGCAGTGCTCAGGGGTTCCTCCTGGCTCTATGCTCAGAAATCGCTCCTGGCAGACTCGGCGGACCAGATGGGATGCCGGGATTTGAACTGCTGATGTTCTGCATGAAAGGCAAATACCTTACCTCCATGCTATCTATTCGGCCCCATGTTTCACTTTTTAACATAAATTTAAACCACCTAATGTTTAGAAACAGAAGAAATAGAATGACAACTAGCAGCAAGAGCTTACTAAGCCTTCTGACAATGACATAATGACCTCATTGTGAGGTATGATATTTTCACAAGTTGGGGCCAGAGTGATAGCACAACAGGTAGGGCATTTGCCTTGCACTTTGGAGTGAGTAGATCACTCCATAGGTTGGTAGTAGGTAGTAGGTCACTACCCAGATTGGATCTCTGGCATCTCATGTGGTCCTCTGAGCCTGCCAGGAGCCATTTCTGAGTACAGAGCCAGAAGTAACCCCTGAATGCTGCTGGGTGTGGCCCACCCCCCATATTTTGAACAAATTTTGGTGTGTACTCTTTTTCTTCCTTTTCTTTAATAATTTTGCTCCCAGTTACCTGGAAACAAATGTATTGCAATCAACCATGTTAACTATATGATACATGGTCTTGAAATAAAGTAATTTATATATATATATATATATATATATATATATATATATATATATATACTTTTTTTAAAATAGGTTATAAAGGCTTGCCTTGTACATGGCTGACGCGGGTTCAATCCCCAGCACCATATATGGTTTTTTGAGCATCATCAAGAGTGGTCCCTGATCACAGAGTCAGGAATAACCCCTGAGCACCACCAGCTGTGGTTCCCACAAAAAATGTTTGTTAGTAGCACAGCAGTAGGGCATTTGCCTTGCAAGCAATTGATTCGAACAGACTGTGGTTCAAATCCCGGCATCCCACATGGTCCCCCGTGCCTGCCAAGAGTGACTTTTGAGCACAGAGCTAGGAGTAACCCCTGAGCGCCACTGGGTGTAACCCAGAAACCAAAAAAAAAGTTTGTTAGTTTTAACCAGAAGCAAATAGTGACCAAATGGGTTACTTTCTTTTTTATTTGGATTTTTGTTACATACTAATTCTTTATCCAAACTTGGAGGATATCCAGTGATAATGTTTCTTAATTTCTTTAATAGTGTGAGCTTTTCTCCTATTTATTTTTTATTTGGGGCTATGTTCTACAGTGATCAGAGCTTGCTCTTAAATCTGTGCTCAGGGATCTGTCATGGAGGAGCTTGGGGGACCACATGTTATACTGGGCAGCCCACTTGGATCTGTTGTGTTTAAGGTAATGCCTTGATCCCTATTATGATCTTTGGTCCCACCACTATTTTATAGTTCACTGTACTGAGATTATTATCATTTAGGCCAGCATGACATACTTTACTGTTGTACTTTATTTACTTAATATTAACATAGTAAAATTGGCGTTAAAAATTTTATATATGTAAAAATACTTTACTGTGCTTTATTAAATACTTCTAGGTAGGATTGGTAGTTGTATGGTAGGTAAGGCACTTGTCTTGCATGCAGCCAACTCAGGTTTGATTGCAGGTATCTCATATGTTCCCTCTTTTGTTGATATCTGGCAAATGGACTCAGACACGTGCCTTAAATAACCCCATTGTAATGACCGCTGAACCTGAATGCTCCCCCTGTCATGCCAGGTATAAAAGGAAAAACTTGGACAGTGGGGGTGGCCCAGGATAACACTTGCCAGCTCGCAGGGGCCAGAGATAAAGCATTGGCAAGATGCTGCCTACTTGTATCTCTATTCCTCTTTTTTTTTTTCTATTGAACCCAGGACTTCCATGGACACATCTGGCCAGTGAATCTCTCTCTCTCTCTCTCTCTCTCTCTCTCTCTCTCTCTCTCTCTCTCTCTCTCTCTCTCTTTCTCTCTCTCTTTCGCTCTCTCTCTTTCTCTCTCTCTCTTTCTCTCTCTCCTCTCTCTCCTCTCTCTCTCTCCTCTGTCTCTTTCTCCTCTCTCTCTCCCTACCCCTCCCTATCTCTCTTCCTCCCTCTCTCTCCTCCTCCCCTTCCCCCTCCCTCTCCCTCCCCTCCCCTCTCCCTCCCTCCCTTTTTCCCTCTCTCCCTCTCTCCCTCCCTCCCTCCCCCCTCTCTCTCTTCCCCTCCCTCTGTCTTTGAAACCCCTGGGGTGGCAGCAGCAGTCTTTAGGCACGCAGTTGCTACAAATTGGCATCCCTGGGTGTGCACGAGTCCCCATGTGGCAGCTGGGCCCAGTGGGTTCCTGTGAGCCTTGCAGCATCATGTCCTGACAATCTTGGCCTAAGAGAGAGAGAGGGGATGGGGTGGGGTGGGGGGTGAGAGGGGGTAGAGAGAGAGATTGATTCACTGGCCAGAGGTGGCTGGTGGGCTCTGGCAGCCTTGAGGGGGAGATCAGAGAGAGGAAGAGAGAAAGACTTATTCACTGGCATGGGAGGTTCAATAGAGGGATAGATACAAAGCAGGCAGCATCTTGCTGAATGCTTTTTTCTCTGCCCCCCCCCTGCGAGCTGGCAGGTGCTGCTCTGGTTACTGTCCTGCCCCCCACCCTTGTCCAAATGGTATGTGTCATTACAGTGGAGTTGTCCAAAGCACATGTCCAACTGCCATACATCAACACCCTGATTCCCACCAGGAGCAGAGACAGAGTCAGGAGTAAACTCCAGCACAGCCAATTGTGGCCCTAACCACTCACCCGAATTTATTTTTCCAACACTAGAGAGATAGAACAATGGGGAAAACATTTGCTTTGCATATCCAGTTTGGTCCCCAACTCTGCCAGGGGTCACTCCTAAGTAGAGCCAGAAATAGCCCCTGAGCACTGCCAAGCCTCCAAGCCCTGAAAATAAAAATATAATTTTATTCTATTGTTATGATAGATAAGTAAGACTATGTATAGACTTAACATGAATACTTGATACCAAATTTAAACTGGGAAAATATGATAAGCTTATAATTATTTCATCACTTCACAATTGCCTTGTGTATGTGTGTATTCGTGTGATGAGAACATTTAAAGTGCCCTAGAGGCCAAAGATACTAAATGGAATCATTCAATCCCAACATGCCATATGGTCCTCCAAGCCCTGCCAGAAATGATATCTGAGCACAGAGCTAGGATTAATCCCTGAGCACAGTCTGGCATGTCTTAAAAATCAAATAAAGAAAAAAATGTTAAAGTCACAATAGTCAGGCTGGAGAGATAGCATGGAGGTAGAGTGTTTGCCTTGCATGCAGAAGAATCGTGGTTGGAATCCTGGCATCTCATATGGTCCCCTGAGCCTGCCAGGAGCGATTTCTTAGCATAGAGCCCAGAGTAACCCTTGAGCGCTGCCAGGTGTGACCCAAAAAACAAAAAAAAAGTCAAAATAGTTATGAATAGAAATGAAATAGAATGCTTGTCTTCTGTTTATAGTTTTCTGTGCTGGGGATGGTAGAGCTCTTGCCTTGCATATAGTCAACTTGGGTTAGATTCCCAGAGCCCCATATGGTCATCTGGGTTCACTGGGAATGATTCCTGAGCATAGAGTCAGGAGTAAAGAAGTAAGCCTTGGGGGCCGGGCGGTGGCGCTAAAGGTAAGGTGCCTGCCTTGCCTGCGCTAACCTTGGACGGACCGCGGTTCGATCCCCCGGTGTCCCATATGGTCCCCCAAGCCAGGAGCAACTTCTGAGCACATAGCCAGGAGTAACCCCTGAGCGTTACTGGGTGTGGCCCAAAAACCAAAAAAAAAAAAAAAAAAGAAGTAAGCCTTGAGTACTGCCAGGTGTGGTCCCCCAAATCCCCAAGTGATTAAAGTTTTTTTTGGGGGGAGGGGGGTTTGGGTCACACCGGCAGCGCTCAGGGATCACTCCCAGCTCTACACTCAGAGATGGCCCCTGGCAGGCACGGGGGACCATATGGGATGCTGGGATTCGAACCACTGTCCTTCTGGATGAAAGGCAAATGCCTTACCTCCATGCTATCTCTCCAGCCCCTAAATAAAGTTTGTTTTTTTTTGGTTTTTCGGCCACACCCGTTTGATACTCAGGGGTTACTCCTGGCTAAGCGCTCAGAAATTGCCCCTGGCTTGGGGGGGACCATATGGGAAGCCAGGGGATTGAACCGTGGTCACGATCTTTTCTTGGCTAGTGCTTGCAAGGCAGACACCTTACCTCTAGCGCCACCTCACCGGCCCCCTAAAGAAAGTTTTATGGGCAGGGAGATATCTCAGGCCTGGAGCTTATGGTTTGCATGCAGGAATCGTGAATTTGATCCCTGGTACTTGTTCCCTCCCTCTAACACATGCACTGAGCCGAGAAGAACTCCTGAGTACCTCCAGATATGGCTCCAAAACCAAAATAATAAAATAAAAATTTTATACAATTTTATACATTAGCTTATATGAAAATTTATTTATTTCCAGTCGTAGACATTAATCTAAATTATACCAAATAAAGCTTTATTTTCAGAAAGCAGATGGAAGCTTTAGTGCCAAAAATAGTAAATTCAAGATCATATGTAATGGCTTCCTTTGATGCTATCACGTGATTTTTTTATATAAGCAGATTTCTCTGGAGACAGGGTTAAAAAGAGGACAAGGGGGCTGGAGAGATAGCATAGCAGTACGGCATTTGCCTTATGCGCAGCTGATCCAGGACAGATGCTGGTTCGAATCCAGACATCCCATATGGTCCCCTGAGTCTGCCAGGGGCGATTCTGAATGCAGAGCCATGAGTAGTCCCTGAGCGCTGCCAGGTGTCACCCCAAAACCAAAAAACAAACAAACAAAAAAAAAAACAGGACTAACATAGGATGTAGGGAGGGAGAGAAGAAGATATAGGACTCTTGTAAAAATTTAAATTTAAATATATCTTTTGTGGAGATTTTGGGATACACCCACAGTGTTCAGGGCTTATTCTTGGCTCTGTTCTCAGGGATCACTCATGGACCAAGAGGAATATGGAATGCTAATTTCAATATGGAATACTAAGGATTGAATCCGGGATGGCCAGCCTCCTGCCTGCTGTTCTATTGCTCCAATACCACATTTTAATTTTATTTTTTGGTTTTGGGCCACATCCAGTGGTACTGAGGGCTTACTTTTAGCTCTACACTCAGTAATCAGTGGCCCAATATTGAACTCAGATTGGTTGCATGCAAGTCAAGTGTCCTTACCGACTGTACTCTCTAGACTCCTTTAAAAATGTTTTTAAGGCACTGTGCTTTACAAAATTTTTTATAAGAGTTTTAGTAATAGGATATTCCAACACCAATGTCAATATCCTTAGATTCCTTCCCATACACCAGCCTGTCCCTTTAAAGGACACTTTTTTGGGGGGGGGTCACATCCGGCAGTGCTAAAGGGTTACTCCTGGCTCTATGCTCAGAAATTGCCCCCAGCAGACTTGGGGGACCATATGGGATGCTGAGGTTCGAACCATCCTCGTTTTGCATGCAAGGCAAACGCTCTACAGCTGCTGTGCTATCTCTCTGTCCCCGGAAGGCACATTTTTAAGTTTGGTTATTGTGGGGCGCTAGAGATAGTACAGCAGTAGGGAGTTTGCTTTGCATGCAGCCAAACCAGGATGGATGGTGTTCTGGTGTTCGAATCCGGCATCCCATATGGTCCCCTGAGCCTTGCCACCCTAGGGGGAATGTATGGACTAGTCCACCTACACTTCACCCTACAAACTCAACCCGCCCTTTCCAAAAATGCGCTTCTCTCTTTTTCCCTAGAAAAACTGCTATGGATGACCATTCAGATATAATGGCTAATTTGAGGATGTAAGTTGGCCATCTTCCTGCCAGCCTGCTTGTTGCCAGTAAAGTTTGCCCAGACACTCTGGAGTCTGGATTGATCAAATCTCCAGTAGCAGTGGAACTGAACAGCCTGGAATATAAAATTAAGAAGCAATTCAGTCCCATCGTATAAACAATGAATGTTAACAACATATATCAGTCATAGGCACCAACCATGACACAGTAGAACTACACACAGAGTTCAACAAGAATCGAATCAACAAGAATCGAATCACTATAATAAGCCGTGTATGACTGTTGGTATACTAACTAAACTGTCCATAAAACATTGTTCATTAAGCAGTTATTTAGCATATTTCCTCTAAGCCTAAATTTCCTTATCTGTAGCATTATGACATGGATCTGTCAGACGATCATAACATTTTCTAAACACCCTCTTTTTGGCAAGCTCAGAAAGAGAGAAAGGACCATGAGAAGAACTGATACGTCAAAAAATGAATGCATGTTTAAAATGTTGATATTTAGTAAATGGACTTCCAAAATGGAAAAAGAAAGATTACCTGAGGAATTATTATGTGATTCTGTTATTTTTTTATAAATGGACATTTATGTGAGAAGTTCTCACATATGAAAATATAAAATATTATATTTATAAATGTATATATTAAATACAGTATATCTCTATTATATTTATATTATATATATTTATAAACTAGTTGGGGCTTAGTACTTGGAACATTTTAAATAGACGTCATTATTTAACATTGTTAAATTATTATTTAATTAATCATTTGTTTTATATTTATCATTTATAATGATTGCATTTATAATACATAATTGTTTATTTTAGAATCATACTTATTAAAAATTGTTTATTATTTATATCTGTCTTTAAAGATAGAGCTAAGAGCCCCCCCAAAAAAAAAACAAAAAACAAAAAAACAAAAAAAGAGGGCAAGGACAGGCAGATGACATTTCGGAGGACTTCTAACCAAGCTCTTCCCCGGCTCCACGCCCACCCGCCAGCCTCCGCTCTGGAAGCTTTCAGGGTCTAGCGACACCTGGGGGACCAGCCCGGGAGGCCCCGCCCACCTCTCCAGGGCGGAAGTCTCCGTGCCCCAAGCCGTTGGGCGGCTCGGCGGAAGCGCCGCAAAAGGTCGCGAAGCGGCGCGCGCTTGGCGGCCGGGCGTTACGTCATCGCGCCGCGCCGCGTCGGGAGCGCGGAGATGGCGGCGGGCGCGTCGTGCCGCTGAAGGAGCGAGCGGCTCTCGGCCATGCTGGCGGCGCGGGCGGCGCGCGGCCCGTGGGGGTCCCTGCGGCGCGCCGCCTGGGCCTGGGGGGCGCGGCCGCCGCCGTCCCCGCCCGAGCTGAGCTGCCCGGGCTGCGCGTGCGAGCGGCGGCGGGCGGCGCTGGGGCTGCGGCTGCCCTGGCCGGGGCCCCGGGGACACTGCTCGGGGGCCGCGGGCAAGCCGGGCCCGGCCCCCGCCGCCGCCTCCGCCGCCGCCGCCGCCCGGGCCCGCGCCTGGGGCCCGCCCAGCGCCGCCCCGCCGGTACGTGGAGGCCCGGGCGCGCGCGGCCCGTCCGGCTAACGGTCGCGCTGCTCGGGATGGGCTTCGGGGGGCCCCGCCTTGCCCCGCCGCCTCCCGCGCCCGGCCCAAGCGGGGGGACAGGTAGCCCGGCCCGGCTGGCTCGCCGAGGCGGACCCGTCCTGGCCAAGTCGGGAGCCATATCCCTCCCCTGTGCCCGGGGTGGGGGGTCTCTTCGGGAAGGACAGCGTGCCCAAGCCTACTGGCTGTTGCCGCTAGGGCCCCCTCGCAGGGTGCCTCGAGAGCCCAAGGGTGGCTTTGGTTGGCATCAGATAGGCGCAAGGGCCTTAAAGAAGCTCAGGTCGCTTGCTAGGGTTGCGGGGTGTCTGGCCACACACCTAGAGAGGTTCGCCCCAGAAGCCCTCAGCGGCAGTTCCAGGAGTGGGGTGTCTTCCTAGTGGCTGTTAACAGCTGTGACCCCGTCCTCGCAGGGTGCCTCGGGAGCCAAAGGGTGGCTTTGATTGAGGTAGATAGGCGAAAGAGCCTTAAAGAAGCTCAAACCTCTTACCGGGGTTCTGGGGTGTCTGGCCACACACCTAGAGAGATTCGCTCCTGAAGCCCTTAGCGGCAGTTCCAGGAGTGGGGTGTCTGCCTAGTGGCTGTTACAGCTGTGACCCCCCCCCCTCGCAGGGTGCCTTAGGAGCCAAAGGATGACTTTGATTGGGATCAGATGGGCGAAAGATCCTTAAAAGAATCTCAAGCCTCTTACTGGGGTTGGGGTTGGGGTTGTCTGTCTGGCCACACACCTATAGAGATTCGCCCCAGAAGCCCTTAGTGGTAGTTCCAGGGGTGTCTTCAGGAAGGAAGGAAGGCATGCCCAGGCCGAGTGGCTGCTGCAGCTGTGGCCCCTCGCCGGGTGCCTCAGGAGCCAAAGGCGGCATTGATTGGCATCAGATAAGCAAAAGATCCTTAAAGAATCTCAGACCTCTTACTGGGGTTGTGGGATGTCTGGCCACACACCTAGAGGAATTCGCCCCAGAAGCCCTTAGCGGTAGTTCGGGTGCCTCTGGAGCCAAAGGGCCGCATTGATTGGCATCAGATAAGCAAACGATCCTTAAAAGAATCTCAGACCTCTTACCGGAGTTCTGGGGTGTCTGGTCACACACCTGGAGAGATTCGCCCCAGAAGTCCTTAGCGGTAGATGCAGGGGGCTTGGGGAGCAAAGCTGATGATGACATGTTAGCAAAGTCTCATGCGATTATTGCATCTCCAATTGTTAGGTCTTGAGTGGGCCCGGGGCTGCTTTTGTCAGTTGGACAGCATGGGTTGGGGTGGCCGCCTCCTGACAGGGGTCTCACCTCCACTGATTGATAGAGCATGCGGGGCTTCGAATATTGGATGCTTTGAGGTCCCCAGATCCTGGCTGAAGTCCTTCCCGGAACGGCAGTAGTTAACTGGTCGAGTATGCCACAGGTTATCTGGTTGGGTAATCTAAGATTAGCTTTTGTTTACTTGTGTTTTAGCGTCTTTTGCTCATGTACTGTTTTAGAAATGTCTGAGGTGCTTGCTGGTTTTTAGGGCAGTGTTTCATAGGGTACTAAATAGGAGGCCTCGTGCCCTGTATGTACCAGCATCCCTGCTGGGATATACACTCCATGCACTAAATATACTCTGGCTTTTTCCAAGAAGTAGCTCTTAATATGGGGCAACTTTACGCTGACCGTTTGCTTTAAAAAAATTACGCCCCCTCTCAATCATGAATCTCTTTTCTGTCCCCTCTTGGGTCAGTATTTGACTTATTTACTGCTGTCAGTAGGGGTTACTATTTTTGTTTTGTTTTTGTTTTTGGGCCATAGCTGGTGACGCTCAGGGGTTACTCCTGGCTCTGTGCTCAGAAAACTATCCTGGCTTGGGGGACCATATGGGACGCCGGGAGATCGAACCCAGGTCCGTCCTGGGTCAGCTGCGTGCAAGGCAAATACCTTATTGCTGCGCTAGCGTTTCCAGCCCCAACTATTTTTTTCCACTCTGGACTCTGAACTTTGAACTTGAATTTGGTGTGTGTTGCAAGATGTTTTCCATTGTGCCTACTTCCAGAAAAGGGCTGTGAGTGGAGGCTTGCTCTGTTTTAGTGACTGTTACCTGAATAATTTGAAGTTACTCTGCCTTCCAGGGCAGTATTCTGCTACTTGACCCCCATGACTTGACCCCATAACTTCTTTTTTTTTTTTTTGACCCCATAACTTCTAAGCTGAGAGGGACCTGACCCCCCCCCTCCGGTTCTGTTTACTTACATACATTACAGTTCTTTTAAAAGCAGTGCCATTTCTTACAGTTATCTTTAGAAATGTCATTTTGGGGGGGGGGGGGCCAGAGAGATAGCATGTAGTCAGGGTGTTTGCCTTGAATGCAGAAGGACGGTGGTCCCCCGAGCCTGCCAAGGAGTTGTTTTTTTTTTTCTGAGTGTAGAGCCAGGAGTAACCCCCGATTGCTGCCATGTGTGACCCAAAAAGAAAAGAAAAAAATAAAGAAATGTCATTAAGTTTTTAAAAAGAACAAAAGTAAAGGTTCAGGCAAATTAGTTCCCAGTTAAAAGGTTAAATAGGGTTGATCTTGTGAATTAGTCCCATGGGGGTAAAATTGGCAGTTGCCTCTGTAGGGGAAAATCCCTGCATTGGGGAATAGCCAGCCCATTCTTGGTATTATTTTCTCTACCCCTTTCTTTATACAAGGCATGCAGGAGAATGAGATAGACTTTGTTTTTTCCTCTCTGAATTTGAAATTAAAATACTCATGAAACGTTTTGTTTGGCAAAGAGAGAATGTTCTTCAGAGCAGCTGTCGTGAAGCCCTTTTGCCGATGCCAGTTCCAACAGTCTGGCTCCAGATACAGTTTCAAGGAATTACCGAGCCACTGCCCACTGCCCGTGGGCGCAGTGAGATTCCTCGGTTTCTTGTTCGGCTCTTAACGTTTCTGCAAGGCTGTTCTGAATAGATTTACAAAATGTATCTGTGAGATGGTGGGTGGGACGACGACTTGTGACAGTTAAAAATTTGTTATTAGCTGAGTTTCAGCCATTCAATGCCCAACATGGTGCTCATTTCCGCCATTGATTTCTCCAGTTACCCTCCTATCCCTAGCCTGCTCTGTGCCAGTCAGTCTGTCTGTCTGTCATTTCTCATTCCCTCTTCTCTTTCTCCCCATTCTCTCTCCCTCCTCTCCCTCTTTCCCCATTCTCTCATTCTCTCTCTCTCTCATACACACATCTTTAAAATCCTTTCGGGCATCATATTGCGATACTGTTACTAAAGGGGAATCATGCATATCTCTTTAACTTCCTTTCAGCACCCAGTTCTTGTCCAGAATGATCATTTCCAGTTATTGTCATAGTGACCCCTTTGTCCTAACTGTACTCTCCCACCCCATCATATCTATTGTCTTTGGGTATTCTCTACTATGGTTTTATTTTATTCTTAGATCCCTCAGTTGAGTATGATCATTCTATGTCTGCCCTTCCTTTAGCTCATTTTACTCAGCATAAATGATACTCTCCATGTTTATCCATGTATAAGCAAATTTTATGGCTTCATTTTTCTTAATAGTTGCATAATGTTCCATTGTGTAGATGTACCAAAGCTGCTTTATCACATTTACCTCTTGGGTTAATTCTGATATTGTGAATAGTGCTTAGATAAGCAAAGGGGCGCAGACGCATTTTTGTTTGTTTATTTGTTTTTGAGCCTGTATAGTCTCAGAAGCACTATTGCTGGAAATTCAAATGGAAACCCAATTTCTACTTTTTTGAGGAATATCCATATTGTTTTCTAAAAAGATAGGGTCTTAATCCCTATTCCAATTGCCATTTTTTTCCAACAGTTGTTTGAGTTAGCAGTGAGGTTATAGAATTGTTTTTCTTTCTCTTCCTCATTCTTATATCTATATGGTGTATTACATAGAGTTTTTTTCTGATATCTATAGAGGTGTGGGGGAGGTTATTGCGTAGGATTGATAATTTGACCAAAAACAAACAAACAAAAAGAAAAAAACCACACACTTTCTATCTACTTGAAATATACTAAAATATTCCCAGAGTTTAGTTTTATTTTTTTGTTCATTTGTTCATTTGTTTTGGTGGGCCAAACCCTAGTATGCTCAGGGTCAGTTCTTGGCTTGATGCTCAGGGAACCATGTGGCACCTGGCCTCCTGCAGGCAAATCATGCACCTCAGCTTGTCGCTGTTTGAGGAGTGTTACACAGGGCTTTGGGCTTATGTTAGGCTTATGCCTACTAATGGATCACTTCAGGCAGTGCTCAGGATTTATGCCTGGCTATATGTTTATGATTGCTCTTGGCATTGTTCAAGGCTTACCTGTGCTCATGGATCACTCCTGGTGCTTTCAGTGGGGATGTTTGGAATGCCGAAGATCGAACCCTGAGTCAGAGCTATTTACAAGGCCTGTTTCCTGCCCACTGGACCATCTCACTGGCCCTGTTTTATTTTTCAAAGCAGAGTTTGGGGAATTTGTGAGATTATTCAAAGGACTAGGCATGTTGCAACTTTACATGCTGCAAACCTGCTTTCAATACCCAAAACCTCAAGATGTAACCCCAAAACCAAACCAAACAATCAGTCATGTTACTTCTACTTTCTTTCTTTTTTTTTTTCGGTTTTTCGGGTCATAATCGCTTGCTGCTCAGGGGTTACTCCTGGCTAAGCGCTTATAAATTGCCCCTGGCTTGGGGGAACCATATGGGACGCCGGGGGATCGAACCACGGTCCTTCCTTGGCTAACGCTTGCAAGGCAGACACCTTACCTCTAGCGCCACCTCACTGGCCCCAATTTCTAATTTCTAATAGTCATATATTAGAGGCTTGGAAAAGTCTTGAATTAAAGGCTAGTAGATAGGCCTTAGGAAGAAAACTTAACTCTGTATGATAGACAACTCTGATTCTGTTGTTGGGTCCAAGACACATGATCTTCTGTATCCTTGACAGTGTTAGAAGCAATATATAAAGAACAGTGTATTTAAATTCCAAACCACTAAACTTAAACCATATGTAGCTCCTAATCCTTAAGTTAATGAAGTGTATTGTCCTAATGTATATAGTTAAAATATGTCCTGTAATGCTTTATTTAAAATTTGCCTTTTTTCTTTTTTCAGTATGAAAACCCGTGGACAATCCCAAATATGTTGTCAATGACAAGAATTGGCTTGGCCCCAGTTTTGGGCTATTTGATTATTGAAGAAGATTTTAATATTGCTCTAGGAGTTTTTGCTTTAGCTGGGCTAACTGATTTGGTAAGTTGTGATCTACTTCTCCTGCTTTGCTCACTTTGCAAATTATTTGGATTTCTACCACTTTGAAATAGCACAGCCTTAGTCTACTTTTCCTTGGAAGAAAATCCTTAAACATAAATTTAGCCTGTGTTCAAAAGAGGAAGTAGAAGGTATCAGGAAGCTGCAAAAGGGAGCTTTTTTTACTATTGGTCTTTAACATTGTTTTAAAGGAAAAGCAAAGATTCTCAAAGAGCCAAGTATTTGCTTTCGGGATAGAAATAAAGACTAGAGAGAATATATAGCTGCTAAGGTGCTAGCTTTGCATGCGGCCGACCCAGGTTTGGTCCCTAGTCTTGGCCAGGAATGATCCCTGAGCACCTTGATGTGTGGCCCAGCCCGCTGTTGTCCAAACAAAATTTTTAAAGGAGAAACTATTTTTCTTTCCTACTGAGAATGAAGTTTTCTGGTCTGTACAATAGTTGGTTTTACTGGTAAAGAGAGGGGAAAATTGGCCAGGTCAGTTGGTGTGACCAGGACTTAGAGAAGCCGGACACTGCTCAGGTTTATGCCAGTGGGAGGCTGTGGGTGTTCCTCAGATGTCATCCTTGTTCTAGGCTCCTGTCCATAGTGCAGAAAGCCCTGCCCCAGAAAGACATTTGATTTTCTCCTAGAGCTCCTGGACTCATCTACGCTCATAGGAAAAGAGGATTTATTTGGATAAGTTAGCATTTGGGAAATAAAAACTTTTTAATAGGGAGCCACATTGACTAGTGCCATTAGAACATCTTTGACAGTGCTGGGGGTAGAGAGGCTTGCAGTGCCAGAGATTAAATTCAGGGCTTTGCACATGCTAGGCATCTGCACCGCTATTTGAGTTTTATCCTTGATCCTGGAAAACAACTTTTCAAATGAAGGCTCCACTTTATGTGGAAGTAGACTTTTGTGAACTGGCCGGCCATTGTTAGGTTTCACATAATCTATATCACCCACTCTGTTCATAAAGGATTTACAGTGGCTTTCAGAAGAGCACGTCCTACAAAATCACAGTTGAGAAAGGTGGGAGAATGTGGGGAAAACATTTTAAATTGAGACAAAAGCCTGTAGAAATAGAACATATTGTTGTTTTCACCCTGAGATTCATTGGATGCAGACAAGCGATGATGATTTGCTGCTTTCCAGACTGACGGAAGTTTTATTATTTACAGAGTAGAGAGAAACTTCATTTCCTGTAATAAAAACTATAACTTTGTTAAAGCATCTCTTCCTTTCAAGTTCATAGATGAAAAAATTTCACCTGCCTGTTAGTAGTGTTGGTGAATAATCTAGAATTAGCTGAAGATTATACAGACTAAGGAGGACATTTATACTGTTGTGACCTGGGATTCCCAAATATACACTAGATAAGATTTCTCTGGAGGTTTAGTTCCTGTTGTCACAACTCCTTTCTGTGACCACAGTTGCTTCTTGTATCAAGTTTGGAGATAAAGTTCCACTTATTATTACTCAGTTCCATTTTATTGTGAAGATTGGTATCCAAGTCAAAGACCAGTCTATTGATAATGAGAATTTTAAATGATTATCTTTAGTTGTTTTAGCTTTCACATGAGATTGCAATTCTCAGTGATTAGCAAGAGCCTCACTTACTTTTTTTAAAACATGACAGTGTGAAGAAAGTTGAATTAATTGGCACCATGTTTCACATTTGCTTTGTAAAGTTTTTGGTACCTGTAGTTTGAGTAGTTGGCCAACACCTGAATTCTGTAGAGGTATTAGGGAGATGACCACAGATGATTTGTTGTGACTCAGAGGATTAGACTTAAAGCAAGTGTGGAGGATGAAACTGGTTAGGAGGCTTACAGCGAAGTGATAGGAGTTTAGAATTGAAGTGAATGAGTGAGATAGTTTTGAGGTATAGTTGATATGTTGATGGATTTGATATGTGGGATGAGGGAAAAGTTAAATATAACTGATAGGGATGCTTATTCTTTTTAATAATCAGATACATGATTCTAGAATGAGCATGCACTCAAGATATATCTTGTGGGAAAATACCAGATGTGCTATCGTATCCATGTGACAGTTACCGGCACATTGATGACCATGTTTGTAAGAGATTATCCTGGGTCTGGTAAAATGAGAACAGAGAAATGAGCAGTAAGGTGAGCAAAGGAGAAAGAACCAGTAGAAAACACTGAAAAGTAAAAGGTGATGAGAAAAGAAGACAATTAGAGATTATGAGATGCTGCAGAAGTTAGTTGAAGAACCGGAGCGATAGCACAGTGGGTAGGGTGTTTGCCTTGCACGCGGCCAATCCAGGACCGACCTTGGTTCGATCCCTGGCGTCCCATAGGGTCCCCCAAGCCAGGAGCGATTTCTGAGCACATAGCCAGGAGTAACCCCTGAGCATCACAGGGTGTGGCCCAAAAAAGCAAAAACAAAAAAAAAAAGTTAGTTGAAGAAAATGTTTTTTTTTACCTATGTTGGGTAAGCTGAAAATACAGCATTCATTGGTGACTTTGGTGAGCTGTTTATCGGGCATAATATGGAGAGTGGACTGACAAGCAGTTGTTTGGTGGTAATGCAATAACCTCAGTTTGAGAAATATAGAGGAAATATAGAGATGGGATAATGGAAGGGTGACTTTCAAAGATTTAATAAATACAGATGTTTGCATAGGCAAAGGGACACATACAAACAAATACAGCAACTTTTGTTAATTGTAAACCAGTAGAAGAGGAGAAATTGAGGATTCAAGAGAGATGGGAAGGAGGCAAATAATAGGTGAAAGGGTGAACAAACGAATGAATGAATGAATGAATGCTCGGAAGTGGGATTTTCGAAGAAAAGGGAGAACAGGAAAGGATGCGGGAATGTGTGGGTTTGAATTTGGGGCTATGAGAGTTAGGACTAATTTTTCAAGGAGCACCTGGTACAGGGGTATGGTCATGAGCCTAAAGTTAGAGGTTCTAGGGAGGATAATGTTAGTTTACGGTGAACATGGAGTAAAAAGAAAAGATAGTGCAGTAGGCAGACTCAGGCATTAGTGGTTGCCCACAAGGATGTTTCTGTCATGAATTTGTAGTTCAGCAGGTTGACCAATTGGTGCAGTTTTCTTAACCAATGTTCAGCTGCATGGAGCATATTAAACAAAGAGCAATGTCTTAGCCATTGTTTGGAACTACTGCTGTCTCTTCTTGCTCAATACTAAAAGAACTTTCTGTGGGGGACGTACTTTAAATGCACTGTGTTTGGGGCCAGAGAGAGAGTACAGTGGACAGGGCATTTACCTTGCAAGTGGTTGATAGTTTCCATCCCTGCCATCTCATGTGGTCCCTATATGACTAGGTGATTCCACCACCAGGAATAGTGCCTGAGCCTTGGGCATCGCTGGGTGTGGCCCCAAAACAAAAAATTTAAAAATGAAAGTGAAAGTGAAATGCACCATATACAATTAAGCCTAAAGTGATTTCATCTCTTTGGAAATAGGACTAGAAAATGCAGACTTTTATTAAAGCTTGAAGTAAAATCAGTAAAACCCAAATAGAGACTTGGAAAACCAGAAGATATCTTTTTGGTTTTTGGGCCACACCCAGTGACACTCAGGGCTTACTCCTGACTATGTGCTCAGAAATCACTCCTGGCTTGGGGAACCACCTGGGGTATCGGGGGATCCAACCGCGGTCCATCCTAGGCTAGCATGGGCAAGGCAAACGCCTTACTGTTTCTGCCACTGCTCCAGCCCCCCTCCTTTTTTTTTTTTAATTTGAGCTATGACCATGTAGCTTTCAGGTAAAAGAAACTTAATTGCATATGAGAAGCCCCAGCATAGCAAAAAAAGTAAAAAGAAGTCACTAGATTATATTATAAAAAATAGGTAGGAATGAGTATCAGTTAAAAGGGAAAGTCCTTGCAGGTAAAGGCAGCAGTGTGGGCTGTACTAAAGGAAGCTGAAGCTCAGGTGAGAGAATTTGGTTTTGTTAATCATGCTTCCTTTAAGTTTTATTTGGGCTCTTTACATCTCTAAACTTATGTCTAAATTGATCCTACAAAGGGGACTTATGAAAACATTGAGGCCTGAGAAAAAAGAAAAGTACTATAGAAAAGTGAAAAAATATTCAGACCAGTTGATGGTTTTTAAAGTTAACAAACATACACAAGAAAAAGAGGGAGGTCTGGAACTAGAAGAGACTATATACATTTTATGAAATTATAGTTGTTATTCTGGCATCTCTTAACCTTCAAGATAACCTACTCTGTTCTTGTGATGACATTTATTAAAAACACTTCTATTTTCAGTTGGATGGATTTATTGCTCGAAACTGGGCCAATCAAAAATCAGCTTTGGGAAGTGCTCTTGATCCACTTGCTGATAAAATACTTATCAGTATCTTATATATTAGCTTGACCTATGCAGATCTTATTCCAGGTAAGAACGCTAACATGCGTATTTTTAAGTAGCACAAGGGAGAATGGTGTTAGTCAACTTAGGGATCTCTTGATGGAGACAAATAATTTTTGTTCTAAAAATATATCTTTCAATATAAACTGTTCCCAGATTTTAAATTATTGAACTGTTTTGCTTTGTCAAGCTGTTTATTTTAATTTAGAATTTGTTTCTATTATGCTAGTGAAGTTCACTGCTTTCTTAGTTAAATCTGTTTAAACTGAGCAGCTATTATTTCACGGTGCCAATTTGCATTCATTTAGAATCTTTGTAAATCATTGATATATTTCTAGTACCTAGCTTTTTGAAAATAATTTAAAGTTTTCCTAAGAATATTAATTTAATACAATCTAATCTTAGAGTTCTGAAATTGTGAAGGTGTGTATAAAATTACACATTTCAATAATTAGACAATGCCATTTCAAAGCATATAGATTGTGTGTTATATAGAAACTATGAAAAGTAAATGGTCTTTTATTCTGCATGTCTTTTGGGGGCTGTTTATTTTCTTTCTCAACTATATTTCTCAGTTTTTCTCTTTTGTTTCCATCAAACTTTTTGTGGTTTGAGAGTCATTCCCAGTGATGCTCAAGGTTGTGCTCAGGGGTGCTGAGGTGCCGGTTTTTGAACCTAGGCCAGTCACGTGCAAGTCAAGTGCTGTAATCTCCCAGCTCCATGATTAAACTATTTCTTTGTGGGGGCGGGGGGAGGCTTGCACACAACACACATGGAGTCACTCGGGTTACTCCTGGCTCTGCACTCAGAAATTGCTCCAGGCAGGCTCAGGAACCATATGGGATGCCAGGGATTGAATCCAGGTCAGTCCAGGTCGCCTATGCAAGGCGAACGCCCTCCTGCTGTACTATCACTCCTATCCCAAATTAAACTATTTCTTAAAGAAATAGTTTCTGAGGACTTACAAGATGCTTCCTGTCTTTCTATTGACTCTGAGAGAAGTATAGTTATATTTCCTTATTCTTCATTCTAGAACATTTTTTTCTGCTTTATTTTTAGGCTTTTGAATGTTCGTGCCAGTTTGAAAACTGAATCGTGCCAGTCTTTAATTTTCTGGGAGAGAGGCAGAATGAACCTCAGAAGCCATCCATCCCTTTGACATTGTTCAAAACTCAGTTGATTTTTGTGGGCACGTGTCTAGGGTCACTTTTTCCGCCCCACCCCTTTCAGCTACTTGGCATTTTGTTGTAATATTTTTTTATAAAGGCAGAATGCCAGGTTTTACCCTGTTTCCAGGTTTGGTTATTGCAGTGTTGCTCTGGACATTACCTGAATTATAGGTGGTTTGCCAAGCTGAGAATTCCTTTCATGTTCAGTCTCAGATTTTGTTTTTTTTTTTCCAGGCTTGCGTAAGTTCCTTGAGGTCCTCTTTCTGGAGGATTCAGTCTCTTTTTGTTTCCTGTGTACATTTCCAACTCAAGGTTTTGTAACCTTCTTTAAGTTATCTTAGCAGGAGAATTTTTCTGATTTATGTAGCTTAATAGTAATGGAAGTTGAACTCTATCACGATTCCTCATAGCTGAGATTTTACAGCGGACTATAAAGTCAACGTTTTTACTAGACTCTGATGTGAGCCAGTCTTTTATTTCCTGGGCACTAAGTAAGCCTAAAAACTCAATCTAAAAACTCATTTCAACTTAGTCCTATTCTAAGATCTTCCTCACGTGGGGCATTCCTTTTTCTTTCTCCTTTATTTTGTTGGCGGGTGTGGGCTTGGCCACATTTGGTGGTGCACAGGGCTTGGGCTACTCCTGGCTCTTTGAAAAGAAATCACTCCTGACAGGCTTAGGGGACCATAATGGGATGCCAGGGATCGAACCCGGGTCAGCCATGTGCAAGGCAAATGCTCTACCTGCTGTGCTATCGCTCTGGCCCTCTTCTTTTTTTTGCAGGGGGGTGTGGGGAAGCACCCAATGGTGCTCAGGGGTTACTCCTGGTTCTGTGCTCAGAAATCACCCCTGGCGTGGAGAACCATATGGGATGCCAGGGACTGAACCTGCGTCCATCCTGGGTCAGCCTCATGCAGAGCAAATCTGTGCCTACCATTGTGCTATCACTCGGCACCCCTCTTCTACTTTCTTTTTATTTTTTTTATTTTTTATGGGTTTTGGGTCACACCCGGCAGCGCTCAGGGGGTTACTCCTGACTCTATGCTCAGAAATCCCGAGCCTGCCAGGGACCATATGGGATGCCAGAATTCGAACCACTGTCCTGTGTCTAAGGCAAATGCCTTACCAATGTGCTAACTCTCCGGCCCCCCTCTTCTACTTTCTAATAAACTTTTCTTCCTTCTAAAATAAAAAATAAAAATAAAAACTCATTTCAGCATTACATTACTGCCTTGGTAAATGTCTACAAAGTGTTTACTAGATTTTTTTTATAGTTATTTTGAGGTTGGATACTGTGGTGCTCAGGGTTCTAGGGTTTGAACCTCTAACTCCCATATGCACTAAGTTCATTGAGTCACCAACCTGGAATTCTTCACTAAAAGTACTTTAATGGATTGTATCTCCTTCACCTCCTTCCATTTCTTTTTTGCCCTCCCGCTGTGCCCAGGTTTTCCCCTGACTCTGCCCAGGTGTCATTCTTGACTGGCTCCAGGGTCCATGCAGGATGTAGGGGATTGCACCTCACTGGCCTCCCTAATAACATTTTTATTGGTTTTTAGTTTTGGGACCGCACCTGCTGATGCTCAGTGTTTACTCCTGTTTCTAGACTCAGAAATCAGTCCTGATGGTGTTCAGGGAACCCACATGGGATACCCGGGATCAACCTGTTGGTCAAAAGCAAAGCAAGCGCACTACTCACTGCATTATTGCACTGGCACTCTTACTAGCATTTTTTGTTTGTTTGTTTCTCTTTTAAATTTTTTTTTTTGGGTTTTTGGGTCACACCCGGCAGTGCTCAGGGGCTACTCCTGGCTCTATGCTAAGAAATCACCCTCGGGGGACCATATGGGATGCTGGAATTCTAACCACTGTCCTGCATGCAAGGCAAACGCCCTACTGCTTTGCTATCTCTCCAGCCCCATTCTCTTTTAATTTCTATGGAGCAGTATATTATGTATGTTCTTTTTCTTTTGGAAAAAAAAAAAAAAGGTTTTTTGGGCCCGGAGAGATAGCACAGCAGTGTTTGCCTTGCAGTCAGCCGATCCAGGACCTAAGGTGGTTGGTTCGAATCCTGGTGTCCCATATGGTCCCCTGTGCCTGCCAGGAGTAAAATCCCTGAGCACTGCCGGGTGTGGCCCAAAAACCAAAAAAAAAAAAAAAAAAAAAAAGTTTTATTTTATCATTGACTAACATTCAGTATGTGTCTTTAAAGGGTTTTATTTTTATGTTTCTTTGGTTGAGGGGGTCTATATCTACTGAGCTAGGGCTTTTTGCTTTATGCTCAGGGATCATCCTGGCTTATGTGAGATGTCAGGAATCAAACCTGGGTCAGCTGTATACAAGGCAAACAAATGTTCCTGGTGTGATATCTATACTGTTGTTCTGACCCCTCATGTTTCTTTCTGAACAAGTTCTTTTGCTGATTATTTTAGTTTCTTTCATGGGAGACTGAAATGCCTGGTGATCCTTATCAGATCTCTTATATTTAGGGACCCCCTTTAGGCATTGGTGGGATTTGTTGCATGCCTGTGGAATGAATATGGAGAAAGGCATGATCCTGAATTTTTGGCACTTTTAGGGCTCTTCTGCAGAAGAAAGTTCTTCTGCATGAAAGGCAAACCCCTTACCTCCATGCTATCTCTTTGACCCAGAAGAAAGTTCTTAACCACCAGCGTTTTTTATGCTGAGCTGTGGGAAGACTTGAACAGTGGACCGAGGGGTTCTCCTTGTTTTATTATGCTGACCATAACTTAATCCTACTTTGCCCCTGTGACCCCTTAGCTTCAGTGATGGACAGAGAGCATGGATTGTTTGGAATGTTCAGGGCCAGATAGTATGTCAGGCTTTGTAGACCATGTGGATTTTGTTAGTTAGCTCATCGCTGCTATTTGATTATGAAAACAGCCCTAAAAATAGAGGTGAATGAATGGCTATGTAGCAATTCTGTATTTATTTATTTATTTATTTTGGTTTTTGGGCCACATCCAGCAGCACACCTGCTTGTTACTCCTGGCTTTACGCTCAGAAATCTCTCCTGGCAGATTCGGGGCACCATATGGGATTCCAGGGATTGAACCCGGGTCTGTCCCAGATCATCCACATGCAAGGCAAACCCCCTTCCACTATGCTATCACTCCAGCCCCAGTTATGCAGTAATTAATGTTTATGGGCACCAGAGATTTAATTTCATGTCTTTGTGGAATAAAAGAGAGACACAGGCACAAGGTGGGGGAGAGTGAGAGTGAGTGAGTGAGTGAATTAGTGAATTGCTGGGGAAGGAACCCAGGGCCCCAGCCACTTAGCATTTTCAGAATCTATATGTTTGTTTGTTTTTCAGAATCTAAATGTTCTTTTAGCACTAGAGCCATATCCTGGTATGCAGACCTGGGGGAGCTCCATAGTCAGCAACAGAGAGAGGCAGAAAGCTTCTGGGGTTGGGGTTGGGTACACGGATCTAATTCCCCTTAACATAAGCATTCTGAATTTCTCTAGGTCAAATTTTTTTGCTTGTTTTTGTTTTTGGGTCACACCCAGCGGCTCTCAGGGGTTCCTCCTGACTCTCCGCTCAGAAATCGCTCCTGGCAGGCTCAAGTGGGGGGGACCCTATGGGATACCATCCTTCTGCATGCAAGGCAAATGCTATTTCTCCAGCCCTCTAGGTCAAATTTTGCCTGCTTCATTGAGGATCCTTTTCCCCTATCTCCCCAGTAACATCATCTCATCATACTATGTTAGGCAGAATTAAAGTTACTTTAACCCTGAAGAGAAAAGGAAAGGATTGGTCAGAAGAGAAAATAGGAATATTTGGAAGTGGCACATGAGGGATAGGATAAATGCTTCCCCGCAAAACAAAGAAAAAAAGTAAAAGTGTTTAGGCAGAGGCCTTGCTCACATTCTCCCATGCTGTGTCTGTGCTTTAACTCCAGAGAGCTCCTGAGAGGGGCAGCTTGAGGGAACCCTTAATATTGTTAATAATCCTTTCCTGTGCTGGACTGTTACAGATGGCAGACCGATTCCAGACATGCTTGTTACACTGCTCAGTCAGAGCCTAATACACTGTCTAGAGCTTGGGCTGTGAAATCCTTAGAACAGTGGTTTTCAGCCTCTAGTTCTTGGACTGCTGGAAGTTGGTGGGCATAAAAGGTTGACAAGCACCACTTGAAACCTAGTCTTAGTCACTGGGACCTTGGCCATGAACAATACTATGTGCATGATGGTTCTACTTGATAAAGTTCATTTGAAAATTATGTGACTTGTTTAAATGCTGAGCTGCTCATGAAATGGTCATCTCAGTAGTTAATAGCTGGAAGTAGAACCCATGACATTTGGCTTTTTGCTTCTTGCAGAAACCTCTTATTTAAAATTGTCATGTTCTCTTTTTTCCTTTGTTCTGATGACATGCTGACTTCTTTTACCCTCCGTTGACATTTATTGTGTATGATTTGCTAACTGATTGCTAGAAGTTTAGTTCCTTTAACTAAAAAAGTTCCCAAAAGTCATGGCTGCTTGCTTTTGTTACCGGGCTAATAGCTCTATTTTCAATGTGTTGAAAATGACAACAATTGACCAGTTAAGCATTTCTTCTTTAAAGTAATCACTGTCCCATAGGGGCCAGGGTACTGTACATTGTAGGCCATTTGATTTACAGGTGTGAAGCTCTAGGTTTGCGTGATCCCTGCACTGAAAAAAAAAATTTTTTTTTAGAGCTGTGCTCACCAGAGAATTTAATGTTAGATTTATAATTAGTTAATTGGATTTTTTTTTTAAGTGGCTGAGCCAATACAATGTCAAGCCAGAGAGGACATATGTAATATGAGTAATTTATGAGCTTGGAAGGAAAATGGAATGTGCATGACTATTTTAGTTATGAAAATATTTTATACTGTTAGCCTTAAGATTTTTTTCTTTCTTAAAAAGCTATTTCTTTTCCTTATGAAAGCAACATATAATATAGTTGAGATTTTCTCTAGCACAGAATATGAAGTAAAACAAAATATCTTCCCTCCCATTCTATTCACTAAGGGGTCAAGGCTCTTTTGGGTACCCATCTAAGGTATCTTATTGGTTCTCACACTAGGGCCTTGCTGTAGTATCTGAGGAATAAGGAAAAAAAACAGATCAAATTGCATGTCTAACTAGAATTGATTCCTCACCCATTGAATGGGTGAGGAAGAAAGAAAAAGGTAGAAACTATCTAGACTAGCATGAAAATACTTAGTTTTCCATATGTGGTACATGTTGCCAACCTGATTGTTCATAAGATTGTCTGCAATGTAATATCAAAGTAATCAGAGTTCCCTAGACTTGAGTGATTGGTGTCTTCTCAGATCCTTTCGACTTCTGGACTACTTCCAGGTATTTAAAGTGAATATACCAATACTTTTTTGGTAAATTCACAAAGATGAGAGGTAGTGAAGGAGATACTGGAGCTGAGTAAAGATGACACTAACTGGTAACAGCAACTTAAAAAACAAGTAAGGGAAAAAAAGAGCGGAGCGCATCAGTATTCCTAAAGGCAGCAATCATTTGGAAAGCTAAATTTGACTTGAAAGGCTAGCTTAGGAAAGGCTTTACTTGGTTTTGAGAGCAGGCTTGAGAAGATTATATGAGTCAGTATTGACTATAAAGTGTTCGCTGATGGGAATAGCAATTTATAATTTATATAATAATAAATGAATGAAATGTCATTTGCATATGTAGTACCCTAATAATTTTTAAATCTTAATAGAATTTTATATTTTATTTTCAGTTTCACTTACTTATATGATAATTTCAAGAGATGTACTATTGATTGCTGCTGTTTTTTATGTCAGATACCGAACTCTTCCAACACCGGTGAGTTTGTTTTTTAAGAAAATTCCTTAATAATACAGATAACTCAATACAAAATAAGATTTTATTGCATACTGAGGAATCACTCCTGGCTGGCTGGCTTGGGCGGAGGTGATATAATAGGATGCAAGAGGTCAAACCCAGATTGACTGCATACCATACAACCACCCTACCCACCTGTACTGTCACTTCAGCCCTATTTTAGTTATTTTCTAATCCAGTTGCTAAGCATTTTTAAGTATTGTGCCCCCCCCCCCAAATTGTGCCTATGGGGCTGGAGTAGTGGTGCAAGCCGTAGGGTGTCTACCTTCAGAGCGCCTGCCTAGGGCAGACTGCAGTTCGATCCTCAGTGTCCCATGTGGCCCCCCAAGCCAGGAGTGATTTCTGAGCGCATAACCAGGAGTGATTTCTGAGCATCACCAGGTGTGGTCCTCCCAAAATAAAATTGTGCCTATATATCTTTTTTTGTTTTTTTTGGGCCACATCCCGTTTGATGCTCAGGGGTTACTCCTGGCTAAGTGCTCAGAAATTGCCCTTGGCTTAGGAGGACCATATGGGATGCCAGGGAATAGAACCGCGGTCCTTCCTTGGCTGGCGCTTGCAAGGCAGACACCTTACCTCTTGCACCACCTCGCCGGCCCCTGCCTATATGTCATTTTGCCATTTCAGTGGACAAATGACTATTATTGAAAAATAGCATTTTTTTGGTTTCAAATTAGAATCTATATAACTGCTGCTCTTAGCTGTTCATCTTTGTTTTGATAGGCACATAGCTCAAGACAAGGGCCTGCAAGAATAGTGGGTAGGGTGCCTGCCTTGCATGCAACTGCCCTCATTTAGATCTCATGTGGTCTGTATGAATCATGCATACCATAAGGTTCCCTTGACCTTCACCAGCAGTGAATCCTGAATGCAGATCCAGAAATAAGCCCTGAGCACAACTGGATGTTGCCTGAAAACTTTATTTAAAAAAAAAAAAAAAAAAACTCTGTTCCAGCTTTTTGCATAGTCATGTCCCCTTTTGTAACTACTTTCCAATATGGCTTCTCTAGAATGGATCTTTTTGGTTTTGGTTTTTGGGTCACACCTGGCAGCACTCAGGGGCTACTCCTGGTTCTGCGCTCAGAAATCGCCCCTGGCAGGCACGGGGGACCATATGAGATGCCGGGATTCGAACCACTGACCTTCTGCATGAAAGGCAAATGTCTTACCCTCCATGCTATCTCTCCGGCCCCTGGATCTTATCTTTTTTTTTTTTTTTTTTTGAAGGGTTCATAACCAGTGTCAATTATGCCTGGCTGTACTCAGATTTCCTGGCAGGGCTCAGGGCACCGTACAGAGCACCAGGGATCAAACCTGGGTCAACCGCAAGTGCCCTACCCTGTTCTGTTTCTCTGGTCACTAAAATGAACCTTTTAAATCTCATTTATATGAGAACAGGATGGTTTGTTTGTATTTGTATTTTTCAAGCTATTTTATAAGCTTGGTATGATAACTTCTTTTTTTTTTTTTGGTGAAAATAGCATATTGATTTGCCTTTAACCTAAGAGAAAACAGCGATAAGGAAATTTGAGTAAAGAATATGATCAAGCTGACTTGGTAGCTCTTATTTGAAATTTAACAGAAAGTGAAAACCAGCTCTACATATAATTAAAAAGACTAGTAATCTGTATATGTTTTATAAGAATGTAGATACAGTTCATTGAATAGTTTTTTAAATGCAAGGACTTCTGTAGCAAAGAATCAAACACGTGATAAGTATCCAGGAATTGTTACCTACATATAGTAACAAAATACCTTAAACTTGAAATAGAAATTGAATGATTTTTTTTTTTTTGTCTGCCAGCGAACACTTTCGAAGTATTTCAATCCTTGCTATGCCACTGCTAGATTAAAACCAACTTTCATCAGCAAGGTAAGAGGCATGGGAATTTTTATTATTATAAGTATAAATAAAGGATAAGCTGTTTCAGATTGCTCCATGAGACAGGTTCATTCATTCATGCATTCATTTAGTGGTGTTGGGACCCTCTTGGAGATGCTTGGGTTACTCCTGGCTCTGGACTCGGGAATTACTCCTGCCTATAACTGGGGAGACAGGGTTGGCTGCATGCGGGGCAAAAGCCCTACCCACTATACTATGCTCTGGCCCCAAGTCCAGAGGATTCTCTTGATGTTTTAAAGTGAGGGAGAATCTTGGCCATTCAGCTTAGAATGGAGGTAGGAACGAATGCTTTTGGGCATATCACCTGCTGCTGCATTTCATACACCTTCACTGGATTGTTGCTCAGTCAAGTCTGACAACAAGTTCTGCCTTGTTGTTGTTGTTGTTGTTTTCTCATCCTCCCATTCTCTTGTCGGGTGAGGAGACCTCTCACTTTTCTCCAAGGGAGAGATTCTTCCATTTGATAAGCCGAATGCTCTTCCATTTCCATAGTGGTGACAGCAGAGTTTGAATGCTAGTGGCTAGGGAATCTCAGTTGGCTCCTTAGCTTTCCTCCCATGAGATTTAGCTTAATTACTTCCCTAGCACAGATTGGTTGTAATGGATAAAGTAAAAGGGCAAGATAAGATACTGCAACATTATTGAATCGCTATGTCAGTCCAGGCAGTGCTTTCTTTGGACAGTTTCCCTGATCGCATTGGAGAAGGCTGCTGTGTACACGAGACAGTTTAGTGGTCCTCAGGGCCCTTCCAGGCCAGCTTCAGCAGAGTTTAACACCAAGATTGCTGAGGGCACTGCCTGCTACACTGTGGTGGAAAAGCCTTTGACACTACACTTGCTTCTTTTGACTGCAACTTTTTTTTTTTCAGGTAAACACAGCAGTGCAGTTAATCTTGGTGGCAGCTTCTTTGGCAGCTCCAGTTTTCAATTATGCTGACAGCATTTATCTTCAGATATTGTGGTATGCTAAATTTCGAATTTGTCTTTGAGTCTGTCAACAAAATGATTTATTTGGACAGTACTGGTGTTTTCTTCTTGCAGTCTTCATTGAGCACTGAGTGAAGCTATATGCTTCATTTCTCTTTGCTTTTTGGACCATGCCTGCCAGTACTCAGGGGTCACTTTTGGCTCTGCACTCAAAAATTACTCCTGGCAAGCTTGGGGGATCATCTGGAATGCCAGGGATTGAAGTAGGCAAAGGTGCCCTACAGACTGTGCTACTGTACTCTGCCCCCATACTTCACTCTGGCCCCATACTTCAAAGCTAGTTCCTCCCTGTCCCTGCACTCAGGAATCATTTCTGGGGCAATGTGTCAGATTGACTTTGCAGGTCAAAAAATTAACCCTAGACTAAAAGCCATACTTTATGTAATTTGAATCACAAAACGGTTGATTAAATAAAAATCAAGTCCAAGGAACTCGAAAAAGGTGCGCATGCTAAATTTGGGTTGTCTTCATATGACATTGAAATACTCATTTTGGTTGACAGGATTGAGCCCTCTTTGATTGGCTTCATCAGGCAGGGTTCTCTTTCTTGACTAAATAGCACAGCACAGGCTCTTTGCATTCCATTTCTTGTAAATGAGAAATGCAACAAGCTTTGAGCAGCATCGCAGATGTCATTCCAAAGAGAACTTGGTTAATCTGGTAGTTCAGTTAACAAAAAATAAGTATGGAGAGCTGAAATTATTTTAAAGTCACTTGAATATCAGAATTCTTAGCCTGCAAGAAATAAGGAAATCAGCACCAATTCTTATTTGTTCATTCTCTAGTAACAAAAAAATACTTATATGCAGTGGAAAGAGTACCTAGTCTTTTAAATGATGAAATTGGGCCAGCCTCCGACATCCTTCTCAGTCCTGACACTCCAGGGATTAAATCTAGTGGGCCACTCCAGGCATGCCCATACCCTCCTGTACTGTCTCTTCAGCCCCAGCCCCTAGGTCAAAAGGATTCATGTGGGGTTTTTGTGTGGGGGGTGTTTTTTGGTTTTTGGTTTTTGGGTCACACCCGGCCGCGCTCAGGAGTTAATCCTGGCTCTATGCTCAGAAATCGCTCCTGGCAGGCTCAGGGGACCATATGGGATGCCGGGATTCGAACCACTGACCTTCTGTACACAAGGCACATGCCTTTCCTCCATGCTATCTCTCCGGCTCCATCATGTGGTTATTTTTGAGTTGACGTTTTCTTTCTTCCTTCCTTCCTTTCCTAAAAGGTGTTTTACAGCTTTTACCACAGCTGCATCTGCTTACAGCTATTATCATTATGGTCGGAAAACAGTTCAGGTAATAAAAGGCAGATGAAAATTAGCCATCGTCATTCACAAGGAAGCAATATTCGTCATCAGCGGCAGGGCCAGTGGAAATCTACAGGAGATCCCCTTGGTTGGTGGTCAGCTTGAAAAAGGACTTGTCAGAACAAACCATGTCATCCAAATTTAAGTAATGTGCTTTGAAAATCAACTTGATCATGGGCAAATGCAGACTTTGTGATGTATTTTTAAAATACAAATAAAACTATCATTTAGAATTTTTTTAATCTTAGGTTTCTTGATTAATGTGTAAGGTACCAATTATTCTGATTACTACCAGTCTTTTTTTAAGCTTAAAAAAAGGAAACAGCATGGAAATTCAAGAGTTGCCATATATCCTTAAGTAGAATTTAGATGGTTGAAAAAGTATTATGGGATCTCCTGCGCTTAAAGATGCATCCTACAATCTGGCTACCTAGTTTTGTGTTTGGTTTTTAGATCTATGTATGCATTTACAGTTCTTGTAGTTAATATTTGATCGCTTAGGATGATAGCAAGAGTTAGCTTAATTGTGGATGAGGTAAACTTACAGAAATTTAAAATGTACTGTTTTGAAAATGACGAGAGTAGAAGTACTGTTTCCTATTCAATAGTCTTCCGACCTCTCAGGTGCCTAAAGTTTTATGTATCGGTTTGAATAAGATAGACTAGGTAAGCATGTTCATGGTACCACCCAAAAGGCAACATGTTAAGTCATCCCTCACACTGTTTTTAACTTAACAATGTTTGTATGATACTGGGACCTGTACTTATGTATGTAAATAATAGAAACTGTATATTTTTCAAAGGTTTTTTAAAATTTGGGGAATCTTTTGTTAAAATGTTTAAACAATAAAAGTTGGGAGGAAAAATGTGTTTTTTGACTTGTTAATCTATAGTGTGTATGGGTCCTTGATTTTCAGGAAAGTTCATGTGTGCTTTTTGTGACTCAAAATTCATACAGCCACATCATTTGCAATTATGCTGTTAAAAGCATTGGTTTGAGGTCATTTAAAGCCCTTATTCTGACTATGACATGTTTGGAGAGTTGGGTGCAGGGAGACAGAGACAAGACCTGAGCTGATTGCTTCCTCTTTTTTTTTTTTTTTTTGGTTTTTGGGCCACACCCATTTGACGCTCAGGGGTTACTCCTGGCTATGCGCTCAGAAGTCGCTCCTGGCTTGGGGGACCATATGGGACGCCGGGGGATCGAACCGCGGTCCGTCCTAGGCTAGCGCAGGCAAGGCAGGCACCTTACCTCCAGCGCCACCGCCCGGCCCCTGATTGCTTCCTCTTAATGGGGAGAAAGAACTGTCCCCAAGTATTGGTCTAACTTAATGTTGAAGCCTACAGTGAGTATCTGTGCACATCCTATTGCGTAAAAAAGGGAAGATGGGACCCCAGGCCCATCCCCTACACTGCTCAACCCAATGCTTTACCACTGGGAGTTTCACTGAAGGGCCCTGACACTGCTGGGGTGGTGCTCGTGGCCTCCAGCATTTTGAGACCCAGCAACATATGAAGCTTCAGACAGTAGCAATGAACTACCAGCACAGTTGGCCGAGTATCAGACCGGAGTTACCCCAGGGATCCTGCTTGGAAGACTTCCAAAGACGAAATACAAAGGTGGGTCAGCAAAACTCATGCCTCTTGGCAATCCTTTCTTGCATCAGAGTGACCTGTTGCCTGCAAGTCTGCCTGAGCTTGGGACATACTGACGAGAGAGACAGGGCATGTTTAGGGTGGTATGGCCGTAGACAGCTTGAGACATGCTGATGACTGCTGCCAGAGCCACTTCCTCAAAGTTGGTGAGAGGCTATAAAGGGGTCGGCCATGTGCAAGGCAAATGCCCTACTCCTACTGCTATGTTATTTCTCCTGCCTTGAATGATTCTTTGGGTTTGAGAATATAATTTGTGTATTTAAATTGTTATGGATATAATTCAAAGTAATGTATAAACTGCTCTTTGTTAAATGGCTTTTTAAAATTGATGAATTTCCGGGGCCAAAGCAGTAGCACAAGCGGTAAGGCATCTGCCTTGCCCGAGCTAGCCTAGGATGGACCGTGGTTTGATCTCCCAGCATCCCATATGGTCCCCTTAGCCAGGAGCTATTTCTGAGAACATAGCCAGGAGTAACCCCTGAGAGTCACTGGCTGTGGCCCAAAAAACAAAATAAATAAATTAAAATTGATGAATTTCTCATTTTTAAAATACACTTATCTAGTGGACTTATAGAAATGGATAATTTTCATAATTACTATATGCCACGGCAGCTCCAGTGGTCCAGGACATGGTGAAAGCCATGTTCTTGGACCTGAGGTAAAAGCTTTACGGAAGTTAGTTTCCTGGAGCAATCACAAGCAGCCCCAAAGCAAGAAAATATTCCCCACAGCATGTACTGCTTTGGGGAACAATGATAATTTTTTTTTTTTTACTCCATGCTACAGTAACCTGGGCCCACTGGGTTTTATAGAAAACCCACAACATAAATTACTTGAGAACACAATGATTTTACAAATTACACAGAAACTTCCAAGAATGACCTTTTAGAAAAGAAGTTTCTAGCAGAAAATCAAGGAATTTTACTTAAAAGCTAACTAATATTCTGCCCTTAAAAGCTGTTGCTAATATTCTTTTTTAAATTTTTTTAATATTCTTTTTGTGGGGGGTGGTTGGGTCACACCCGGCAGTGCTCAGGGGTTACTCCTGGCTCTATACTCAGAAATCACTTTTGGCAGGCTCGGGACCATATGGAATGCCGGGATTCGAACCACCATCCTTCTGGAAGCAAGGCAAACACCCTACCTCCGTGCTATCTCTCTGGCTCTGATTTTTTTTTTTAATATTCTTAAGAAAAATAATAGTAAGAATCAGTTAGCTATAACTTTGAATCAGTTATAAAAAGGAAAGTCTCTAATTATTAGAGACTAATTCTATTAGAGTCTAATAGAAGAATTTAGGGGAAAACCCGTAGCATAAAACCTGACAGCTGGAGACACTTGTAGGACTGTGACAAATTTATCTGAGTGTCCCTATAATAAGGCAGAAATAGATCAGGTAAAGGAAACAGGATTTCTTGTGTTCCTAAGAAAAAGCAAGGCACACAATGATTATATACAGGGCAAAAGATGGGAACCACCTGTAGATAGGACTAGACTGGCCCACTCAGCATAGGATTAACTACACCTGATCCCTCACCTTATACAGGAGTGTATAATGAGGCTGGTAACAGAAGTGGTGCATGAAGGAAAAAGAGTGTCTTATTATAAATTACCCTTTTTAGAAATACTATTAAGAGCAATGCCTCTTTAATTTCATCTTACACAGGAACAAAAAAGCAAAGAAGGCTGTGGAAGGCTTGGACCAAAGCAGTACATGATTGGAGACCTACACTGGATCCCCAGACATAAATTTAAAATGGTGAATTTATAACATTAAATATAATAAAAAATTCTGTTCACAACTCAGGCTTAACAGGTTTCTAAAATCAAGTAAAGATTAATCACATTAAATATTAGTCTTAGGTTATATGGTTAATGTAAACAATTAACCAAAGTGCCATTGTTTAAAAATAGTAAGATTTGGTCTAACTCTTGATAAGGTCAGCATGCCTAGAAAATTGCTAATATGTGTTAAATATATGTTGGAATGAGAAACCTGTAAATTAATGTATTTTGATTTTTTTGCCAATATCCTGTTAGATGTATAAATAACCTGGAGAAATAAATGCAGTTGCTCTGTAGCAAAGGCTTAAGCCAAGGCTCTTAGTCACTTTCCACCACCCAAGACTTTGAGTCTTTTGTTACACTGACCACTTTGCCCACCTGTCTTCGGAGAAGGACCCAAGTGCTGCCCTCCGACAGCTGAGCGGTCTGCAGCAACTATATAACTTTTTTTTTTTTTTTTTTTTTGGTTTTTGGGTCACACCAGGCAGCACTCAGGTTACTCCTAACTTTACGCTCAGAAATCACTCCTGGCAGGCTCGGGGGACCATATGGGATGCCGGGATTCGAATCACCATCCTTCTGCATACAAGGCAAACACCCTACCTCCATGCTATCTCTCCGGCCCAATATATAACATTTTTAGTATATTTTATTTTAAAAAGAATATGAATGGATTAAGACATGCATCACTTTTCTTACTAAGGCATGATTGCCTCAAAGCTTTAGAATTTCTGCTGACACTGGAGTAGTGGTAGGACGTGTGTGTCCTGGGGAGACTATGCAGAAAAGAGGCATATGAGGGAGGAATGTTGGAACAATAAAAGAGAGAAATAAAACCTGCTGATGACATGGCACAAAAGGAACTCAAAAGCTAGGTTGAAGGCTATCATGGAGAGAAAGCGAGTCAAGGGGCTGGAGAGAGAGTACAGTGGGAGGGCATACTTGCCTTGTATGCAGCTGATCTAATTTTAGTACCCAATACCTACATAATCTCCCAAGCTCTGCCAGAAGTGTCCTCTGAGTACAGAGCCAGGAATAAGTTGTTTTTTTTTTTACCTGCACAGCATAATCAAGCATTGGCCCTAAAACTAAAATAATAAAGTAAGAAAGGTATTTAAGTCAAGTATACCCCTCCTTTTTATTAGAAAAGGACACTGTTCCTTCCTCCTTTTCCTTTCCCATTTTTGAGTTGGGGGGATAAGAATTTGAGAGGGAGGGGATGGGGCTGGTGCGGTGGCCTAGGGTGGACCGCGGTTCGATCCCCTGGCGTCCCATAGGGTCCCCCAAGCCAGGAGCGACTTCAGAGCACATAGCCAGAAGTAACCCCTGAGTGTCACCGGGTGGCCCAAAAACAAAAAAAAAGGGGGGGGGGAGAGAGGGCTGTTGGGGTCCTTGAGAGAAGTTAAATACACTGGGCTGGGAGTGGCCCCTGTGCACTGCCAGGTATGAAAAAAAAAACAAAAAAAAAAAAAAAACAAGATCAAAACTAAGATCTAGGGGCCAGAGTGGTGGCCCAGTGGTAGGGCATTTGCCTTCCACAGGCTGATCTAGGACAGACTTCGGTTTGATCTCCTGGTATCCATATGGTCCCCCTAGCCAGGAGTGATTTCTGAGCACAGAGCCAGGAGTAACCCCCGAGCATCACCGGGTGTGCCCCCTCAAAAAAAAACAAAAACCCTAAGAAGTAAATATTTGAGGGATGATAGGAAAAAAGTTATCAAAGCTTTTGGGTTCATGGATAGAATGGGAGTGACAATCTGACTAGGGAGAAGAAGCCTGAGAGCAACAGAGTTGGGGGAGAGAAATAACAGACTTGCCCATACTTGGTTTGAGAGGCCCATTTGCCTTCCAGAGGAGGTATTGGGGGAATCCATGATAACGAATTCTGCAGTTCCAGGAAGATGTCAGAGCCAGAGAGTTACAGTTGAAAAGCATCTCCATATTGCTTGTGTTTCTAGGCAAACGATTGACCAAATTCATCTGGTGAAAGTATGTAAAGGGAGAAGAGAATTAAGCCAACACCTGGCAGGGGAACAGACAGAAATTCAGCCTTATCAGCTAAGAGAAATAGCTAGGATGTGGAGAAACATGAGCAAAGTTTGGTTTCATGAAAGTCAAGGATCTCATGATATAATTGAGGAGATACCCAGTCAAACAGTGTTTCAGACATGGAATAAGATAAAACACTTAGAGAAAAGACAAGAGTTTAACAAGGGTAGGTTATGTATTTTATTTAAATTTTTTAAACTTGATTTATTGACTTTTGGGGCCACACCCAACAGTACTCAGGGTTTGCTCCTGGCTCTGCACTCAGAAATCACCCCTGGCAGGCTGGGGGGCCATATGGGATGTCGGGAACCAAACCAAGGTCCCTCCCCCGTTGGCTGCATGCAAGGCAAATGCCCTACCGCTGTGCTATCTCTCTGGCCCTGGGGTAGGGTATATGTTAAAGACATGAGAGGGGGTTATTTGTCCTCTTTCTGGGGGTGCTGATGGTGATTACTATTATATGGAAGCCCAGGATTTTTTGGATCAGGAAAATTTCTGACCAAATGATTCGAGTGCAAGCCGAGTGATTCATTCCGTGAAGAATCAACTGGACTGCAGATACTATGATGGAACTAGACACTAGTGTTTATTGTGGCCTCTCTATGGAATGGGCTCCAAGAGGGAGCCCATGAGTAGGACAGATATGCATGATATTCTATGACTTACTTTTGGAAGTCACCTAGCATCATTTAATATGTATTAAATGTATCAGTCAATCCAGCCACAAACACATATAGATTTAAGGAAAGGGAAGAAATGTAATCTGTCTCTTCCACATCTGGTGGTGCTCCACTTATAAAAGTGCTGGGGATCAAATCCAAACGTCCAAAATGCAAAGCATTTGTTCCTGGTCTTTTACCCATATCTCTACTCTAGTTACTTTTTGTTATTGTTGTTGTTTTTTGTTTTAGTTTTTGGGCGACACCCGGTGATGCTCAGGAGTTACTCCTGGCTATGTGCTCAGAAATTGCTCCTGGCTTTGGGTACCATATGGGACGCCAGGGATTGAACCTAGGTTCCTCCTGGGTCAGCCACATGCAAGGCAAACGCCCTACCAATGTGCTATCACTCGGCTCCTAGTCATTTTTTAAGAAAAAAAAAATTTTTTAGCCACTTCTAGCAATACTCAGGGTTTCCTCGTGGCTCTGCTCAGAAATATGTGGTGCCAGGAACTGACATGGAGTCAATAATATGAAAGTCAAGTGCTTTATTACCTGTAATATCTCACCTGCCCTAGATAATTCTTAGTGGAGAAACTGTCAAAGATACAACCATATTTTAAGGCCAACCCAGATGCAGAACATGTTTGCAGGCTGAGAGGAAATGCACCACACAAGAACTCCTGGAAGTAAGTCTTTCAGAGGTCGCAGAGAGAAACAATATAGAGATAGTTGGATTTCTGGTACTTCTTCTGAGACAGAGGAAAGAAAAACATGAGGACAGATGCAGAGGGAAAAGAAGAGACTCTGAGGTTCCACTCAGCTCAATAAGATAGAGGTGAACTTATCATGAGATTTTTTTAATTTATTTTTATTATTTATTGTTTTTGGGCCACACCTGGTGACACTTAGGTGTTACTCCTGGCTACGCGCTCAGAAATCGCTTTTGGCATGGGGGACCATGTGGGACATCAGGGATCGAACCTCGGTCCATCCTGGGTCAGCCGCGTGCAAGGCAAACAAACCCCCTACTGCTATGCTTTTGCTCCGTCCCCTCAAGAGATATTTTAGAGAGTTGGAATATTAAGAGACATGGTCCTGGAAAGTCACTTTTAACAGTATATTTTTGTTACTGCTTAACATAATGTAAGTTGCAAGTTCCTGATTATCACAGAGTTTGTGATGATTAATAGTGCCAACTAGTTAAAGAAACTTTGAGAGGGACTCCTACATTCTAAGAAGTTGCTTTCCTATTTTTGTTGCTTACATTCCTTGAGATGGAAAACACATGTGTCATTTTAAAGAGATCTGAGTAAGAACCCAAGAATAGAATCTTGACACACTTTCCCTTTTTAGGAATACGGGAGTAAATGGAAAATACCTGCTCCTATGACCTGAGGTCATCCAATCCTAGAGAGTGGTTCATTACCTGGAAAGTATGCTCTCGAAGAGTATGTTGGTAATGTCACTTTGGAAATGAGGCTCTGATACTGAAAATATGTTTGTAATTCTTGTGGGATTTATTCAGTGTTGAATTTATTCAGTGTTTATTCACACACATTCATGCCAAACCCACCAGTGGCTATGTAGGCCTTAACTAAAATATTCTACCAATCATCAAATCATATTTAATCTTTTTTTATGTGTATGTGGGCATACATAGTGATGCTCGGGGATTACTCCTGGCTCTGCACTCAGAAATTATTTTTGGCAGTGCTTGGAGAAACATATAGGATATCAAAGATTAAAACTCAGTTGGCTGCATGCAAGGCAAATTTCCAACCCACTGTAATACTTCTGAACCCTTTAGTCTTAATTAATCTTTTTTGTTTGTTTTGGGACAGCATTCAGGGGTTACTTCTGGCTCTGTGCTTATTACTCCCGGTAGGCTCAGGGATCCTTATGGGATGCTGGGGACCAAACCCGGGTTGGCCGCATGCAAGGCAAACACCCTACCCATTGTGCTATCGATTTAGCTCCAATCTTATATAACTTGGGATATTTCCAAAAGTGGAGTCTCCATGAAAGTAAAATGATTAAATAATAATGTTTGTTTGTTTGTTTGTTTTGTTTTTGGGCCACACCCGTTTGACGCTTAGGGGTTACTCCTGGCTATGTGCTCAGAAATCGCCCCTGGCTTGGGGGGACCATATGGGACGCCGGGGGATCGAACCTCGGTCCGTTCCTTGGTAGCGCTTACAAGGCAGACACCTTATCTCTAAGCGCCACCTTCCCGGCCCGATTAAATAATAATGAAGATATCCCAACTAAGGCCCTTCGGACCAGCATCCTTTATTAATTTTTATTTATTTAATTCATTTTTCTTTTTATTTTTTTTAGTTTTTGGGTCACACCCGGCGCCGCTCAGGGGTTACTCCTGGCTGTCTGCTCAGAAATTGCTCCTGGCAGGCTCGGGGGACCATATGGGATGCCGGGATTTGAACCACTGTCCTTCTGCATGTAAGGCAAATGCACTACCTCCATGCTATCTTGGTCTAGGAAGATGCTTGTCAGTATCTTGTATATCTTAGATATTTGCCTTTTTCTGATGGATATTGGGTGAATAGTTTTTCCCATTCTGTGGGTGACCTTTTTACCCTAGTTGCTGTTTGCTTTGAAGTTCAGAAGCTTCTCAGTTTGATGTAATCTCAATTGTTTATCTCTGCTACCACTTGTTTGGAGAGTGCTGTTTCCTCCTTGAAGATGCCTTTAGTCTCAATGTCATGGAGTGTTTTGCCTACGTGTTCTTCTGTATACCTTCTAGTTTCAGGTTTGATATCAAGGTCTTTAATTCATTTTGATTTGACCTTTGTGCATGGTGTTAGATGGGGGTCTTAGTTTACTTTTCTGCTTGTGGCTGACCAGTTTGTCCCAACACCACTTATTGAAAAGGCTTTCCTGGCTCCATTTTGCATTTCTTGTCCCTTTGTCATTGATTAATTGATTGTATGTCTGAGGGTCATTCTCTGACTACTCAAGTCTGTTTCATTGATCTAGGGTCTGTCTTCATTTCAGTTATGCTATTTTAATGATTATTGCTTTCCATTACAATTTAAAGTTGGAAAAAGTGATGCTTTCCATCTCTTTTTCCCCTAAGGGTTCTTTTAATTGTTCTTGGGTTTTCTCGGTCTAGTGTGTTGTAACCCTACCCCTATTCTTTGTGTAAGCTTACCTACAAGAAAGACCCTCCCATTTCTGGGAGGGGTCTTGGGAAGGTTATAAAAGGTTTGGCCTAAGGGGCCAAAGGGGATTTGCCTGGATGGAGGTCAGAGGAGAGATGGTTGAAAGAAACTAAGACACAGGGCAAGTTAAGGATGGCATGTGCTTAAATAGGTTTATGATGTAGGCCACAGATGTTGGCCAGGGCAAATAAAAATGTTATCTCTCTGGAAGCCTGACTGCATGTGAGTTTAATACACGCTGCTCTCCTGAACACAAATACCCGCTGGTTGGAGAAGGTGGAGCCATGTGGTCCTGAGCTGAAGGAGAAAGGACTTCATCACCATCCACCTCCATCCAAAGGGCCTAATTAATTAATTTAATCAACAGGGTGTTACTTGTCTTCCAATATCTACTTCCACGTTCTTTTTTTTTTTTCAGGGGAGACAAGCTTGGTGACACTCAGGAATTACTCTTGGCTCTATGTTCAGCTACTCCAGCAGTGATTGAGAGACTTCCTGGGGGTACTGGTATTAAATTTGTATCTATTATGCAAGGCAAATGCCATATCTGCTGTTGGATCTCTCTCTGATCAAACACCCACCTTCTCTACTAAACAAAAAACCCTGGCTTTCAGTTGAGTCAATGGCTGCTAGCTCAACTTTTCATATAGCTAATTGAAGGGTTGTGATCTGATATCTGGAGCTAACCCCTTATTGTAAGACCAAGAGGCAACTTTATGAGCAGAAATAATAAAACCAGAAAGGTAAAAAATGACAAAAAGTGTAGGCCCTAATTTGGCTCAGAACGCTTTACTATGTTTGGCCTAAATTATGAGTTTGGGATGGAAAACTGTTCTCTCTCATTTGAATTATTATTCTAGATTTTCTGTTACTTGTAGCTAGATTCTTTTTTTTTTTTTTAATTTGGTTTTGGGGCCACATCTGATGGCGTTCAGGGGTTACTCCTGGCTCTGCACTCAGAAATTACTTCTGCCATGCTCAGGAGATCATATGGGATGCTGGGGATTGAGCATGGGTGGACCTCATGGAAGGCAAACATCCTACCCGCTGTGCTATGGCTCCAACCTCACTTGTAGCTAAATTCTAACAATTCATCAATTATTATAGTTACTCAGGTGTATAAATTAAATCATAGAAGTTATACATTATTATATACGTGTGGGTGTGTTTATCCCTAGCTTAGATGAATAGCATTTGACCCATCGGCCACACTGTTTTCAGATACATTAGATGTATATTTACATTTGCGAGGGTTCCCAAATAGTGAAAACCATTCTCTTTTTTTTTTTTTTTTTTGGTTTTTGGGCCACACCCAGCGGTGCTCAGGGGCTACTCCTGGCTGTCTGCTCAGAAATAGCTCCTGGCAGGCACGGGGGACCATATGGAACACCGGGATTCGAACCAACCACCTTTGGTCCTGGATCGGCTGCTTGCAAGGCAAACACCCGCTGTGCTATCTCTCTGGGCCCGTGAAAACCAATCTTAGTGATTCTTGTCCAACCTAGCTGGTGGATCAGTGCTAGGGTTCAAGAATGTGGTACTGCTCTGACATCATGGTACTGATGATTACTGGCTATTTTTGTGGTGCTTGAGGTGCCACCAGGACTGCCCGGCAATGTTCAGCTTGGGGGATCATATGGTATTAGAGGTCGAAGTCAGGTTAAATACTTGCCTAGAATGTGCTTTTATCTCTGTTCTATCTTGCAGCCCATTTGTTCACTTATTTTTTGGTATATATGACTTTTTAGCAAGACAGGCCCCATACTTGCCTGCGATATCATATCTGACCAACTATGTCTAGGTTCATTTTCTGTCCCTTTCAGTCCTTTCCATTGCTTTCATTTCCTTACTTACAGAGGAAACTTGGCTTAGTTTAGAAGTTTATCACAATTTTCTGCCAAATGTTTAGCTGCCCTTTGCTCTCCTGATGTCTATTTGATTCAAAGAACCATTTAGAAAGGGAAGAAAAGGTCAGAATAAGAACACCTCACTTAGCTTTCAAAACCAGAGTCAGATCCCAAGGAAAATTGCCCCCTTCCTCCCCACCCTGGCATGGGTCACTCACAGCCAAAGGAAGAGTTGGGTCAACCAGCATAGAGATGACATTGATGTGGTTTTTGGTCATGGTCTGATGTTTTCTTTGTGGGGAATGCTGTTGGCAGATGCCTCCCTCCTTAGCTGAAACCCACCTCTGACCCAGGTTTGTAAATTAATGTCCCCTTGGACAAGAGGGTCATAAATTAGGAGCAGAAGATTTTTTAGTGAAAATTCTCATTATTTTGGCATTTGAAATTTAATAAAGTAATTGTGGGGAAAAACTACCTATGAACATATGTTCAAGACAGTTTAGAGCTCTGGGATGTCTTGGATCAAGAGGAGGGAGTGTGTGTGTGTGTGTGTGTGTGTGTGTGTGTGTGTGTGTGTGTGTATGTGTGTGTGTGTGTGTGTGTTTTATGGTGAAGAGGGTTATGTCTTTGGGTCATGCCCAACAGTGCTCAAGGCTCTTCTCGCTCTGTGTTCAGGGGTCACTTTGGGTGTTTCTCAGGGGACCATATGTGGTGCCCCAGGGATCAAGTCAGAGTCAGCTGTGTGCAAAGCAAGTGCATTAACCCTGTATAACTCTCCATCTCCTGGGGTTTACTTACTGCCTGCCAGTTTACTCTTGATCATGTTGTGTTTTTTTCCATTTTCAAACTGATCTGTGGGCTGTGAAACTCTGAGGAAAGAATCACTCTGGGTCTGCTGCTTTTCATTAGTTTGATTTCAGAGTTACTCAGTGTGTTTGGAGGAGGCTATTCCTGGTGCTGCACTTGGGGTCTACAACTGGCTATGCTCAGAGGACCACACTATACTGGTGGTGGAACCTGCGACTCCCACTTTCAAAGCCTATGCTCAACCACCAGGGCTTTCTCCTTGACCCCAACTTGTTGCTTTATTTAAGATCCCACCAGATCACATAGCTGGCCTGACTGATTTCTGAGAATGTTCCAGCAAGTTGGATGGTAGCACATGATCCAGTAAATGTACCTATTGTAAGCACTTCCTAACCCCTATACCCAGGCCTTTCTGGACCTGTACTAGCCCATTATTACCATCCTGGCTCTTGAAGGTGAAGGCTACAAGAACATCTTTGCTCTTTTATAATCACCACAGCAAGAACAAATGGAGTTTGTTATATATATATATAAGTTTTGCACTGACTTTGCACTCAGAAATTACTCCTGGAAGGCTCGGGGACCATATGTGATGTGAAGGATCAAACCCGGGTTGGCCGCATGCAAGACAAACATCCTACCTGCTGTGCTATTACTTTGCCCTAGAATTTTCCGAATTTTCCTTCTCTCTCTCTCTCTTTTTTTTTTTTTTTTGTTTTTGGGTCACACCTGGCAGTGCTCAGGGGTTACTCCTGGCTCCATGCTCAGAAATCACTCCTGGCAGGCTCGGGGGACCATATGGGATGCTGGGATTCGAACCAATGACTTTCTGCATGAAATGCAAATGCCTTACCTCCATGTTATCTCTCTGGCCCCTGAGTTTTCCTTCTTAATTAAAAAAAATTAGGTTTTTTAAGGCCCTATCTGGCAGTGCTCTGGGCTTGCTCCTGGCTCTATGCTCAGGGACCATAGGCAGTGCTAGGGATTGAACCAGGAATGGCTGCATGCAAGGCACTGTCTTATGCTTTGTGCTTTTTCACACCCAAGTGTGGGTGTGAACCCAGATGGGGTTTTCTGTACTAGTCCATATCACGTTCAAAGATCAAACCAGCTTTCCATCATCAGCATGTGTGCCTCTGTGTTGAGCCCTAGTCCCAGCTTTTGTCATAACCCCCCCCCTTTTCTTTTTTCATATGTTCCTTCTTCCCTCTTTTTTCTGCCTGTTTCCTCTATTTTACTTCTTTCCTGGCCCTCCTTTCCTTCCTTTTTTTAATTTTTTCTCTCTTCTCTCTTCTCCTCCCATGGTCCTTTTTTTTTTTTCTTTCTTTTATTGTTTTTAAATTTTTTTTTTGGTGGTGGTAGTGATAGTGGCCAGGTAGTACCGGGCACTACTCAGCACTACTTCTGACTCTGTGCTCAGATCTTACTCCTGGAAGACCTTGCGGAGCCATATGGGATGCCGGGGATCAAACCTGGGTCAGCCACATGCAAGGCAAGCTTCCTACCCAGGGTACTACAACTTTCTTTTTTTCCTGGAACCTCTCCCTTGTTTGAGGCTTCTGATGATGTATTTCCTGCATCCAAAGACACCACCTGGGGGATCCTCTTCCAAGAGCTTTGCCCCCTCCCCAGAGTACACTTCTGCATCCCAGTGATCTCAGGGAGGGAGTAGACACAGGCTTCCCCTTCTGGCTGCTCAGGTCCAGGATGGTATGTGAGAGTCAGACCAACCCCTGAGAAGTATTTCTCTTTATAGCAACTGAACACAATGGACCTGACCCTTGAAGGTTGTCTGACGGAAGAACTCTGTCACTGAAGCATCTTTTCCAAAGTTTTAAGTCAGGGGTACATTTGAGTATTAAAAAAGAACTCTGGGGGCTGGAGCCCTAAGGCACATACTTTGTAAATGACTGAGCCCAGTTTCAACCCTGGTATCCTATATGGCTACCTGAGCCTGCCAGAGTAATTCCTGAGTACAGAGCCAAGAGCAAGCCCTGAGCACTGCTGAATGTGCACCCCTCCTCAAAAGAACCTTTTTGTTTGTTGTTTGTTTTTTGGGTCAGACATCACTCCTGGCTGGCTTGAGGGACCATATGGGATGCTGGGATTCGAACCACCATTCTTCTGCATGCAAGGCAAATGCGCTACCTCCATGCTATCTCTCTGGCCCCAAAAGAACCTTTTATTGGGGGCGGGGGTTGGGTCACACCCAGCAATGCTCAGGGGTTACTCCTGGCTCTAGGCTCAGAAATCGCCCCTGGCAGGCACAGGGGACCATATGGGATGCCAGGATCCAAACCACTGCCCTTCTGAATGCAAGGCAAATACCCTACCTCCATGCTATCTCTCTGACCCCAAAAGAACCTTTTCAACCTTTCATGCTGTGTTTTTTTTTATAGGGGATTTTCTGGTACAATTGAGCTTTCATGAATGTGGAAACAAACTGGATGTTGGGCTAGGGGTGTTCCTTTTTCAAAGCTCTTCTAAAGGCCTTTCCAAAGTTCTAACTAGCTGTGAACTTGCTTCCCTGGAATTCAGCACTGGCTTCCTTGACCAGGGTCTTGCCCTCCATTTATTAGCAAAAAAAGTCTTCAATCCCAAAGAAAGTAGAGACGTCTCACGGATGGGAGATTGGGGTGAGCACAGGCACTTGTGAGGGTGAAGGGGCACAGGTGGGGTTTGGAAAACATTTCAGAGTTTCCACTTGGTTGTAGCAAGGATCAAGCTCTTGAGTAAGACAACGGGGACAGGGGCCTGGAGAGACAGCACAGGGGCGTTTGCCTTGCAAGCAGCCGATCCAGGACCAAAGGTGGTTGGTTCGAATCCCGGTATTCCATATGGTACCCCGTGCTTGCCAGGATCTATTTCTGAGCAGACAGCCAGGAGGAACCCCTGAGCACTGCCGGGTGTGGCCCAAAAACCAAAAAAAAAAAAAAAAAAAAAAGACAACGGGGACAGATGCTCACAAAGGACCAGCGCTGACCTTTACTTTTATGACTCACGGGCTCTTGGAAGGAGAAGATGAGAGAAAGGGGCAACATAGAAAATAAGAAGGATGTTCTTTACCCACATTCCTCAGAGATTCTGGGGTGATAGCACTGGGTCAGAGAAGGCAAGATCAGTCATTTGTGTGGGAAAATCAGAAAAAATATTCATGCTCAGAGAGAGGCCACATGACCCTAAGGGAAAATCTTTACTGATAAGTGAATGAAACTGCAGAAGATCAAAGTTTTTCTTAAGGAGGAGCTTTTGGGGCCGGAGAGATAGCATGGAGGTAAGGCGTTTGCCTTTCATGCAGAAAGTCATCGGTTCAAATCCCGGGTCCCATATGGTCCCCCGTGCCTGCCAGGAGCAATTTCTGAGCACGGAGCCAGGAAAAACCCCTGAGCACTGCCGGGTGTGACCCAAAAACCACACACACACACACACACACACACACACACACACAAGGAGGAGCTTTTGTTTACTTTTGGGATCCTGGGACCACACACACACACACACACACACACACACACACACACACACACACACACACACACACACACACAAGGAGGAGCTTTTGTTTACTTTTGGGATCCTGGGACCAAAACAAAAACTTGCTCAGGATTAAAAATAAAATACTCAACAGGATGTTCATGTCTCTGGCTCCAGCATTTTTTTTTTAAATGCATTCTCTGCAGCTCCCCTTTGCAGCCCTCCCAAAGCTGGGGGGAGACATTTTCTAGGTTGAACAGGAAATAAAAAGGTAGGGGCTGATGGTTAAGTTTAGTGGTCTCTGGGGGGTTTAGACAAACTTGGATTTGATTTCTGGAGTCATTGTTTACAGATGATGGGCAACTGGCCATTAACTGAACTTGCTTTCTCCTTGTGATAGAGAAAATTAGACTGTGTCTGCCCCCTATATATGAATTAGAGAATTACATAAAGGGACCTGTAGTGGTATTCTCTCAGTTCCCTAATATTTAGTATTTGTTCACCAAATTAGAGCATTCTACAGTTTCTTAGCCTAAAGATAATTCTTTTTTTGTTGTTTGTTTTTGTTTTTGTTTGTTATTTTTTGGGGGAGCCACACCTGATGATACTCAAGGGGTTACTCTGGCTCTGCACTCAGAAATTGCTCCTGTCTTGGGGGACCATCTGGGGATCATATGCCGGGGAATTGAACCGCAGTCCATCTTCAGTTAGCGTGAGCAAGGCAGAATTACTGCTTGTGCCACTGCTCTGGCCCCAATTCTTTTCCTTTTATAAATATTTTTTGTAACCAATGTGAATTACAAATCTTTCACATTATATTTAAGGTACATAGTGACAGTAAATTAGGGCCATTCCCACCACCAGTGTTGTTCTCCCTCCACCCGTTTCTAATGTGCATCCCATACCTCTCCCCCTTTACCCCTGGACTACTAGTGTAACAAGTCCCCTTTGTGTACAGCTTATTGTAGATTGGGTATCTTGATTCTGTTGTCATTGACTTTGGCTTTGATGTTTAGGTCTGATCATTTTTTATTTCCACTCAATTTTCATCCGACTGTTTTGTCTGCTCCTGGTATCATCCACTTTCTTCCCCTCAATTTATGAGGCAGAACAAGATAATTCAAGTTCTGTAGTTCTTTTTGAAAAAAAAAAAAGATACTTAGAATCTCTAAGTATCAATTTAAAAGAATAAAGAGAAAAAAGAAAATACAACAGCAACAACAACAACAAAAAACCAACAATAACAAGAAAGAAAAAAGAAACGAAAGAAAAAAAAGGAAGAAGAGCTGGTGTGGCAAGACTGTATTTTCTCCTCTTCCTCTTCTTCTTCTTCTTCTTCTTCTTCTTCTTCTTCTTCTTCTTCTTCTTCTTCTTCTTCTTCTTCTTCTTCTTCTTCTTCTTCTTCTTCTTCTTCCTCCTCCTTTTTTTTTTTGCATAGGCGTAGTAAGTATTGGGAAAATTAGGAAGGGAATTCCCTTTAAGAGCTACAGGGTTTCTTCACCCTTGAAGCATACTGTCATGGGAACAACTACAAGCTCTGGATATGCTCATTATTGAACCTCAAGGTCTTTTTATGGTGCCAGGAAACGTTCTGCTCAGTTGTGGTTGACAAAATCAGTCCCCTGTGATTAGAGATCTTGGTATTTGCACAGTGTATAGGAAGAAGTTTAGGATAGAGTCTTTCTTTTTGGTTCTAGAAGTTCTGTTCCATCACAGTTGTTGTAGTCAGTCTTCTGTAATTAGTAATCTTGGTTTTTGCACAGATCCTAGGATGAAGCCCTAAGATAGAATCTTTCCTTATGGTTCCAGAAGTTTGGTTTAGTTGTGTTGTCTAAGTCAGACCTCTGGAATTAGAGATCTTGGTTTCTGTACAAATCCCAGGCTGAAGTCTAGGCTAGGATCTGTCTTTTCTTTTCTTTTCTTTTCTTTTCTTTTCTTTTCTTTTCTTTTCTTTTCTTTTCTTTTCTTTTCTTTCTTTCTATCTTTTTCTTTCTTTCTTTCTTTCTTTCTTTCTTTCTTTCTTTCTTTCTTTCTTTCTTTCTTTCTTTCTTTCTTTCTTTCTTTCTTTCTTTCTTTCTTTCTTTCTTTTCTTTCTTTCTTTCTTTCTTTCTTTCTTTCTTTCTTTCTTTCTTTCTTTCTTTCTCTCTCTTTTTCTTCCTTCCTTCCTTCCTTCCTCCCTTCCTTCCTCCCTCCTTCCGTCCCTCCCTTTCCCCCTCCCTCCCTCCCTTCCTTCCTCCCTCCTTCCGTCCCTCCCTTTCCCCCTCCCTCCCTCCCTTCCTTCCTCCCTCCGTCCGTCCCTCCCTTTCCCCCTCCCTCCCTCCCTTCCTTCCTCCCTCCGTCCGTCCCTCCCTTTCCCCCTCCCTCCCTCCCTTCCTTCCTCCCTCCTTCCGTCCCTCCCTATTCCCCCTCCCTCCCTCCCTTCCTTCCTTCCTCCTTCCTTCCTTCCTTCCTTCCTTCCTTCCTTCCTTCCTTCCTTCCTTTCTTTCTTTCTTTCTTTCTTTCTTTCTTTCTTTCTTTCTTTCTTTCTTTCTTTCTTTCTTTCTTTCTTTCTTTCTTTCTTCTTCCTTCTTAATTTTATAGAAAAATGCAGAAATATGTGGTAAAACAAAGTTATATGTATCCCACAGTTCTATGAAAAGGTGGAAGACCTTATTTAAAAGAGAAGAAATAAAGTTAAAAAAGAAAACTAAATAAAAAGTAAGGGCTGTGTGTGGTTTTATTTCCCCATAGGTGCAGCAAAAGTTGGGGAAAATAGAAAGGAAAAACCTTTGGCCTAAAAACAGAGAGACTCTCTACCCATGAAGCATCTTGCTAAAAGACCAACTAGAGGCTCCACGCATACTAAATTTTCTAACCCCAGAGTCTTCCTTTGGGATCCCAGTAAAAGTTCTTCTCAATCATAGTCATCACAGGTTTCTGTAGTTAGAGATTCTGGGTTTTCACAGATCTTATGTCGAAATTAGGGTATCACGGAGCATTTATGTTTTGGTTTCATCTCACCCTTAGGCGGCAATGCAGGGAACCCTGTCCTGAAAGCAAGGGGTTGCTGTCCCCAAGTCAGAGTGTCACATGAACCCATTCTGGAGCAAGTTGGCTTCAGGCACAATTAATTTCTTTGGTGGGAGCCAAACCCAGCAGTGCTCAAGGGTCATGTTTTTTGGTACTTGGATGAGCCATATGCAATCGCATAGATCAAATTGGGTTAACTGCATGCAGTGTTAGTGCCTTGCCTACTATGCTTTCACTCTAGCAGAGGTCCTCAAAATTTTTACAGGGGGCCAGTTCACTGTCCCTCAGACCATTGGAGGGTCTGACTATAGTAAAAACAAAACTTATGAACGAATTCTTATGCACACTGCATGTATCTTATTGTGCAATGAAGAAAAAAAACAAATACAAATACAATATGTGGCCCACGGGCCATAGTTTGAGGACCACTGCCTAGCTAAAGTCAATCTGGAGGAGAAAGAGGAAGAATCTTAGAAACATGAAGAGAAGCACACACTACACCAAGGAGAAGGAAAATAGAGATAGTCTGCAAATCCATTGAATTTTTTAATGAAAAATATCTATTAACACAATAAAAATGCACTTTCATTCCGAGGGTAAATTAGGGAGAAAATGGAGGCTGAAGAGTCCTTAAAGTTTTCTTCTTTTGTTTCTGTCTTGGAGCATAGCTGTCAATGTTTAGGGGTTATTCCTCGTTTTGCACTCAGGTATCACTCCTGGTGGATGGGACTAAATGGAATGTTAGGAATTGAACTAAACCAGTTGTGTGCAAGGTAAGCACATGACTGTTGTGTATGTAAATGTTTTAGGGATTATGTTACTGACCCTACCCTGATCGGTGATTGTGCCCTACCCTAGAGTGTGACCTGGCATTCTGCCCCCTCCCTAGGGTGGTACCTGATTCTGCTTCCACCATTGGGTGGTATCTGATCCCACGACTGAAGTCCAAAGACTCAGCATAAGTTCCAGCCAAATGCCTCTCGCCTTCCACAGACCCTTGTTTTTATCCCCCAGAATCAGGTACCACCCAATGGTGGAAGCAGAATCAGGTACCACCCTAGAGTGGGGGCAGAATGCCAGGTCACACCCTAGGGTAGGGCACAGTCACCGATCAGGGTAGGGTCAGTAACATAATAATCCCTTAAAATATTTACATACAGAACCAGAAATAACTACACTAACAACTACCATGGCAATGTTAATGAGTGAGAGAAGTAGAATGCCTGTCTGGAATACAGGCAGGTGATGGGAGATTGGAGACATGGGTGATGGAAATGTACTGGTGAAGGGGGGTTTTCTTTTTAGGACTGAAACACAACTACAATCATGTTTGTAATCAAGGCGTTTAAATGAAGATATTAAAATTTTTAAATAAAAAGATTCCTCTCCAACCAGAGAGGTACCACTAATACCCCTTAGGAAGAGCTAAACCATTTGAAATTTATAACAAATAAAAAAAAAAGGTCACCAGACACGTGGGAAGATGTAAAAATCAATTAATTAGATTATTCGTAAAAGAAGGATTCAAGAGACCCTGGACCCCAGGATCTCTGTGGGGCTGCTGGGCAGGGATCCACAGAGCCTGGTGGAGGCCGGTGGAGGGAAACCAGCAGGGGCCTTGGCAAGCACGGCTAGAAGATGGGTCCCACATCTGGACTGGGTCCACCAGGTCCGTCTCCTCCTCTGGCTTATCTCAGATCCGTCCTGCAGGGTGCAGGGACCCAATGAGCTGAGCTGAGCAGCGGTCAGGGGAGAGCAAGCAGTTAGTGCCATGGGGAAGGGGACATTTTTATCCACCGGGCTGGAAGAGTCCCTGCTGTCTTCATGACTGTATTCACAGAAGAGCTGGCCCTGGACACTGGGCCACGCTAGGGACATCTGTGTTTGGCAGAGCCCAACAACTACAAATGTAGCTGACACCTCGGGCTGCCTCCCTCTCAGCACCACAAACAGCGATACCGCCTGATGGGTGGTGATGCTGGGGCTGAGACCTGGTGTTTTAGGATTTGGGACACTCCACTCGAGGCTATCTCGAGGAGACCTCCAGGCTCGCTCCTAGATCAATCCTGCATGTTCATGGTCTGTCCAGTACAGAAACCAGGGCCCCCTGCATGGAGAATCTGCACTTAGCTCTCAGAGTCACCAAAGGGGCAGTAGGGACAGACCTTCTATGCCTCCCAAAGATGGGGTAGGAGGGAGAAAGGGAGGGAGACAGAGAAAGAAACAGAGAACAGGAAGTGAATGGCTTAGTCCATCATTACTCCAGAGAGACTATGGGGTGTTGCTGGACTTTTACAGAGGACAGAAAATACAGCTGATGGCTAACAGATGTGTCATGGAATACACGAGAAATAGGTTTTGTGAATTTTTGCAGCATTATCAAAAGACCTCATCACAACAGAGAAAAAACAGCGTTGACTACTTTGAGTAGAAAGCAGAGCAGGTAGGGCGCGCTTAACCTGCCAAAAGCCAACTGAAGTTTGATCCTGGAAGCCCAGAGAGCCCTGATAGGCCTGGTTCCTTAGTGAAGAGCCTGTCTTTAGGCCTCCCAAGTATGGAGATTGGTCCCCCCAACTCGAAAGACCATAGAATTTGACAGAGGAAAGCAATTGCAATTTATTTACGTTTTAAAAAAATACATGCATAAACATGAAATAAGCCCAAATTAAAAACAGCCCGACAAGGGGCCAAAGACAAGGAAAGTTGAACCCTCGGAAGGCATCCTGCTTGTCCTGAGGGACCACAGATTCAGCTGTGGGTCCGAGATTTTCCTCTCCCAGGAGCTGCCCGGGCAGGTCCTCCTTGGACTCGGGCTGCTCGTCCAGCACTGAATCGGCTGTTGGCTCTGCAGCCAGTGCCAGCGATTTTACTGACGCTGCATTGGAATGAGCCGGATCCACATCCACGGCCTGAGCAGGAGCTGTTTCAGGAGAGGAGAAAAACGTCACCCGCATGGCCGGCTGCATGTGCTTGCCCAAAGGCAGGTCCATCCCTGGGTTCTTGGCGAGTCACTTCTCAGATGAGCTCTGGGCCTCACAACACCTTCTTTCCCACACCAGCCCCTCACACACCACCAGGTGCTCCTTCTCCCTTCCCCTTCCTCCCTTACAGCATGTGCACATAGACTGGCTCTTACCATTTGGCTCTGCTTGCACTGACTCTAGTTCTCTCCCATTCGTCCCAGGATTCTCGAGTGCTGGCGGGGGCAAGAGAGGAGGAGGTGCTCCTTGCCCCATTTCAAATCGCAGCTCAGAAGAGATCTGGCTCTCTGTGCTGCTGGAGACATCCACCCAGTCTTGAAAATAAATGGATGGCGAGTAGACAAAACTCTCAGTGCTTTCCTCTGTCGTACTCTCCTCTGTCGTACTCTTCTCTGCTATCGTACTCTGCAGAGATAAAAATCACCAAGCCTGAGCTTTGGGACCACTCACTGTCATCCTTGTTGTGTTGTACCCTTGACCTCTCCTCGGTCCTCATGGACCTGGGTCTACGCAGAACCCCCACCTCCCCTACAGCTATGAACCCCTTAACTGTAGATGAGTCTTTTGACAAAGCAGTGCCCCCAAGTTCCCCCAACTCAGAAGCAACCTCACCCTTACACATGAGAGTTTTAGGACAGGCCACATTGCTTACAGCACCAGGTCCTCAGAGGTGAACATGCACAATATTCATTTTCTCTATCCCTCTCACTTTCTCTCAATCAATTCATAAACACACACCAACTCACTCTCTTAAGTAATTACACAGAAATTCATTCTTTTACTTATCTTTGACACACAAAAAATTCATCAAAATACAAACTCGACACACACAAAGACATACATAGAGATCTGCACCCAGGCACACTTGGGAAGAGATAGAAGCTATATCGTAGACATCTATGTTGTGGCCTCCCTGGCCTCTCCTGCCACCCTCCATTACCTTTGGTCCTCCTGAACAAAACCAAGGAGGACAGCAATGGATTCTCAGCCAATGTCTAAGTCTTTTAAATCTACTACGCTTTTTCTTTAGGGGGTCAGAATCTCGAATTCTTGGTAAACAACAAAACATGTCTGCTCACTGCTTAACACAGCCAGCCAACATGGGAGCTATGTTTACACTGTGGGGGTCTGGGCTAGCCAGGTTCAAGCTAGATCGGGTTGCCTCATAAAGGAGACAGGGATGTGTCACGGCTGGTGACAGAGCTTCATCCTCATAATAGATGATCCCTCTGAGCTGGCACTGGTCTCCCTCATCCCCCAGCCCAGGTACATATGCAGATATACATACACAGCCAAAGCATAGCCCTTGGGAGGGGAAAAGATGCCTCTGGTGTTAAGACACAGCTGATTTGTGCCCAAAACCTCTTTTACAAATTATGGGAGCTTGGATAATCTTTCATAGCAGGAACACTGCCCATGGCTTTCGGGACTGTTGAAGTATCTTTTCAGTGATGTTATGCATATCTATGTGTGGGAGTGCGTGCTAGAGAGAGATAGAAAGAAACAGAAAAGCATGTACAAAGGGAACTGCAAAGGAACTCATTATGTCCATCTATTCTGAGATGGGAGGTTGAGAAAAAGAACTGTTTCCCTTCTCTATCCTCAATAACCCATAAAGAGTAAGTAACACGAGTATATGGGATTAAGTGAATAAATATTCTCTAGTCAAAATGAAGTGCTTAGACCAATATCCCTGATGAACACAGATGCAAAAATCATCAACAAAATCCTGGCAAATAGGACCCAACGCCTCATCAAGAAGGTCATACACCATGACCAAGTAGGTTTCATTCCAGGAATACAAGCATGGTTTAACATATGTAAATCAATCAAGGTAATATATCATATCAACCAAAGGTAAAATAAAGATCATATTATCATATTAGTAGATGCAGAGAAAGCATTTCATATGGTCCAACACCCCCTCCTGATTTAAAAAGAAACTCTCAACAGTGGGAACGGAAGGGCCTTTTATTTTTTTTTATTTTTTTATTTTTTGGTTTTTGGGCCACACCCAGTAACGCTCAGGGGTTACTCCTGGCTATGCGCTCAGAAGTTGCTCCTGGCTTGGGGGACCATATGGGACACCGGGGGATCGAACCGCAGTCCGTCCAAGGCTAGCACAGGCAAGGCAAGCACCTTACCTTTAGCGCCACCACCCGGCCCCAAGAAGGGCCTTTTCTTAATGTAGGCAAGGTCATCTATCACAGACCAAAGGCAAATTTTTTTGTTTTGTTTTGTTTTGTTTTGTTTTGTTTTGTTTTTGGGTCACACCCAGCAGCGCCCAGGGGTTACTCCTGGCTCTATACTCATAAATCGCTCCTGGTCAGGCTCAGGGGACCATATGGGGTGCCGGGTTTTGAACCACAGAACTTCTGCATGAAAGGCAAACGCCTTACCTCCATGCTACCTCTCCAGCCCGCCATATCTTATTCTCAATGGAGATAAACTAAAAGCCTTTCCTCTAAGATCTGGCACATGACAAGGCTGCCCCCTCTCACCAATCCTATTCAACATAGCACTGGAAGTACTTGCCATTGCAATTGGGCAAGGAAAAGATATCAAGGACATTCAGATAGGAAAGGAAGAAGGCAAGCTCTCATGGTTTGTAGATGGCATGATACTCTATTTAGAAAGCCTAAAGTCTCTACCATTAAGTTTCTAGAAACAGTAGATTCATAAGGCAAAGTGGCAGGATACAAAATTAACATGCAAAAATCAATGGTCTTTTTGTACACCAAATGCTAGAGAAGAAGTGTCCATTAAATAAAACCCATTTACATTAGTGCCACAGAAGCTCAAATACTTTGGAGTCAACTTAACTCAAGAAGTGATGGACTACTTCAAAAAATGAAAGAGGACACAAAAAAATGGAGACACATACCCTGCTCATGGATTGGGAGGATTAACATAATTAAAATGCCAATGCTCCCCCTAAGCATTGTACAGATTTAAGGCAATCCCTCTAAGGATACCCATGACATTCTTCGAAGAAGTGGATCAAACACTCCTGAAATGGATCTGGAACAATAAACACCCATGAATAGCTAGAGCAAACCATGGGAAAGGAATATGGGAGGCATCATTTTCCCCAACTTTAAATTGTATTACAAAGCTGTGATCATTAAAACAGCAGGTATCAGTATACAGACAGACCTTCAGATCAGTAAAATAGACTTCAGTATTCAGAGAATGCTTCCCAGACTTACAATCAATTAATCTTCGATAAAGGGGCAAGAAATGCAAAATGGAGCAAGGAAAACCTCTTCAACAAGTGGTGTTGGGCCAACTGGCAAACTACTTGCAAAAAAAGCCAACTCAGACTTCCACCTAACACTATGCCTAAAGATAAAATCGAAATGGTTTAAAGACCTGGATAGAAGACTTAAAACCATAAGGTTTATAAAACAACACATAGGTAAAACTCTTCATGATATTGAGGCTACCGGGATCTTCAAGGAAGAAACAGCACTCTCCAAACAAGTGGACGCAGAGATAAACAGATGGGATCATATTTAGCTGAGAAGCTTCTGCACCTCAAAGAAAATAGTGCCTAGGATATAAAAGCCACCCACAAAATGGGAGAAACTCTTCACCCTATACCTATCCGATAAGGGGCTACTCTAAAATATATACAAATTACTAACAGAACTTAACAAGAAAAATACATCTAACCCCTTTAAAAAATGGGGAGGATAAATGAACAATTTCTCAAAGAAGAAATACACATGGCCAAAAGGCACAGAAAAAAAGTGCTCCACATCACTAATCATCAGGGAGATGCAAATCAAAACAATGAGATACCATCTCATGCAATAGAGACTGGCACACATCCCAGAGAACAAAAACACTCAGTGCTGGCAGGAATGTGGGGAGAAAGGAACTCTCATTCACTGCTGATGGGAATGTCGGCTAGTCCAGTCTTTATAGAAAACACTATGGAGATTCCTCAAAAACATGGAAATTGAGCTCTCCTAAGATCCAGCTATAATGCTCCTAGGGATATACCCTAGGAACACAAAAGTGCAATATAAAAATACCTTCCCTACACCTATATTGATTGAGGTGCTATTTGCAATAGCCAGAATGTGGAAACAACCAAGATGCCCTTCAACACGTGAGTGGCTAAAGAAACTGTGGTACATATACACATTGGAATATTACACAGTGGTCATGAGAGATGAGTCCTGAAATTTTCCTATACTTGGATGCACAGGAAAACTATTATGCTGAGTGAAATAAGTCAGAGGGAGAGAGAGACACACACACACAGAATAGACTCACTCATGTATGGGTTTTAAGAAAACTAAAAGACATTATTGTAATAATACCCAGAGATGAGGGCCGGAAGGACCAGCTCATGATATGAAACTGACCACAAAGAGTGGTTAGTGCAGTTAGAGAAGTTGTTGCAAGTCAGCCCCTGAAGAGGTTGCCTGATGGAGGGATGGAGGATGAGACCTTTCCCCTCCAGCTCGAAGCATGTGTCTGCCACCCTGTCTAGCCGACGGTTCTGAGGTGAAATGGTGGATAAACAGCTCGCAGACAGTCAGGCTTGTGGAAATATTAGCTTTATTCGATGGACAAAACTGAAGTCCAAAGACTCAGCATAAGTTTCAGCCAAAAGCCTCTCACCTTCCACAGACCCTTGTTTTTATCCCCCAGAATCAGGTACCACCCAATGGTGGGATCAGATACCACCCAATGGTGGAAGCAGAATCAGGTACTACCCTAGGGTGGGGCAGAATGCCAGGTCACACCCTAGGGTAGGGCACAATCACCGATCAGGGTAGGGTCAGTAACATAATAATCCCCTAAAATATTTACATACACAACACATGACCTGCTTTATTATTGCCCCAGTTTCATTAATTAAAATTTTCATTATAGAATTTAAATAACCTTTGTCCCTATGTAAATAAATGAAACAAACCAAAAGATCACAAATTCCTTAAAATGTCTACCACCTGTAAAGAGCTAAGGAAGAGGGTCGAGTGTTTATAAACGTGGAAGAGATGTGACACTTCATACAGCTATAATGTGACTGTAAGGACCATGTTTTTAAGTTAGGGGTGTGAAATAATGGAGCCTAGGACTACAAAGAAATGACTAACATCGAGTCAACCCTGAGAGAGAGAGGTGAGAGAAAGGAAATGAGTGTGTGTGTGTGTGTGTGTGTGTGTGTGTGTGTGTACTCATCAACACTCCTTCCTAAAGAGTTGTTTCCAGAATAGCTTCAGGCTGGCACTGGGGGTGGTGGTAGGGTCGTGGAGGTCCCCATCCAGGGCTGTGTTTATGGGGTTCCTGACAAGCTACTTTATCAACAGGTTTTTTGTAAAAGAGCCAACAGTTGATGTTGATGTATTGGGACGTGAAGGATAGTCCCAGAGGTCTGTATCCTAGAAAAGCCTCGAAAAGGAAGAAAAGCCTTAGTCTTCTGGCTGCATAAGCTTTGTAGAACATTTGTAAAACCTTAATGAAACATCTTCTGTTTCCCAAAGGCTTGTGTTTTTGTCCCCCAACCCCCCAATCCCTCACCCCTCCCACCTAGAAGTGCTCAAGGCTTACCCTTAGTTTTCTATTTAAGAGTTATTCCTGGCCTAGTTTAGGGAACCATATGGATTGCTGGAGATGGAACCCAGATTGGCTGGGTGCTGTGCTATCCTCCAATCCCTTTGCATTGCTTCCTGTGATGTTCAAACCTTTCCTCCTGAGGCTGATAAACCCGAATGGACAGTAATCCCTGGGCAGATGTTGATGACTGCACATGTGGTCTCAAGGCAGGGAATCCATAAAAGAGCAGAACAACAACAACAAAGTTTATGGTGTGTGTGTGTGTGTGTGTGTGTGTGTGTGTGTGTGTGTGTGTGTGACACCAGTGGTGCTCAGGTTTTACTTCTGGCTCTGTACTCAAGGGACCATGTGCCGTCTTGGGGATTGAACTGGCTGGCCATGTACAAGGCATGTACGCCTTAACTCTTGTACTAGCTCTCTAGTCCCAGTGATCAGCTTTATATTTACAAAGCCCAGGAAAAGACTTGGTTTTATTTGTTGTGAGATTTGTTTTGGTGCTAGAGATCAAGCCCAAGAACTCATCCATGCAAGGCAAATGCTCTTTTCCTTATTCCCCTCTCCTCACTCCCACAGAAAAGACCATGGAAGCCCAGAAGGAAGCTACAGACCTTGAATGTGGCCATTTCAGAAGATTGTGCTGCCTCCCTCTGTTTAGTGGAGGCCTCGACGATGAGATGAAGTTTTATTTATTTATTTTTTATGAATAGATCTGTCCTCCCTGACCAACCTCAGGAGAAGTTGGGAGATGTGGAGTTGAGTGCAGGGCTCAACTGTGGCACCCACATAACATAGTCAAGGCATGCCAGGTTGGCGAGGAAGCTCAGAAACGAAATGTGTACAGTAACATGAGGAGACCAATGTCCAGAGCTAAAGACCAGGGGTCAGCTTGAGAGATGTCACCTGGGGTGGGTGAGCCTTTGCACACTTCATTGCCAACTGAGACTGGATAAACCCACTTCTGCCCTCCCCCATGACCTCTGAGGACTTCAGCATGTGCTGGGGACAGCTATGTGCAGAGCTGAAGGCTGTTCTTCCGACCCACCGAGTTGCAAGAGTAAGCGCTGTCTTTGCCTATTCCTCTCCAGGCCTGACCCACAGAGCATAGATCTGGCACAGGGTAGATGCAGCCGTGACAAGTCCTGGGTGGTCGGTCTCGGAGGGCTAATCCTTCCCCACCTGACAGCCAAAGCCCCAGGACCTCGAGGGTGGGGTGCTGTCCAGCAGAGTAAGGCCACAAGGAAGGTCCCGGGAATGCTTGGAGGCAGAGGCAAGCCAGGCACAAGAGGTGGCCCAGGTGGGTTGGCCCCAGGCCTGCTAGGCTACATCACTCCTGGCCCCCTGTCAACTTGTGGAACAGGTCTTCATCCAGGGTTTCGTTCTGGTCCTTGGAGCGAGTGGACAGGAAAATGTAGCCCCCGATGTACTCATGAACGACCTTGCAGTCGGCGCTCAGGCAGGTGAAGGCGATGGACACGTTCTGGTCGAACTCGATCGCCACCTGCAAGGTGCAGCAAGGCTGGGCTCAGCTGCTTGAGCAGGTGCCAGAACCTCGACCACCCCCTACCCACAAATGCTCACACCAATCACCCACGCCCACGGACTCCACTCTCTCAGCCCCCCTTTTGTGGCACGGTTGTACCCCCGCATCTGTCAAAACATCTCAATTCTTTTTTTTTTTTTTGGTTCACACCCGGTGACGCTCAGGGGTTACTCCTGGCTATGCGCTCAGAAGTCGCTCCTGGCTTGGGGGACCATATGGGACGCCGGGGGATCGAACCGCGGTCCGTCCAAGGCTAGCGCAGGTAAGGCAGGCACCTTACCTCCAGCGCCACCGCCCGGCCCCAACATCTCAATTCTTATATATTTTACTTATTGTGTGTGTGTGTGTGTGTGTGTGTGTGTTTGGTGTGTGTGGGGCACATCTGGGGTGCTCCTAGTACAGCAATCACACTCCTGGCAAGCTCAGGAACACATGGGGTGCCAGGGATCGAACTCAGGGATCGAACTTGGTTGCCCAAGTGCCAGGCAAGCACACTACCCACTGTACTACCTATCATCATTCTGGCCCCGACCTTCTGTTTGGTTTAGATTCCCTATATTCTATCCTAGTCAAGTGACAAGGTGTTTTGCAAAATTTAAATGGACAATAAAAAGCCTGTCTCAGATTTCTTACAGTCATAACCCATTTACCTTTTCCAGATAAACTTATACATTTTTAGGGGGTTTGTTTTGTTTTGGGGCCATCTTTTTTTTTTTTTTTTTTTTTTTTTGGTTTTTGGGTCATACCCAGCATCCCTCAGGTATTACTCCTGGCTCTGAGCTCAGAAATCATTCCTGGCATGTTCGGGGGACTGTATGGAATGCTGGGATTCGAACCATGTTCTTCCTGGTTCGGCTGCATGCAAGGTAAATGCCCCACCACTGTGCTGTCTTTCCAGCCCTTGGGGCCACGTTTAACTCTTGGCTTGGAGAAGGTAGTGTGGGGAGCAGGGCATCCTGTAGTGCCAGACTGAACCCTGATCTATCACATGTAAAGCCTGTGCTCCACCCCGTAGATCTATGGATATCTCTGGCCATGAAAGTTATAAACTCTGAAGTTTAAAAAGGAGCTGACCTCATTGGTTCTCAGACATACTACGTGCTGGAATCACCTGTGCATTTCAAAAATGAGTGAGAGGGAGACCAACCAGATAGAGAGTTAGAGGGGTAAGGCACTTGCCTTTGCAGTTAATTTAATGGCGTTTGTATTATCCTTGGCACCACATGCCTATGGTTCTCTGAACACAGAATCATGTCTGATCTCTGAGCACAGAGCCAGGATAAAGCCCCAAGCACCTTTGGGTGTGGATCCTCACCAAACACCAAAGTGATGTGCAGTCTCACTCCCAGAGATTCGGAATTAATTGGCCCCCATGGGGATATTTAAAGCTCTCTGGGTGGCCTTAACATAGATCTCAGACCTTTATTCTACCACAGAGTCCTCAAGTGATTAAGAGGATTGAGGGGAATTCACAGCTCCATGGCCATCCCTGCCATGGAGGGCTTTCTACAGAGGGAAGTAAGCAAGGTCCTAAGGAGCCTTCAAAGGGGTGGGAGACAGAGCCCACGGGGATGAAACAAAATCCTGAAAATGGGAGGCCTGAGTTAGATCCCCTATATCATATAGTTTCCCTGTTTGGAGCAGAGTTGGAAGTCACCCCCCTGAACTTCGCTGGGGGGGGGGGGGGCCTCCAAACACCAACACAAAGCACCTGTAAATCCTTTAGATTGTTCCAGGATGTATTTGAGCATTTGCCAGCCTTTTCATACTTGTGGATCAGCACTTGTCCTATATACTGGTCCACAGACCCTAAGTTGGAACCAAGGCAATAGACAGACCAATGGTTTCTGACCTTTCTACTGCTGCAGACCAGCACCATGGACATGTGGGTGAAGAATGATGTTAGATAGAGTCTTAGACTTAACTCAGATGGAGATGATGGGGGGTGCCAGGAGCTTCTCAAACCAAGGTTTGAGCTTTTTTTCCCCCCTGCCTCCCCTTGGCCCTGCACTTGCCACTACAGTGTTGTCCCTTTGGGAATGGAAGTAGCCCCAGGGGGCTGGGTCTCTTGAGCCCCAGTGGGTTAGAAGTCTTAGCAGTCAATTAAAGGTGGGCTCTTTAGTCACATTGCCTCTCAGGAACTGTCTGCTTAATAATTAGGAGTCTCTGTTTGGGAAAATCCTATGTTGGTTTAAGGAAATGAATTGCTCACTAATTTCAGTGTCTGTCTCTCAAGTCTGGAGACGAAGCTGAATTGTGGGGTGAACTTAGAACCACTTGGCCTATACTTGTCAGGAAACTGCCCAGGACAGTAGGTAGATATTTTAGCAATTACAACCTACTTTCTTTTTGGTTTCTTTCTTTTTTTTTTTTCTTTTTTGGTTTTTGGGTCATACCTGGCAACGCTCAGGGTTTACTCCTGGCTCTGAGCTCAGAAATCACCCCTGGCAGGCTCAGGGGACAATATGAGATGCCTGGATTAGAATCACCATCCGTCCTGGGTTGGCCGCTTGCCACACAAATGCCCTACCACTGTGCTATCTCTCCGGTCTCTTGGTTTCCTACTTCTAAAGTTAAGAGCATCTTTTTAATATCAGAAAACTGCAATGCTATGGAAGCTGCATTTATTTATAGACTCAACAATCACCCCAACCATTCACTTTACCTGCCGGATTTCCCAATTTACATTCCACTGCTTCATGTTTGTGAATCTCCATGTTGTAATTGGAACCCCTGTGACGACGTCGATTCTAATCAACCTGTTATATGAAACTCCTAGAATGTCATCTTTCTTGCTTCCTTTAAATCTAAAAGGTAAAAAACAAAGATTAATTAAAAGAGTGACTGCTGGGGGAGGGGGGTGTGCTCAGAGGCAGAAACCATGCCTTGAATGTGTGAGAGCCTGGCTTTGCATCCCAGAACTGTAAAATAACCAAAAACAGAATAGAAGAAGACTCTGATTCCTATAATATAACGTTCATTCATCATTGCTGATATGTGTTGTTATGGGGCCAAAACCTGGTGATGGGGGGACTACTCCTAGCTCAAGGACTGTTGCCAAAATTTTCTAATGAAACCCATTTTTTTTGGTCTGTTTTGGGGCCATACCTGGGAATGCTTAGGGCTTACTCCTGGCTCTACATTCAGGCATCACTATGAAGACTAACTGGGGTCCGAAGGATCAAACTCAGGTCAATTGTGTATGAGGCAAGTATTCTACCTGCTGTACTATCTTTCTGGCTCCTAGAACCAAATATTTGAAAAACATTATAATGTCCTGCCTTTGGCTAGGTTGCAAGGCTGTTGGCGTTATGAACTGAAGTCTGGAGGATTCTTTTTTTGGGGGTGGCACACCCAGTGACACTCAGGGTTACTCCTGGTTCTGCACTCAGAAATCGCTCCTGGCTTGGGGGACCAAATGGGATGCCAGGGGATCAAACCACAGTCTATCCTAGGTCAGCGTGTGCAAGACAAAAGCCCTATTGCTGTGCTACCACTCTGGCCCCTCTGGAGAATTCTTTCTTTTTTTTTTTTTTTTTTTTTTTTTGGTTTTTGGGCCACACCCAGTAACACTCAGGGGTTACTCCTGGCTATGTGCTCAGAAGTTGCTCCTGGCTCGGGGGACCATATGGGACACCGGGGGATCGAACCGCGGTCCGTCCAAGGCTAGCGCAGGCAAGGCAGGCACCTTACCTTTAGCGCCACCGCCCGGCCCCGGATTCTTTCTTTTTTTTTTTTTTTTTTTTTTTTTTTTTTTTTTTTTTGGTTTTTGGGTCACACCCAGCAGCAGTCAGGGGTTACTCCTGGCTTCATGCTCAGAAATCGCTCCTGGCCGGCTCGGGGGACCATATGGGACGCCGGGATTCGAACCGATGACCTTCTGCATGAAAGGCAAACGCCTTACCCTCCATGCTATCTCTCCGGCCCATTCTTTCTTTTTTTTTTTTTTTTTTAAATACTTTATTTGAACACCATGGTTTACAAAGTTGTTCATGATATAGTTGTTTCTGGCTTTCAAAGTTCCAACACCAGTGTAACATTCCCTTCACCATTGTTCCCTGTTTCCCAACTACACCTAAGACTACTCTTGGCAGAAACATTAATTTACTATATATTGCTTATTATAACTAAAGGGTAATAGAATTATCAAAAATACTTTAGTAACAGAAAAATTGTGAAATTTGTTATATATCACAAAAGGGTCATTAAATGATAGTCTGAAGATTTACTAAGCTGTTTGCTTCTAGCTGAGAATTTAGTGTTGTTCTATTTGTGGAGCTTAAGTGACTTCTGTGCTACCTTCACATCTAATTTGATATACTCCTATTGCAGTATTGAGGAATTTGTGTTGAGGAATTTAGATAGGTGGCATAGACTCTAGGTATTCCAGGATCTGTGGAGCTCAGCCAATGAGTTTAATCTGGAGGATTCTTTATTTATTTATTTATTTTTTGTTTGGTTGGTTTTGGGCCATACCCGGTGATGCTCAGGGGTTATTCCTGACTATGTGCTCAGAAATGACTACTGGCTTGGGGGACCATATGGAACGCCTGGGGATCAAACCGCAGTCCGGCCTACGGTAGTGTGTGCAAGGCAAATGCCCTACTGCTGGGCCATCACTCTGGCCCCAAATCTGGAGGATTCTTAAACAAACCTAGGGTGTTGGGTCCTTCATGAAAGGTGTGTGTTTTAAAATAAAAAGGATTTTACATTCTAGATGAAATGAGAAGAAACTGAGCCCCAAGAAAAGGTGCTTTCCATGGAATGGACAGAGAGAGGTAACATTTTCATCACCTGACGAGGTAGTAGGTGAGGCCAAATTCAGGTAGAGACTGCCACGCCTGGATGAATCGCAACTTGGCTTCCACCAGCGGCATCTGGGCCACGTTCTGGTGGGCTTCAAGAATCCGGGCTGCGAGCTACAGAAATAAGAAATAATCAACGCTCCTTAGTAGGGAATTTGCTGTGTTAAGTTTGCTCCTTGACTGGTTATCGATGGAGCCTCCAAGAGCTCCCAGAATGAGAAATTGATTCCCATCCCCCTATCCCCTTGGAGGGGAAGAGATCTTGGTAATATTAATCCATGGCAAATAATCCAAACCAACAGGAGGGTAAAAGGGCAAGAAGGTCAGATGCAGAGTCCTTTGTCAGCCTACCACCACTCCAAAAAACTAGAGCCAGCTAATAAACTCCCAAAAGACCCCGAGCACCTCCCTCCCAAACTATTTATTAGGCTCTCAATAGCGACCGCACCTAGAAAGTCATTGGTGGGACAACAGACAGAGATAATAATCTTAATGGAAATGCTTTCATATATAACAGGGATTGCTTGACCATAATCATTTTCTGAGCTCAGAACCCCATTGAGGACAAGAAATGCCAGGCTCTATTGCAATTCTACAGAGCTGACTCACATACATTATTTAGTCATCATCCATTTATTTATTTATTTATTTATTTATTTATTTATTTATTTATTTATTTATTTATTTATTTATTTATTTATTTAGGCTTTTGGGCCACATCCGGCGGTGCTCAGGGGTTACTCCTGGCTGTCTGCTCAGAAACAGCTCCTGGCAGGCACGGGGGACCATATGGGACACCGGGATTCAAACCAACCACCTTTGGTCCTGGATGGGCTGCTTGCAAGGCAAACACGGCTGTGCTATCTCTCCGGGCCCTATTATTTATTTGTTTGTTTGTTTGTTTATTTATTTTGGTTTTTGGGTCACACCCGGCAGCGCTCAGGGGTTAGTCCTGCCTCTATGCTCAGAAATCCCTCCTAGCAGGCTCGGGGGACCATATGGGATGCCGGGATTTGAACCACCGACCTACTGCATGAAAGGCAAATGCCTTACCTCCATGCTATCTCTCCAGCCCCCATCCTTTTATTTTTTAAATAACATTTATTTTCCTCTCACTACCATGGCAATATACTTCCTTCTCTTACTATATAATGCAAATGGAGAGAAGCAGGACCAAGAACAGCCAACCCAGAAGCTTCTAAGATTTATGAGGAAGGAGAGTTAGTGGTTCTATATTTTAGGGGTCCACGGAGTTTTAACCTTACAAAGTGTAATTAAAAATGTTAATATCTGAGAATATTTTTTGTTTCACTTCAATTAAATAAAATATGAGAATGTTGCCATGTTTAGGTGGCAGAACGCTCACCCTTAACCTCACCAACAATAATATCACCTCTTTTTTCAATTGTCCACTCTCTCCCTAAGCTGATTTTTTATGATGACCTTACAGAATTTCATAACCCTTTACTAGAGAATGTCTCATTGAGCTGGCTTTATGACTTCATTACTGATTATCCATTGTATTTCAGAAAGCATTTGAATTTAATAATCACCTCCGACAAGATTAGCAGTAGGGGCTGGAGAGAGAGCACAGCGGTAGGGCATTTTCCTTGCATGTGGCCGAATCGGGAGGGACCTGGTTCTATTCCTGGCATCCCATATGATCTCCCAGCCTGCCAGGGGCGATTTCTGAGTGTAGAGCCAGAAGTAACCTCTATGCGCCACTGAGTGTGGCCCAAAAACCAACCAACCAACCAATCAATCAATCAAGTTAAAAAAAAAAAAAGATTAGCAGTACCTGTTTAGACTTGTGTTTTTTGGCACACCGAGGTGACACAAAGCATTCTGGGTTCATGTCCAGGTTTTCGAGACTAGACGTCACCTGAGAAGTTGAGTTCCGGTTTTTCATCTTTAGAAAGGAGAGAATGTTGAGGACCTCTGGCTGGTAGGAGCTGTCTGCCATGGTTTTTCCCTTTGATGCCAAGATACACGCAGCCATCCACTGGGCATATTGATCCTCCTGCAATAAACAGCAGAGGATAGAGAAGCCAGTCAAAAGCACAGTCACTCTAGAGGGAGGAAAATAGAAGTTGGGCTTTCACCTCTATGAAAGTAAATCATCACATTCCTTCAGTAGGGAACATGAACATGGCATACATTCCGAGCAGGTATTAACTACCTAATTTAATAACCAACAAAAGTTCTGAGTTCTGTGTGGATTTTCCAGGTGCTAAGATGCTGAATAGGAAAATATGCTTTGACAAATTCTGTGCAGAGAACTTTGCATTTAAAGATCCACCAAGGGGTCTGAAAGATAATATAGCATGTAGGTTTTTGGGCCACACATGGTGATGCTCAGAAGTCACTCTTGGCTCTGCACTCAGGAATTATTCTTGGATTTTCTTTGGAGATTACATGGGATGCCAGGGATTGAACTCTGGTTGGTGTCATGCAAAGCAAATGCTCTACCTACTATACTATTGTTTGGAACCAATAATGGGTTGCCTTGCATACAGATGATCCAGGTTTCGTTCCTGGCACCCCAAACAGTTCCCTAAGTCTTATCAAGAATGATCCTTGGGAAGAGCCAGGGATGAAAACACAAAGGGGTGTCATGGACACAGACAGGGTAAACTCCTAAACATCACTCCTGATACATATTTCCATTCTTATAGCATATCTATTCTCTATGACAGCAGAAAATGATGGAATATCTCATTTTGTTTCTCCCAGGCTCATTTTTATATATATGCTGGTTTTCACAGTAGGAAATGAGGTACACTGATGGGATCTGATCCAGGCAGGATAGCTTCTATTATTCTTTATGACTGTGTTTATCATTTTATTTTTGTTTTTTGGTTGTACCCAGTTGTGTTCAGGGCTTACTCCTAAGTCTGTACTGAGGGATTACCCTTGGGAGACTTGAGGATTCATATGTGGTTGAAGGAATGGATCAGCAGCATGCAAGGCAAGCATCTTATACATTGTATTATCTCTCACCAGGTCCTTCAGTCTATCTTTTAACTGAGGGAGTGAAGCTGAGAGCATGCAATGGAAAAATAGAATTACAGAAAGAGGGATGGAATGGTACAACAGTGGTAAGGCATTGACCTTGCATGTGGCTGACCCAGGATGGACACGGATTCGATCCCTGGCTTCCTATATGGACCTTGTAGCCTGCCAGAAGTGATTTTTGAGAGCAGAACCAAGAGTAACCCTATGCACCTCCAGGTGTGGCTCCTCAAAACCAAAACAAACAAAAATGAATTACAATCAAGAACAGATGTGCCACACTGAATAACTGGCCTGGATTCCTTTGCTTACTTTTTGTTTGTTTGTTTTGGCCACACCCAGTGATGCTCAGGGAAACTTTTGGCTATGCACTCAGAAATCACTACTGGCTTGGGGGACCATATGGGATGCCAGAGGATCGAACTGTGGTCTTCCCTAGGTCAGTCGTGTGCAAGGCAAACACCCTACCACTAAGCCACTGCTCTGAGGCCCCCATCAATTTTTAATCTTTGTATACCCATACCATTGCTATGGAGTTATACAGTACCTCCAAGCAGAGCATCATTTCCTCTCTTTTGCTTCTTGGTCCAAGCATAGGACTCACTTTGGTCAATGGAACGTGGATGGAAATGCAGGTGAGGCGATTGCAAGCCACAGCCTGAGGAGCTCGTATATGTTTTCAATCTCCCTTCCCCCACTCATTTATTGAGGACCCAGATGGCCTTACAATGAGCTTATTCTACCTCAAGTAGCCAAGCCTGGTTAAACCTATGGCTTGAAGCAGATCAATCTGGCCAATCATCAATCAACCTTGCTGAGTTATATACTTTCCTATAGAAACAGTGTTTGTGACTCTATGTCATTGGGTTTTTTGTGCTTTTTTTTTTGTAATGGAACAATATCTGTTTTTTTTGTTTTGTTTTGTTTTGTTTTGTTTTGTTTTTGGTTTTTGGGCCACACCCGTTTGACGCTCAGGGGTTACTCCTGGCTATGCGCTCAGAAATCGCCCCTGGCTTAGGGGGGACCATATGGGACGCCGGGGGATCGAACCGCGGTCCGTCCTATGCTAGCGCTTGCAAGGCAGACACCTTACCTCCAGCGCCACCTACCCGGCCCCCATAATGGAACAATATCTGATTGATACACTACTAATCTAATTTAAGAAAGAAATTTAGGGTTATTTATTTATTTTGACTTTTGGGTCACACCCAGCGGTGCTTAGGGGTTCCTCCTGACTCTGTGCTCAGAAATCGCTCCTGGCAGGCTCAGGGGACCATATGGAATGCCAGCATTTTAACTACCATCTGTCCTGGATTGGCTGCACGCAAGGCAAACACCCTACCACTGTGCTATCACTCTGGCCCCTATTTAGGGTTATTTTTTCCCTCAAGATTACTAAGTGGGGAGACAATTTTTTTGTGATTTTACTTACGTGATCACATCTCAGATAAACTTCATTCATACCATCAGCAACAGGGATTAATAATTTGATTCCAAATTTTCTCCCTGATACATTCACATCTGGCACAACTTCACAGCCTGAAAGAGAACAGGCAGCTAAAACTGTGTTCTGAAAACTGTTACCCATATATCAGATATGCCTACAAAGACTTTGAACTTAAATCCCTCATATTTATATTTAGTTCTCTCTCTCTCTCTCTTTTTTTTTGTTTTTGTTTTTATTTCTGGGTCACACCCGGCAGCGCTCAGGGATTACTCCTGGCTCTATGCCTAGAAATCGTCCCTAGCAGGCACGAGGGACCAAATGGGATGCTGGGATTCAAACCACCATCCTTCTGAATGGAAGGCAGATGCCTTATCTCCAGGCTATCCTCTCTGGCCCCATATTTAGTTCTCTTATGAAAGATAAAAAAGTGAGGGGTCAGAGAGATAACATGGAGGTAGGGCATTTGCCTTGCATGCAAAAGGAAGGTGGTTCAAATCCCAGCATCCCATATGGTTCCCCGAGCCTGCCAGGAGCAATTTCTGAGCATAGTGCCAGGAGTAACCCTTGAACGCTGCCAGGTATGACCCAAAAACCAAAATAAATAAATAAATTAATAAAGGAGTGAGTTGATAATATTAATTAAAAGATAACTAGGTAAAACCTATGAACAATGAACTTGTATAGAATGAATAATTGTTTTATTAATTTTCTAAGATGTATCTTCAATTAAGTTGGCTTTTCAGGGGCCGGAGAGATAGCATGGAATTAATGCATTTGCCTTGCATGCAGAAGGTTGGTGGTTCGAATCCCAGCATCCCATATGGTCCCCCGAGCCTGCTAGGAGCGATTTCTGAGCATAGAGCCACGAATAACCCCTGAGTGCTCCCGGGTGTGACCCCATCCCCCCCAAAGTTGGCTTTTCAGGTTGATTTGGCTGCTTACTCATAAGAATGATTATGAATGTTAACTTGAAAACAAATAAAAGTATGCTGAAACTAGAGGATACTCCACATCAGCCCAACATAGATGAAAGAAATGCATAGAATCCACAATCTTTAAATATAAGAACCTGATACCAACAATAGCTAAGTGTGAAAAAGTTTCACCAGGACCATGGAGAATGACTTGGGTTGGACAGACTGGTATGCCGGAACCTAGAATCGGTCTTATGCAATAAACTTCTGGGGTGAAGCCTTCTTGTAATCAGGCCAAAGATTTTTTTCTGTTTTCCCCATATTTTTCTGGGCCTACGCAAACAATGGTGATTGCCACTATCATACCTTTACTATATATTTTTTACTCTTATCCTTTAAGAAAAAAACCAACAATATAATGAACTTAAAAACAAATAACTATAGTAGAATGCCTGTCTCGAATACAGGCAGGGGATGAGAAGGGGGGGAAGGAGGAATGTTACATTGGTGAAGGGGGTGTGTTCTGTTTGTGACTGTAACCCAATTATGATCATGTTACTTAAATAAAAAATATATTAAAAAAAGGAAACAAATAAAAGCAGAGGCAATTCTCTGATTAATACAATGATAAGGGAATTTGATATACTGGTCAATGAAATGCTTCCATTTCATTAACCAGAGTTGCTTTCATAAATAAATACATGTGCTAAAGCAGGACTGAATTAAACATAACTTCTGAGAGTGAAGAGATAGTACAAGAAGTAGGAGGGAAAAAAAAGAAGTAGAGAAATTGGGGTCGAAGCGGTGGCACAGGCTGTAGGGCATTTGTCTTGCATGTGCTAACCTAGGGTGAACCATGGTTTGATCCCCAGGCATCCCATATGGTCCCCCAAGCCAGGAGCAATTTCTGAGCATAGTCAGGAGTAATCCCTGAGCATCACCGGGTGTGGCCCCCCCCCAAAACAAACAAAAATTCTAAAAGAGAAATAGGGAAATTATCCTGCAGATCACTGACCTCACTTATGTCTGTCCAAGAACAGCCAGTGGTCACTTGTAAAAACAGAGCCAGAAGTAGCTCCTGAACACTGGTAGAGATGGCCCCCAAATCCCAATCACAACCACAACAGTGACAAAAACATTACTAACTGTTTCAATATGCAGATAGATTTTCAGAATCTTATCAGGCCTTGTGTATTGTACTCATGATACCAATTACCACCACTCCATAAACTTCAAGTGACTGGGGAGGAAGGATTGAGGAGTTTGTGTATTAATGTTAGTAATTTACAGAGTTTCCTTTGGAGTGAATCTTGATGTGGAACATTTGTGTTTGGCCAAGGTAAGCCACGGAAGCCATGACAAATTGTAGGATCCCCTTACCTCTAAGATTTAGTCTTTCTATGGGTTCTCCTTGCTCAAGTTCCTTATTTTTAAAGTAGGCAATGGATGTATCTTTAAAGACAAACCAATATTGTTTGAAGGCTTTTAACATTAGCTTCTTTGGCCTGTGAATGAAAGTATAGGATTTAAACAACGATTCCAAAATGTAGAAACCATCACATGTTTCAAGTAGATTATTAGGTTCTATAGCAGTGTTCTTCATTCACTGGCACCCATTTGCAGACTTGTTCATGCATGTAGCAAATACAGCATAAGGCTGCAGACCAGAAGTTTTCAAAGTTTCTATACTTGTGAACTGGCATAGGTCAGAGGACAGGTAGTTAAAATCTTTGGTTTTATAGGCTCTCAAAAATCAATCCTTCCTTCCTTCCTTCCTTCCTTCCTTCCTTCCTTCCTTCCTTCCTTCCTTCCTTCCTTCCTTCCTTCCTTCCTTCTTTCGTTAAAATCTTTGGTTTTATAGGCTCTCAGAAATCCTTCCTTCCTTCCTTCCTTCCTTCCTTCCTTCCTTCCTTCCTTCCTTCCTTCCTTCCTTCCTTCCTTCCTTCTTTCGTTAAAATCTTTGGTTTTATAGGCTCTCAGAAATCCTTCCTTCCTTCCTTCCTTCCTTCCTTCCTTCCTTCCTTCCTTCCTTCCTTCCTTCCTTCCTTCCTTCCTTCCTTCCTTCCTTCCTTCCTTCCTTCGTTAAAATCTTTGGTTTTATAGGCTCTCAGAAATCCTTCCTTCCTTCCTTCCTTCCTTCCTTCCTTCCTTCCTTCCTTCCTTCCTTCCTTCCTTCCTTCCTTCCTTCCTTCCTTCCTTCCTTCCTTCCTTCCTCTCTTCCTCCTCCTTTTTTTTTCTTTCTGGTTTTTGGTTTTTGGGTCACACCCGGCAGCGCTCGGGGGTTACTCCTGGCTCTATACTCAGAAATTGCTCCTGGCAGGCTCGGGGGACCATATGGGATGCCAGGATTTGAACCACCGTGCTTCAGCATGCAAGGCAAATGCACTACGTCCATGCTATCTCTCTGGTCCCTTCCTCCTTCTTTTCTTCCTTCCTTCCTTCCTTCCTTCCTTCCTTCCTTCCTTCCTTCCTTCCTTCCTTCCTTCCTTCCTTTCTTTTTTTTTTTTTTTTTTTAGTTTTTGGGCCACACCCGGCATTACTCAGGGGTTACTTCTGGCTATCTGCTCAGAAATAGCTCCTGGCAGGCACAGGGGACCATATGGGACACCGGGATTCGAACCAACCACCTTTGGTCCTGGATCAGCTGCTTGCAAGGCAAACACCTCTGTGCTATCCCTCTTTCTTTTCTTTTCTTTTCTTTTCTTTTCTTTTCTTTTCTTTTCTTTCCTTTCCTTCCTTCCTTCCTTCCTTCCTTCCTTCCTTCCTTCCTTCCTTCCTTCCTTCCTTCCTTCCTTCCTTCCTTCCTTCCTTCCTTTCTTTCTATTAAGACACTAATTTCTAGATTTCTGAAGTTATTCATAGTTGAGTTTTAGGCATACAATGCACTAGCACCAATTCCACAGTCGTTGTCAACTTCCTTCAACTAATATTTTTCTTCTATTTCCATACAAGGATTATAATCCTAGACATCAGAATGTGGCTCAGCAGTGAAATATGCTTTCCATAGTGAGGCTAGGCCTTGATCCCTTATATTACACCCAAAGAGCTCCTAAAACTTGACAGTCTTTATTCATGGTCACCATCCCTTTGTGCAGTGGATTTATAATTCATTTGTAAGTTGGTCCCTCCTTCATTTCTGCTTTCTAGAATCTCAGTCCCCATTTATATCCATTTATTGGAATCAGAATCAGTGATTCCATATCAGTGCATTTACAATGATTATTTTAAAGTTAATTGATGCTTAAAATATTTTTGGTTTTCCCAAATGTTGCCCAGGAAGTCCAGAGGCCTCGTCAGTGATTCTTGGCCAACCAGGCTCATGGTTCAATGCAAGGGACTAGGATATGATACTGTTCAGCTACTGCAGTGTTGCGACTACCTGGTTATTTTGATGGTGCTGGGAGGGTGTCCAGGACTGCACTGCACTGAGCAATGCTCAGGGACAATGTGGTGCCAGAAATAGAACCTGGTTTGAGTGCATGATAGACAATGCTATACTATCTCCTGGCCCCCAATTCTTCTGTTTCTATTTTACCCAACATGAAGACATACTATAGAAAGACTGCAGTTTGTTTTAGAGTAAATGTAGTCAGATGCATTAAATCAGTTACTGGAAACTGAGGTTCACTGTAAGTAAGTCAGTAGATTTTATTTAGGAAAATAAAGTATAGGGAAAAATGCAAACATCCAAAGACTAAATTGATATACTTCTACTGAGAAGAAAAAGAAGTCCAGGGAAATAAACTGTCTTTTTAAGGTGACCTACCCATGAGCAACACACTCTATTCTCCAACCTTCCACCTCTTTCCTTCCCCCTTCACTTTCTTCCAGAAACAATAAATACACTATCTATAGGCATTTGGTAATAAAGGACTCACTGGTCAAATACAAGGAAAGTTTTGTGATTTGAAATAATTCTACTAAAGTGATGTGGATAATGACAGAATATCATCCTCTTTAACAAGACCATCTCTAGGAATAAAATTACCATCATGTGGCCTGTGAAGAGTTGGATTTATTTTAAACATCAACTATGGCATTTTGATTTCTTTATAGAATAATTATTCATAATTTTTGTCACCTTGAAGTATATATAATGTATAATTTTTATATTATATACATTTAAATGTATAATTTATATACATTATAATTTATAATTCTAAAATTTTAAAATGTATAATTTATTTTATACATATGTATAATTTTTGTTTACAGTACTATTAATATGTTTTTCATGGACATAATTCCAATACCACACCTGTCATCAATGTATTCATCTTCTTCCCTCATCCTCCCAATTGGCAATGTCCTCTGGTTTAACCTCTTTGGAAAACAATTATTTATCATTTATAAAGATTTTCAGGCTTCTAGGGTAGTCCTCAGGGTCCTTGAGATTGCTACTGGATCACTCGGCCAACAGGGCTAGTCAGTTCCTCGCCCCAGTAATGTGGCATCAGCTTAGAGGTGCTTAGGGCCTTCAAGGATAAGCCTGTTTGTTCTTTGACAGCTATATGATGCTGGAGTTCAAACTTGGGGCCTTATGCATACAAGATATGCATTTTGACACCTGAGTAGTGTCTCCAGCCCCTATAAAGATTATTTCCAGGGATCTAGAGAAATAACTTAACAGGCTAACTACATAGTTTGCACGTGGGAGGCCTGGGTTCAAGTCCCAGCATCACATAGGTTTGTGAGCAACCCTGGAGCACAGTAAAGGACACTGTTTGGCAAAGGTCAAATCCAAATGGATTAAAGACCTTGCTATCATATCTAAAACCATAGGTATATGAACACATAGGTAAACACTTCATGACACTGAGACTAACGGCATCTTCAACGAGGAAACATCATTGCCAAAACAAGTGAAGCAGAGATAAATAAATGGAACTATATTAAGCTGAGAACCTTCTGCATCTCAAAGAAAATAGTGATTAGAACACAAAAGCTACCCACAAAATGGGAGAAACTATTCTCCCAATACCCATCAGATAAGGAGCTAATATCTGAGATATCCAAGGTACCAACAGAACTTAAGAAAAAAACATTTAACCGCATTAAAAAATAGGGAGAAGAAATGAACAGAAATTCCTCAAAAAAGAAATACAAATGGCCAAAAGGTACACGAAAAATGCTCCACATCACTAATCAAATCAAAACAACAATGAGGTACCATCTCATGCCACAGAGACTGGCACACATCACAAAGAACAATGGGGCCGGAGAGATGGCATGGAGGTAAGGCGTTTGCCTTTCATGCAGAAGGTCATCAGTTTGAATCCAGCATCCCATATGGTCCCCCATGCCTGCCAGGAGCAATTTCTGAGCATGGAGCCAGGAGTTTCCCCTGAGCACTGCCGGGTGTGACCCAAAAACCACACAAAAAAAGCAAAACATCACAAGAACAAGAACAATCTGTGCTGGTGGGGATGTGGAGATAAAGGAACCCTTATTCACAGCTGGTGGGGATGCCATCTAGTTCAGCCTTTACAGAAAACAATATGTAAATTCCTCAAAAAACTGGAAATCAAACTCCTATATGATCCAGCTATACCACGTTTAGGGATATACCCTAGGAACACAAAAATGCAATACACAAATGCCTTCCTCACATATTCATTACAGTTCTATTTACAATAGCCAGAATCTGGAAACAACTCAGATGCCCAACAACAGGTGAGTGACTAAAGAAACTATAGTACATATGTACAATGGAATACTATGCAGCTGTCAGAAAATGAAGTCATGAAATTTTCCTATACATGGATGGACATTGAAACCATTATGCTGAATGAAATAAGTCAAAGGGAGAGATATAGAATAATCTCACTCATCTATGGGATTTAAATAAAATAAAAGATATTATTGTAATAATACCCTGGATAATAGAGATGAGGGCTGGAAGGACCTGCCTGTGATATGAAGCTTACCACAAAGAGTGGTGAGAAGTTAGAGAAATAATTACACTAACAACTATCATGACAATAGTAGTGAGTGAAGAAAGTAGAATGCTTGTCTTGAATACAGGCAGGGAGTGAAGAAGGAGGGAGATGGGGGCATTGGTGGTGAAAAGTTGTGCTGGTGAAGGGCGGTGTTTTTGGTTTTTATAACTGAAACCCAACCGCAAACCTGTTTAGAATCATGATGCTCAAATAAATATATTAAAAAAAATAGTGCTTGGGCACCATGGGTGTGTCCCCTTCCCCACAAAAGAACTATTTGTGGATTTATATTATTACATTTCCCCTATTTTTCTTTTTGACTATAATAGTATAATGTTACATTTATTATTGTAACAGAGTGAAACTAACAGCCTTATTGTCCCAGCTATATTCTCTAATCTTACCTGAAAACCAACCAATAAAATCCAGTAGACACCCAGTGACCAGTACTGTTATCTTTGGGAGCTTGTTTCTGGTTTTTTAATTCAATCATTGTTCATGCTTTCTGAGTTTTTCTCTGCACCATGGACTATCAAAAGCAACCGTGTTTCTTTTTAAGTCGACCGACCCAGCCAAGTGTCTGATTGTTAGAAAAGTCAACAAACTATAAAGTGATTTAAGCAGCTAATAGAACTTCAAAGAAGCCTTATTCCTTTCATCATAACACAACTTGGCACTGTGACAGTTCTTTCTTTCTATTAAAAAGAAAAAAACCTCCCTGCCTTTTAATAGTTTCAGACTGACTTCAGTTAAGTGCACTAGAAATACTTTAACAAGGAAAGGTAGATAAACTCAGATGACTACTCTTTAAGCTTACGATCAAAGTACAAGAGACATGGGTGCTCCATTTTGGCATATTCATTCATTACTAATGATGAACCCACTCTTCCTTCCTTCCTTCCTTCCTTCCTTCCTTCCTTCCTTCCTTCCTTCCTTCCTTCCTTCCTTCCTTCCTTCCTTCCTTCCCTCCCTCCCTCCCTCCCTCCCTCCCTCCCTCCCTCCCTCCCTCCCTCCCTCCCTCCCTCCCTTCCTTCCTTCCTTCCTTCCATGGCTGTGCTCAGATATTACTCCCATCTCTGTGCTCAGAGATTATTCCTGGGAACCAAGTGTGGTGCCATTAGGAACTGAATCTTGGTTAGCAGCATCCAAGGCAAGCACCTTAAACTCTCTACAATCATCTCTTCAACCCCACTTTTATTTTTCTTTTGGCCATACCTGGTGATCCTCATGGCTTTTTGGTCAGGGATCACTCCTGGTGAACTAGAGGGACCATATGGGGCCCTGGGGATTGAACTAGGGTCAGCTGTATTCAAGACAAATGCCCTACCCACTGTACTATAACTCCAGTCACTCAACTCCATTTCTTCAACACAGGCTATGACCCAGATACTTGCTAAATAAATGCTTCACGTATATTATATAATTTTATCCTTTCAGCCAACTGAATAGGAGGTACTGTATTTTTCACGCTATAAGTCGCACCTGATCATAAGATGCACATAGTTTTTTAGATGTTCTCCTCCCCTGCACTCAGGTTTCAGCTCTAGGCAGCATTTGCTCCATAAGATGCACTTTTGGGGGAAAAAGTGTGTCTTATGATATGAAAATTAAATATATATCCATTTAGTAGATTAGGAAGTTGAAGTTCAAAAACATAAGAATCGAAGGTCAACCAACACGTGTGTTCCATGGTGCTAGGATTTGACTCATTGTCTGACCTCAAAGCACATACTCCACTTTTTAACCACGAATGTGTCTAATGGATGAACAGTTGCAACTCCTGGACTCTTTTTACCTGCAAGATTTGGTTATTAGTGACCCTTTCCCCCATCAGGGTGACTTACCTAAATAATCTGAGATTATCTGCAAGTTTAGGAATATCAGTAATGTCCTCCTGAGGGAAAAAAAGACATAATATTTCATAAACAGTTAAGCACAGGTATAGCTGACAGTGTATCTGCACTGTTCAAATTGTTGCCATCTATGACAGGAAGTTGATTACATCTAAAATTATTAATTAAATGAGAGAAAACTGAGACTGGAAAGACAGGACAGCAGGTAAGGTGCTTGGCTTGCACTCAGTCAACCCTCATTCAGTCTCTGAGTGCACTTCCTAGAGTAAGCCTTGAGCACAGCCAAATGTGGCCCACAAACAAACAACAACAAAACAAAAAGATAAAACACATGTTATGTTCCACAGTTCCACTAGCCATATATTTGGTTGGCAAAATTTCTTGATTTTAATTTGAGTGTTTTTTGAATTGAGTTTTAATGAGTCAGTGTATAATAGTATTACATGTCACACACATGAAAAAGAGATAAAAAACATTGTCCAATAACTCTCTGTATTTACCAAGTAAATTACAAATTTGAGGAAGAAACTACTGCCTTTAGGCTCAAGCAAAACATAACAATGTTTATTACTGCTCGAGGCAGAAATTCCAGTTCTCTGATTACACTCACCAAAGGAATTTGGCTCAAAGTTCATTCTGCAATGTTGGTGGATGCAGGTTTGGAATCCGCATTTGAGTATCATCGATGACTAGGAATATTTAGGGAGATCCTAAGAAGATAGCTGGAAGAACTAGGGTGTGTGCTTCCATGCTGGGAGACCCAGGTGTGGTGTGACCCCTGACATTGCATGGTCCTTTAATGATGGCAGCGTGTGACCCTAGAGCACAGAGTCTGGAGGACCTGCTCACCACCACCAGGTATGGCTCAAATCCATTTTGAGGAGGGAGGAGGGAAAAGACCATGTATAATAAGAAGAATCAGACTTTCGTTGTATCAATGTAGGTGAGGAAGTAGGTGAGACAGGACTTTGAACCTCTATAGAATCTTGGCATTAGTTTGTATGAGTGTCTGCTTTAATCTGATAACGTTTTTCTTCTGTAAGGAAATTAGTCATAAGAGAACACACACTAAATTCTTCAAAACATAGTGACTCATTTTTATCTACTAGTATTTATCCAATACCTTTTTTTTTTTTTTTTTTTTTTTTTTGGTTTTTGGGTCACACCCGGCAGTGCTCAGGGGTTACTCCTGGCTGTCTGCTCAGAAATAGCTCCTGGCAGGCACGGGGGACCATATAGGACACCGGGATTCGAACCAACCACCATAGATTTTGGATCGGCTGCTTGCAAGGCAAGCACCGCTGTGCTATCTCTCCGGGCCCTATCCAATACCTTTTTAATTCACTGTGACTTCCTTCCTTCCTTCCTTCCTTCCTTCCTTCCTTCCTTCCTTCCTTCCTTCCTTCCTTCCTTCCTTCCTTCCTTCTTTCCTTCTTTCCTCCTTCCTTCCCTCTCTTTTTTCCTTCCTTCCTTCCTTCCTTCCTTCCTTCCTTCCTTCCTTCCTTCCTTCCTTCCTTCCTTCCTTCCTTCCTTCCTTCCTTCCTTCCTTCCTTCCTTCCTTCCTTCCTTCCTTCCCTCCCTCTCTTTTTTCCTCCCTTCTTCCCTTCCTTCCTCCCTTCCTGTCTCCCTTTCTCCCTCCCAAATAATGCACAGGAGGCTCAGGGATTCCATTAGCAGTTTTTATTCACCTGGCTTTACTAACCTGCTTCAATGCTTGGACCTGAGGATGTGGTGCTAAGGATACCCAGGGACTGCAGTGCTGGGAGATATCCAAAGCTGCACCCAGAAATGCTCAGGAAACCATGTGGTGCCCAAAACTGAAGCTGGGTGAGGCACATCTCTGACTTCTCAACCTAGTCAATTTTTCTTTAGGAGACCAATTCCATGCGAGAAAATTGAACCCCTAGCAGTCTTTCCCTCAAACCTACCAATTTATCATAGAAGAAACACAGTATGAATATTTTTTGGTGGGGAAGGGGACATTATACTTTGCTGTGCTCAGGAACACTTCTGGCAGGCTCGAAATTCACAGGTGGCGATTCTCGACCATGTACAAGGTAAGAGTCTTCCTGCTATAAGGAAGAGTCCCTCTGGCCCAAGAATGCTCATTTCTAATAATGAAAACACTTTACAAAGCTAATCAGTTGTTTCTAGGATTAAGCTTGTCAGATGAAGGAAGACTTTTTCTTTCTCCAAAATCAGGAGATTGCTAATTTTTTGTTTGTTTGTTTTTTGGGTCACACCCAGTGTCTGTCAGGGGTTACTCCTGGCTCTTAGCTCAGAAATTGCTCCAGGCAGGCTCAAGGACCATATGAGATGTTGGAAATCGAACCCAGGTCCTTCCTGGGTTGGCCACATGCAAGGCAAACACTGTGCTATCTCTCCAGCCCCTATTTCTAATTTTTAAAAAGAAATTTATATATCTATATCTGAACCAAGTGAGAACCGAGTTAGCTTCCTAGGTCAGAGGAAAACTTCTCACCAAAGTGCTGTCTGCTTTGCCACCTTCCAGTGCAACTTCCAAGTTAGAAAGTGCGGCTTCCACTTCATCGACTTCGGGCTCTTGGGTAAAATCTTGTGTTTCTGCTGACAGTGACAGCTTGCTGATGTGGTACTACAAGGAAACAGAAACTTTAGAAATGGTACAAAAACACAGGAAGCAGCTCAGCATTCCCCAACCTATCCCCAGGATATTCAAGAGGTGAAAACTGTAAAGTGGAGACAACAGCAGGACAGCGGGGGACCAACTGATAGGGTCAGGTTGCAAAGGGGCCATGATCAGAATTTGAGAAACTTTTCTTTAGCTGTTTCTTCTTTGAAGGCATTTTCTTGTAATACTAAGTCTCTTCTTGAAGGAAATTTCATGCCTGCATGAGACATTTTAGTTAGAACCTGCCAGAGACTGAGAGTTAGTTAAACTCAACTTAGTTCTGGCTATTCCCAGTTGAGCTTGCCATGGGAAGAAGCATGATAGGAAAGACATGATAATAACCAAGTACAGAGAAGAGCATGGTCACTCTGCTTTGTGGCCATGCAAATATTTTAGCCAATGAACCCAACCCAACACATAGAAAACACCATACATACTACATGCTTAATAATGGGAAAACAATGCAGGCCAACACCATGCATAGAGAATGAAGATGGCAGCTCTGATGACACGAAAACTGACAACCACCTATTTAGCCTCTCAGATAAGAAGTTTAGAGAATAAATACGGAGAATCCTCATAGAAATCAAAGAAAGCATGGATCTATCTGAATAACCCAGAAATAAGAATCAAGAGGATATAGAAATCAGAAAAGTCCAAACAGAAAAAAACAGGACTAAAAACCTAAGTAGAAGAAATGAAAACCTCACTGGAAAGCCTCTCCAACAGAGTAACAGCAGCTAAGGACAAAATTGGTGAGCTGGAAGATGAGATGCATAACAATGCCAAACATCTAACATCATGCACAAAGGTCAAATCCAAATGAATTAAAGACCTGAATATCAGACACAACACAATAAGGTATATAGAAGAACACGTAGGTAAACCATTCCATGATATTGAGACTAAAGGCATCTTCAAGGGAGAAACAGTACTGCCAAAACAAGTGGAAGTAGGGATAAACAAATGGGACTATAATAAAATGAAAACCTTCTGTACCTCTGACTAGGATACAAAGGCCACCCACAGAATGGGAGAAACTATTCACTCAATACCCATCAGATAAGGGGCTAATATCTAAGATATACAAGGTACTGACAGAACTTAACAAGAAAAAAATCTAACTGCATCAAAAAATGGGGAGAAAAAATGAACAGATACTTCTCCAAAGAAGAAAAACAAATGGCCAAAAGGCACATGAAAAATTGCTCCACCTCACTAATCATCAGGGAGATGCAAATCAAAACAATGAGGTACCATCTCATGCCACAGAGACTGGCACACATCACAAAGAATAAGAACAATCAGGGCCCAGAGAGATAGCACAGCGGTGTTCGCCTTGCAAGCAGCTGATCCAGAACCTAAGGTGGTTGGTTCGAATCCCGATGTCCCATATGGTCCCCTATGCCTGCCAGGAGCTATTTCTGAACAGGCAGCCAGGAGTAACCCCTGAGCACTGCCGGGTGTGACCCAAAAACCAAAAAAAAAAAAAAGAATAAGGACAATCAGTGCTGGTGGGATGTGAAGAGAAAGGAACCCTCATTCACTGCTGGTGGGTATGCCATTTAGTCCAGCTTTATGGAAAACAATATGGAGATTCCTCAGAAAACTGTAAATTGAGCTCCCATATCATCCAGCTATACCACTTCTAGGGCTATACCTTAGGAACACAAAAACACAATGTAAAAATGCCTTCCCCACTCCTATATTCATGGTATTGCTATGTACAATAGCCAGAATCTGGAAACAATTCAGAAGCCTGACAACAGGTGAGTGGATAAAGAAACTATGGTACATATATACAAAGTAAGACTATGCAGCCATCAGGAAAAACGAAGTCATGAAATTTTCTTATATATGGATGGGCATGAAAACTATTATGTTGAGTGAAATAAGTCAGAGGGAGAGAGATAGACACAGAATAGTCTCACTTGTCTATAGAATAAAAAAGGACATTATTGTAATAATATACAGAGATAATTAAGATGAGAGCTGGAAGGAGCGGCTCGGCTCATGATATAAAACTTATCACAAAGAGTGGTGAATGCAGTTAGAGAAATCACTACACTGACAACTATCATGACAATGGTAGTGAGAGAGAGAAATTGAATGCCTGCCTTGAATACAGACAGGTGGTAGGGGAGGAGGGAGATGGGGGCATTGGTGGTGAGAAGTTGCACTGGTTAAGGGTGGTGTTCTTTTTTTTATAATTGAAACCCAACTACAAACATGTCTATACTAATAGTGCTTAAATACAGGTATTATTATAAAAGAACATAAAAACAAAACTTAACTTTCCATGCTATCTCAAAGACTAAATATCTATCATAAATGCATTTATTAACTGTTAAAAAAAGAACCAAGTACAAAATAAGATTAATTGCAGTATATTTCAGGTAACCAGTTTTGAAAACTTATTTATGTAAATGAAATAGGCATTGTTTTCTAGATATTACATGATTTTAATTTATTTACATGTCAAAATCATGCAGCAATTTATATCGCAAATTGACTTCTGTTGATTTATTTTTCAATAATTCTGTTTGCCATTGCTTTAAGTTATTTTGGAGCAAGACATAAAATATAGGCTCTAGAACTGCAGGGAGAAAAGCTGGGGGATGGGAGGAAACTTGGAGAACACTGATGCAGGAGAAAGCACACTGCTGGTGGAATTGATGTTGGAACACTGAATCTGTAAAGTAACTATTTATGAAAAACTTTGTAGATCACAGTAACTTAATAAAAATAAACTAATAAAATGAAAAGAAGCACAAGGTGGAGCCATGAGATGGTAAAGTGTTTTAGTTATGCCTAGCATGCACATGACCAACTTGGTCCTTCCCTGGCAGTACAAAGTCCTCTGAGCATTGCTCAGTGTAGCCCTGGAGCTCATCCTCACTTCCCAAGCATCACTTGGGCATCTGCGGGTTCTTGCTCCTAAATCTCCTGAGTAGACCCCTCCTTCCCTCAACAAAACAAAACAAGTGTAAGACTGAGGTTCACAGAGGATTTGCGCTGTGTAGGGGATGAAGTGCTTTTTCTTGTTCATTTGTTTTTATTTTTTGGACACACCCGATGACACTTAGGGGTTACTCCTGGCTCTACACTCAGAAATCAATCCCAGCAGGCTTGGGGGACCATATGGGATGCCCAGCATCAAACCTTGATTGGTTGGCTGCATGCAAGGCAAACGCTCTCCTTGCTGTGCTATTGCTCTGACTTTTGAACTGCTTTTTTTTTGTTTTGTTTTGTTTTTGGGTCACACCCGGCAGTACTCAGGGGTTACTCCTGGCTCTATGCTCAAAAATCGCTCCTGGCAGGCTCAGGGGACCATATGGGATGCAGGGATTCGAACCATCATCCTTCTGCATGCAAGGTAAACGCTCTACCTTCATGCTATTTCTCCGGCCCTTGTGAAGTGCATTTTTAATGGAAATGTATTCCCTCTGCTTAGTTCTTATTTTAAAATTTTTTGTTATTTATTTTTATCTATTTATTTATTTTGGAGATGTGGACCATATATAGCAGTGTTCAAGGATTACTTCTGGTTCTGCACTCAGGGATCACTTCTGGTTGGGCATGGGAGACTTGGACTGTTGGGGATTGAGCCTGTGGAGATGCATGCCAGCTGTCTTATCTCTTTGATCTCTGCTTAGCTCTTTATTTAAAGCAAAGTCAACAGAAAGAAAACAAAAGTCTCTGTACCTGTAGTGCTGCAAAGATCAACATTTCTTCCTCTGTACAGTCGATTTCTTCCAAGACAATGGCCCACCGTGCTTGCTCATAGAGTTGGTTAATTCGAACAGCATCATACTGAAGAAAGAAATGGTGTATGTAGGTGAGAGGAGGGTGAAAGTTCTATTTCTCACTGCAAAGATTTTTTTTTTGTTTTGGTTTTTGAGTCACACCCAGAAGCGCTCAGGGGTTACTCCTGGCTCTATAATCAGAAATCGCTCCTGGCAGGCTCGGGAGACCATGTGAGATGCCGGGATTCCAACCACTGTCCTTCTGCATGCAAGGCAAATGCCCTATCTCCGTGCTATCTCTCCGGCCCCAGTGCAGAGATTTTTAAATAACAGAAGTTCTTCCCTATATCAGTCAAAGTTGAATCAGAGAACTTTCCAACTTTCCAACACAGAGCAATTTATTTATGAATTCAGAATTTACTTTCTCAATTTTTTTAGAATCACTCTAAAGAGTCATGCAAATCTACCTTAGAGTTCATTCTTTTTCTTTTTTAATTTGAGTATACTTTGGGCCACACCAGACAATGGAGCCTTTCCTGGCTCTGTGCTTCTCAGGGATTGAGGGACCATATGTGGTGTCTGGGGTTGACTGCATGTAAGAAAAGCACCTTAATCTCTGCACTGTCTCTCTGTCTCACTGCCTCCATTCTGAGTATGCTTCTTTAGGTAGTAAAAACAAGTGACTTTAGGATAAAGGAGAAGAGCTGTACCTCTCATTCTGATTTGCTAGCTCAGAACCCTCCAACTCAAAACCGCAGAGATTATTTTATTATTTATTGATTCGCTTTTTGGGGGCCACATCCGGTGACCCTCAGGGGTTACTCCTGGCTATGTGCTCAGAAATCGCTCCTGGCTTGGGGGACCATATGGGATGCCAGGGGATTGAACCATGGTCTGTCCTAGTTAGCTACGTGCAAGGCAAACTCCCAACAGCTTACGCCATCGTTCAAGCCCCTATTCTATTTATTAAAGGGTGAGTTGGGTCACACTCAGCAATGCTCAGAGGTTATTCCTCGTTCTGTGCTCAGGAGTGACTCCTGATAATGCCGTGGGGAGTATATATGGTGCTGGGAATCTGAACTGGGGTTGTTTATCTGTGCACTAAGCAAGTACCTTCCTCTCTGTACTATCGCCCTGGTCCCAAATGCTTGACATTCAAAACTAAGCTTTGTGGTAAATTATTCAGAACATAAAATCTACCATCTCAGCCCTCTTAAGGTGTGCAGCTCTTGGGTGTAAAGTCCACTCATGGCTGCATGACCAGTTCCAGCATCTCTTTACAGAACTTTGCTTCTTGCAAAACCCAAAGACTACATGTGTAAAGTAACGTCTATGCTTAATTAATTTTTTACAGTGAACATCTATTTTACAGTATGTTCAAGAGAACATGGAGGAATAGAAAAACAGAATTTATCAGAAGTAGATTAGCATGAGTTTATTTTCCCTTTTGCCTTAACCTTGTGCATACTGAGGAAAAACCTGATAGGGATTATGAAAACTGGAAGTAAGTTCAGATAAGCCAGGACTGCTTCTGTAAGATAAAAGGGAAAGGTGAATCATTGTGTAGGCATGTTTATCAGAAATTTGAAAATTTCTGGCAAAGGAATTCAAATGCAAAGCTAATTATGGGGATATTCGTAAGATTGGAATAGAAATATGAAGAAAATCTGTCTTTATCTTATGAATTCTTTAATTAATTAATTAATTAATTAATTTTCGCCACACCTCGCAGTGATCAGGGTTTACTCTTAGCTCTGTACTCAGAAGTCACTCATAGTTCAACTCATATAGGTTGCCAGGGTGAACCCAGGTAGGCAGCGTGCAAGGCAAACACCCTACCTGCTGTTCTATTGCTCCAGCCTCAAAGATAGATTTTTGTTTTATTTTCTTTTTGCTATACCTGGCAGTGCTCAAGATTTAACTCCTTTTAATTTTACACTCAGGCATCACTCCTGGTGGAATTCAAGGGACCATATGGGATACAGGAAATCGAACTTTGGTTGACCATGTAAATAGAAGGCAAATACTCTCCTCACTGTATTATCTATCACTCTGGCCCCTATTTATGAACTCTTACATAATACACAGGATAATACTCATACTAGCATTTTTCATAATAACCCCAAACTGGTAATACCCAATGTCCCTAGTGTGAGTGGAGAAACAAAATGTTTCCCGGACAGTGGGCTGCAATTCAGCAGGAGGAAGAACACAATTCTGATCCATGCAACAGTACAAATAAGCCTCAAACAATTTTAAGTGAAGCAACATAGACTGCATACTGCAAGATCCTCTCATATAGAATTTCTCCAAAAGGCATAACTTGAGAGAGAACAAAGACCAGCAGTTATCTGAAGCTGCAACCGGAGGTAGAACTGATTGGCTATGAGGAAACTCTTAAGAGGGTGATAAGTTGCTTTCAAATCAGAATGTGGTGTTAGCTATATAATTATAGGATATGAACTAGGAATATTATACTGTACATTTAGAACAAGTGAATTTTGGGTCATGGAATTATACTGCTAGCAAAAGACATGGCTACTAAAAAAAGCAAACGAATCCATCCATCCATTTTAGTATATACCAAAAAAACAAGCAACTGACCACCTCCAACCCCCACTTTAACTCACAGTTTCAAAAAAAGTCCACATAATCTGTGCAACTGCTAAACTTTGATTTGAACCAAAAACTATTGTCTATTTTTTTGTCTCTTTGTGTACTGGCCTATTAGGTTGTTCAATATATTCGTGCTGGAGGAGTCTGAGTGAGAGTAATGTAAGCTGTTCAGTAAAGCTTTTCTTTCTTAGAGGCAGTCAATGAAGACTTAAAACTTAGTGAGTGAATCTTTCTTTTGCTTAGGTTATCAATTTGAGACAGTGTTTTTTAAGAAATAGAAAATTTCTTTTTGGGGGGATGGGGGAGAGACATACCTTGTGGTGCTCATGGGTTAGTCCTGGTACTGCACTCAGGAATTCTGGCAGGGCTCAGGGGATCATATGGGATGCTGAGGATTGAGCCAAGGTTGGCTGCATGCCAAGCAAATGCCCTACCCGTTGTGCTATCACTATGGCCCCAGAAAATTTCTTTATAATAGAATAAAAAATTGTCAACTATAAACAAGAAAATATGAACATATATCCACTTAGTAAAAGTTTTTGTAGTTTAAGACAACTCTTCTTCAAACCAAATAAAACAATTCTTTGAAAGACTATTGGTAGGGCAGAAGTTACCTGCTTCTACAAATGGGTGCTGGGAAAGAATATGGACAGAGAACAAAGATGTGCTGACAAACTGCAGATGAAGACCAGTGCTTACTGCGAACTCAGGCTTCTCTGGTGAGACCAGCTGAATTCTAGCTTTTCTTTTCAGATTTGCTCACATGTAAGATGACACCCAGCTATCAAAAAGGTGTTCCCCCAATTTCCTCCTTCCTTAAACCATTGGATAGGTACTTTTGTTTCACTTTTGACCTTCCCCCTCCTACTAGATGGATATTGGTATAATAATAAAAAAAATATTAGTTTCGGCTGGGTGCTCAGAGACTTGGAAGAAGACATGTTTAAAAGCCATTGACTCCTTGACTTTCCTGACTGGCTTGGTGATTACTTTTTCACTGCTACCCCACTTCTTCAGACCCTGCTGTGTGGGTTTTAGAAATAGGGTGCCTAGAATGATCTCACAATTCCTAAGATTTTATTTGACACTCACATCTCACTGAGGACCTGGAACCTCACTCTAAAGTTTCCCTATAAGCTGAGGGGCAGATTTCATTATTCAGGCCTTTTGTTAAAGCAGATGTACCTAATCGTCCTGCTCCCCCCACCCAAAAAAAAAAAAAAAAAGAAGAAAAAAGAAAAAAGTGGGCCAGAGAGGTAATATAGCAGATCAGGCACTTGCTTTGCATGTGGGTAAACCCAGTTTGATTCCCATCATTCCATGCGGTCCCCTGAGCTCTGCCAGGAATAATTCAGAGTGCAGTCAGGAATAACCTGAAAAACAAAGTAAAACAAAACAAAACAAAAAGCAACAAAAGAAACTCCGGATGTGCCTTTTCTCTACAAACCGTTAAGCAACATTATTGTAATTATAATTACATAATTGAAAATTATTCACATTATAATAAAGGTATTGAATACCTTTAAGAGGGACAACAATAAATACAATGGAGCAATTCATTTTGCATAGATTCAGGTATCTCCAACCCCCAATATTTTCTTTCATTTTATTTATTCATTTGCCACATGCAGATGTGCTCAGGGGTCACTCCTGGTGGGGTTTGAGAGACGATCTGGGGTGTTGGGAAGCAAACTTCCCAACATGCATAGTTGACTGTATGCAAGGCAAGCACCCTCTCTGTAGCACTATGGCTCTGGTTCTTGAACTTCTTTCTTTTAACATGAAACAAAATTGCCAATGCAATGGAATTAATAGATAATCTATTGCAAAGGAAACTGTTGGGTTGTTCCCCAGAGCCAAGGAGTTAAGGTGAAGTTGAGAAAACATGAAAGTCTGAATATAAACATACAGGCAGCACACATGAGTAGAGGGCAAAAAGTGAATCAGATACGGCTCTTTCTCCAACGAGTCTACTGTTGACTTGTAGGAAAAAAAAAACTACTACTCTGGTATAATTAGAGGTATGAGTTATGAAATTTCACTCAGTAGTGATTCTGTGAAGGGAAAGATCAATGCTGCCAAGGTCAGAGAAAAGCTCCTTTCCAGACCAGGGAAGTCTGAGGGCAGGATTCTTGTTGAACTTATAGCTCTGACATCAGGGGAATCATGAGGTTGGTTGAGGACAAGCTATTTCTCCATTGGTACCAAATATAATGTCAAATAAATCATTTTCTTCCAAGATTAAGTCAGGCAACAAGTAATTACTGTAGACAAGATATAAGGGTATATTAATATATATAGGGTATATGAATTGGTGATTATCAGAATCACAGATTCCTCCCACTGCATCATCGCTGCCGTTTTCAAACAATATCAACAAGCACCACTGTTGTCAAACTATGCTAGCTACAAGTCAGATTACTAAATCTTATTATCCAATTAAATAAAGACAAATATTACTATACACATTTTGAAAAAGATTTTGGTTACCTTAAGTACCAAAGAATGGTTGGTTTCATTTTGTATTTCTCCAAATAAGTAAACAACTGGGCATGATGAATAGAAAGATTTGGACCAAACTAGTGACCTGGATATTTGAAAATGCCCAAATGGTATTATTTCTGTATGACTAAATTTCAGAAAATAATAAAGGCAGCTTACAGGAATGATTAGCACAAGACAGCTTATGTTATATTAGGAATAAAGCGAGAAAAGAAGAAATTTGGATAAGGAGTGAAACTTAAAGTGAAATCACAGGAAACATATGAATTTGGATCTAGCAGAAAAAGAAAACTTGAAGAACTGTATAATTCACAGAGTTCTTAAAACAAAAACAGTTTTTAGGAAAAGCAGTACAGTAATTTCTCCTAGAGTTATTAGCGAAGGAGATCCAACATTTGTTCTTCTGCCACTATTTTCTAGAAATTATGCACTAGGAACTCCAAGTGAGGTCCGAATGTATTCAATGGCATAAGAGAAAGATAACCCAGGATCTCCAGAGAAATGATAAGAGATGAGATTTTCTTTGAATAAGATGCCAGTTAGGGAGGCAGAGGGAGCTAAGATGAGCCAGAGTTAAAATCAAAATGTGAGGGGCCAGAAATACTGCTATAGAGTTTGCACTGGAAAGAGATCAGGGTCAAATTCTTCAAACAAGTGCTCATGTAAATAGAATTATTACCAAGTAGGGTATTGAGAAGCAGCTACATCACAATGCCATTGGCCCCACATCCCTCTCCAGTGGCACTGGTGTGGCAACCCTATTAGTGCTTCTACACTTGGTCACTGAAGGGCTGACCTTCTCTGAAAGGCAAATCAGGAGCAAGGAAGGGGCAGGATCTCAGAGGACCCATTTCACCACTCAGCTATTCTAGTAAATTTTGTGTGGGAATTGGTTACCTGCTAAAGTCTTGAAATCTATAGCAGTGCCTCTTTCTTATGACCAAAGAGTTCATCAATTCTGCTGTGAATTGACTGGGTCAACTGGAGGTCCTATTTTGTTATAAGAACCTGGCTTGTTATATCAACTCTTTTCCTTCTATGAATTAAATCAGTGACATTGTCCCAGTTTCACTTCTAACTTGGAAGAAATGCTAAGTCAATGACATTCACAGGTACACCACTCTTTGGGCTTAAAGCTCTGGGGATTCCTTTGGACGGGACAGGCCAAGAATCACCCCAGCTCTACATATAGAACTTCTGGAACATGTGACCACATATGTGGCCATACAATACCTCCAAATTCTACAATACTGACAACTCAGTAGGAGCACAGCAAATTAGACATAAAAATAGCATAGAAACCCACTAATTTTTTTTTTTTTTGGTTTTTCGGGCCACACCCGTTTGATGCTCAGGGGTTACTCCTGGCTAAGCACTCAGAAATTGCCCCTGGCTTGGGGGAACCATATAGGACACTGGGGGATCGAACCATGGTCCTTCCTTGGCTAGCGCTTGCAAGGCAGACACCTTACCTCTAGCGCCACCTCGCTGGCCCCCAAACCCACTAACTTTAATAAATAAAAACACAGAAGGCTCAACAAGAAACAAATGGCCAGTAAATTCTCAATGATTTTAGTAACATCATTGTAATAACAATTTTCACAAATTTTCTTTTACTATTTTGGTAATTCCGCTTAACATTTTGTTGTGGGGCTGGAGAGATAGCACAGTGGTAAGGCATTTGCCTTGCATGTGGAAGGACATTGGTTCGAATCCTGGCATCCCATATGGTCCCCCGAGCCTGCTGGGGGCGATTTCTGAGCGTAGAGCCAGGAATAACACCTGAGCATTGCTGGGTGTGACCCAAAAACCAAACCAAACCAAAACAACAACAACAACAAAAAACCCTTTTGTTGTAGTAAAATTTTGTTACAACAAATTTTGTTGTAACAAGCAATATAAAATAAATTAGTATGTGCCTGCTAAAGGGACAGGCTTGGAGGTTGGGTAAGAAATTGGGAACAATGATGGAGGTCACACTGATGGAGTGGAATGCCTGAAACGAATGTATTATGAAAAACTTTGCAAACCAGGATGTCTAAATAAAGTTTCAAATAAAGTTTGCATCCTATGAGTCTTCCTTTTCTTTTTCCTCCATTACCGTGAATGTAGAGAGATAGGGCTCACCCAGAGTGAACATTCAAAGACCCCAAGAGATGCTGCTAACTTGGAGGCAGTTTACCACATTTTCTAGAGACCAAAAGATGAAAACCTAGAGACTAGAAAGCATTTATAGTTCTAATTCTGAAGATTTGAACTGAAGGATGTACTAATGAATTTAGATTATTATAAAGAAATAATATTGGGCTGGAGGGTGACACAAGTGGTAGGGCATCTGCCTTGCACGTGCTAACCTAGGAAGGACTGCTGTTCGATCTCCCAGAGTCCCATATGGTCCCCCAAGCCAGGAGCAATTTCTGAGTGCATAGCCAGGAGTAACCCCTGAGCATCACTGGGTATGGCCCCAAAACCAAAAACAAACAAACAAACAAACTCATTGACCACCTCTATTCATATACACTGGAAAATGAGAAAAATTATCTTACTTTGGGATTCAAGTCAAAGAAGGTGTAGTATTTAAATCGTAAGAGTAGCTGCTCATCCTCCTGGATGCCTTGCTCCATAAGGGAACGTGAAGAGTCCAGCCAACTGGAAAGTGATAGAATAAGTTATAAGAGGGGTGTGCAAAAAATCAAGAGAGTAAGTTATACAAGTCAATAGTTTTTAGCTTAGAAAAATTGTAAGAGTCCATCGATTTTGTATGTATTACACACTTTAAAAGCCATTTTCTATATTATATAACATATTATTTGTATTATGTTTATATATAAAATTCAGTACTTCAGTTATGAAGTACTCCACTTGCTCATCTCCACCTTCTCATCTCTATACCTGGGGATAAAATCCAAAGCTTGCTCTAACTGATTGCCTATGACTTTTTTTTGCCAATAACTTTCAGATGGAATATTCTATATCGCCCAGCCCAAGAGAATACACTAGCCATATGCTGACATGCTGTTACTAAAGATTTAAATTCAAATGTAAATATCTGTGGATATCCCTTCCCCCCCAAGTTCTTGTTTATCCCACCTGAATGATCAAAACCACTCATACGTGGAATGGGTGGGAAGAGGAGTCTTCTTGTGGGGAGACAGAATAAGAAGGAGAGTTAGAGAAAGAAGGAAGAATAAGCAGAAGGGAGTCAGTCAGCAAGGAAGCCTGGAGAGCAGCTGAAAGGGAGACAGAGGCAAAGATAGCCAGAGAAGAAGCAGAAAAGTGGCTGCTTGGAATAGGCTTAGCATAGAAGCCATGTGAGGAAATGGTACATGGTGGTTAGGAGCTTGAAATAAAGCTGACTGACTCCTGGAACTTCACCTGACTGCTTTGTGAGTGTCTCCACTGTCACCCTGCAACCTTCAGACCCGCCAGGTCGTAGGGGCTGCGGGAGCCTGACCTAGCCGAGAAAGGTCTCTCCATCCCCCTACCAACATGAGGACTCTTTCATATATATTAATACAGCAAATATCTAAATGTGGGTTCTTGTCTCCAGGACAGGATATAGAGTTGAACATTGAAATCTGCAGAAAGGTGAAGGTTATAGAGGTAGAGATGAAAAGTAAGAAAATGAAGAGAGAAGATGACAGTTGAATGCCATGCATGTAAAAGACTGAAACATCTTTGAAATGAGACCCTGTGGGAGAACAATTATAACCTAGGTGTATTCTCAATCTTAATGGAACTGGCAGAGACTAATTCTCATAATAAGAGAACAAGGAGGCTGTTGGAATCAATTTCATGAAGTGAGTGGGACTGAGTGGTAATATCTGAGGAGAGAGTATGGTTTGAACTTAAAATACAAGCCAGGAATAGACCACAGAGCAGGAGGGAAAGATAAGCAACTTATAAAAGGAAAGACCTTGGGGTTAGTAAGTGAACATGAAGAATGGAAATAATGGGAAGGAGAAACTGAGACTTCTGTGGTAGACTCTCAGATGGGGTTGAAAGTATTTCATACATTTCTCTTTATTGAGTGAACAATAAGTTATGAAAGCAATGATGGTTTGAGAAATACTCTTTCTTTTTTATATCAACATACTTTAGTATATCACTAAGGTTTTTTTTTTTTTGGTTTGAGAAATATTCTGAGTATATTTCCTGAGCCCACATCAAACCAAGTGGAAGGACTTGTGCATTTGAGTACCCAAAGAGAGAGGTGAGGTTTACAAAAAGGACCACCTGGTATCTCCTCACTGACCCATTTATAATCTGCTATATTTTCTAAAACACACTTTGTACACATATAGAGGCAAAGAGTAGTATTCACATAAGATAATCCACTGAGCTGCTACTAACATCCATACTGTTAGACTTTAAATTACTGAAATAATTAAATGTTTTGTCTCTTACGTTGTTACAATGAGCACTGTCTTCTGAGAGTGTACAGTCCTTCAGCATGCCTACTTAAACATTAAACAGCCCAACCCCTCATCTCTGTCACATCTCTTCTATTTGATCAACATCAGTTCACAGAGAAACTCCCAAAGAAGCCATGTACTTACCCGGCATTGAGCTTGGCTTTGTCAATCAGAGACCGAGGCTGGAACATTTCGGCAAGTGCTTCTGGGGACTGGGGAGGTTGGCTGAACGCGAGGATGTTGCAGTTTTGTTCTGTCAAGGGACTGTCACTGAACCAAGTCATGGTGGATGATGCAGGTGTTCCATTGACCGGGTCATAGGTAGGTGTCATGGTTTTACTATATAAACCAGGACTTACTATAAGGCAAAGGGAGAAGGCATTCTAAAATTTGAGGGAAAGAACCTTGGGAAAATCATTCCTAACAATAATTACACTAAAATGGGTTTTGCATTTAAATGTTTATAAAGAAGAGTGATAACTGATGGGAGAGAAATTGTACACAGGTTATTGCCTGAATAAGCTTGGGTATACACAAACATTTCAGATGTTTTCAAAATCAACCCAAACAAGTATCAGAGATGATCTCTTTATCAATAACTCAAAGTTTACCTATTTCAGTTGTGAGTTTCAGCATTATTAAAGAAATGGAGACCTCTCAGATTGGTATAAATGGATATTTGGGGTAAACCAGTAGTACTTTCCAATTCTATGAATCCAGCTTACTGGTGGTTTATAAATATTCTGGATCTTATTTGCATCAGGGAAATGAAAATAATCTTTCTTTTAAATATTGATATGTACTGTACTTGCTTACTATTGCAAGCAAGCCAGAAATTTATTCATTTATTTATTCATTATTTATTGCCACACCAGCAATGCTCAGGGATAACGCCTGGCTCTGCACTCAGGAATCGATCCTCACAGTGCCTGGGGGATCATATGGGGTACTAGGGATCGAACCCAAGGTAAGCACCCTACCTGCTGTACTATAGTCTATTCCTGAAAAAAAAAATAATACTTTTGCAGATTTTATTTGTCCCTGTATGACTAATACAAAATTAAATTGAATTCAGGAAATTCACATGAAGATAGAATCAGAAAAAGACAAGTATTCATGAATGACAACAACTGGTCTCTTTTTCCCTGAATTCATTCCTTTTTACTTAAAAAAAAAAAAACCCACAAACCCTCCTTTTTATTGTTTTTTGTTTTGGGGCCACACCCATGATGCTCAGGGATTACTCCTGGTTCTAACTTAGGAATTACTCCTGATGATGCTAATGAGACCATATAGGATGCTGAAGATCAAATTTGAGTCAGCTGAATGCAAGACTGTACTATCCTGCTGTACTATCATCACTCCAGCCTCTCTACTCAAATTTTACATTCACTGGCAACATGCGAATGCATAAATAAAAAGGATAGTATATAAACCGTATGTTATTAAAACTGCTTAACATCAATTGATATCCTTTTTTCATCAGAGGAACCCTGCAATTTCAGGTCTTTTTTGGAGGGAGAGAAGGAAGGAAGAAGAGAAAAGGAGAAACAGCGGGCAGGAAAGCTTTTGGGAAAGTGAAAACTTAAGAAATTTTATATTCATGAATTAGGACAACAAAACATTGGTTCCAAACCTTACCTGGTGAACCTGAAATTGTTGGAGAACTCTCCAAGTTCAAAACATCTTCAATGATGGGCTCCTTATTATTTTTGTCTTTTTTCTTCTTCTTTTTAAAATAATCACCAGAAGGCTTTAACAAAGAAAGTTCTTCCGATCTTCTAATATCTAAAGAGAAATAAAAAAAAAAGACAAAAATTCCAAGGAAACCATTTCTATTATTTATTTATATTTTATTTTGATGTGGGCAGAGTGATAGCATAGCAATAGGGCATTTTCCTTTCACATTGCTGACCCAGAATGAACCTGGGTTTGATCCCCAGAATCCCATGTGGTCCCCCGAGCCAGGAGCGATTTCTGAGCACGTAGCCAGGAATAATACCTGAACGTCACCGGGTATGGCCCAAAAACCAAATAAATGAATAAATAAATAAATATATTTTATTTGGGGGGAAAATGTTGGGTAGTACCTGTCAATCAATGTTCAGGCTTACTCCTGGCTCCATGCTCAGGGGACCATATGTTAGGGATCAAACCATGGTGCCACACAAGCCCCTTAGACTTTATATTATCTTTCTGATCCCACTTTGTTTAATTAGGCACATTATTTTATTATTTCAGTCATGTTCTATTTGATGCGATCTTAGGAACCTTAAATAGGTTCCTGCCCTGATCTTGGGATATGTTCTTTAGTTTGGGCGATAGCTCAAAGGGCTAGATTGCATGTCTCGTATGTGTTGTTTCTTTCTGAGTTTAGTCTCTGGCATCATCTGGCCCCTGTTGGTAGCCTCTGAATACTGCAGGGTGGCCCTTGTGACCTGCACTACTCCCAAAAGAAATGTTTGCCTCCTAGAAAGCATTCTGTCAAGCCCACAGTTTGAGATCAATAGAAGTCATGCCTAATTTCTTTGTCCTCATTTGCTGGAAATGCAAAGGTATAGCTCCCCTCCAAACCCCTCCAAAGGTACTCACTCAGGGTTTTGCAGATATCACTGACAGCTTTAAAAACCACGGCGGAGAAGCTGACGCGTAATCGCACCGTCTTCACATTTGGCAGGCGAAGGCGAAGCATTTTATGTTGAGGGGTGAAGAGGAGTTTTGCATCCGCCTGAACTCCACATTTGTCCAGTGTCCAGTGAGTTTTCAGAAGCCAGCAGCGCTTCTGTTCCCACCAAAGGGCAAAGTCTGACCAGTCTTGGGATATGTCTGCAGAAATGACAGACAACAATGAAGGACACTCTGGAGCAAGCCCTCTGGAATCAATTCATGTGAACCAAGCCAGAGGAACCCACTTCTCAGCTTCAACCTTAGGATCAACCATCCTGGATTTCTCTTCAAAGTCTTGAAGGCGGCACAAGTAGAACACAGAGACAAAAATCTATTCTCCTATCTAAACACCCGGGAGGTACAGAAACACACATTTTATTCCTCGCAGCATGTTAAGTTCTTGCCCTTCAAACGCCCCATGCAATGGGGTTTAAAGTCTGGGAAGCAGGTTCATTGGGCTTCGTGCATTTAAGTTCTCTCTCAATAGAAATGTGAACTAACACCAGCATTATCTTTCCACTCTTAGATCACTCTTGCACCCCAAGCAAGACTGCACAGAGCACAGTAAAACAGATACTGAATTCTTTTTTTTTTTTTTTTTTTGGTTTTTGGGCCACACCCGGTAACACTCAGGGGTTACTCCTGGCTATGCACTCAGAAGTTGTTCCTGGCTTGGGGGACCATATGGGACGCCGGGGGATCGAACCGCGGTCCGTCCAAGGCTAGCGCAGGCAAGGCAGGTACCTTACCTCTTGCGCCACCGCCCGGCCCCCAGATACTGAATTCTTCTCAGCAACTCTTACCACAGTACCCTGGTCCTGTTTTTCCAAAGTGTGGACACTGGGAGCAGAGCTGAACCTTCAAAACTCTGAATCCTATCTTGGCTTCAAAGTGAGCATGAAAATGAAATTTTTTTTGTCAATGTTGGGGTGACTATCCAATCTTTTATTATTTTTGCTAAACATTACAGCATTTTTTTTTTTTGGTTTTTTGGGTCACACCCAGCAATGCTCAGGGGTTACTCCTGGCTCCAGGCTTAGAAATTGCTCATGGCAGGCACGGGGGACCACATAGGATGCCGGGATTCAAGCCAATGACCTTCTGCATGAAAGGCAAACACCTTACCTCATGCTATCTCTCCAGCCTCTACAGCATTTTCTTTTTTAAAAAGGGTTCTCTTTTTTTAAATTAGAAATAGCTCTCAATTTTGTTAGTAGAAGGAAGAAATGCTCTCTGAAATTTCCTATAGGGCATTCTACTTTGAGTCTGTCTATACCTAAAAGAAATGTCTATGTAGTCTCACCAAAAAGCATATACTAGATCAGCCTTATCTGTGAGCACCTGACCTTACAAACAACTCAGAGGCACATCAACAATTAAGTGGACAAATTAGTGGCATTAATAACACGGAAAATGAATGCTTGATTCAGAAATGAGCCAGAACTCTGTGCAACACGTGATTAAACGTCAATGGCTTAATGTGAAGTGAAAGAAGGCAGACTTAAAAGAGCACATCTGGCATTACTTCATTTATATATAGTTTACATACAAGTACAATTACTTTTGTGAGCAGATGGTTACTCTTGAGAAAGAAATAAAGGGGAATCAGGTATGATAGTTGGGTTAGGGTACAGGAATATGCGATTTCTTCATATCAGGGGAGATTACATGGCTTTGTGACAACCCATGAAACAGTGTACATATCCATATGTATTATTCAGTATATATTATATTTCAATGAAGATTTGATCAAAACTGTTATCTCATTATAAATACAAAGAAAATAGATTAATCAATTTTAGGCTGATCAAGTTTCCTCTTGATGGCAAGTTATAGAACCCAAAGATACATTTCTCCTTTTTTGGGGGGGGGCACACCCGGCGGTGCTCAGGGGTTACTTCTGGCTGCCTGCTCAGAAATAGCTCCTGGCAGGCACGGGAGACCATATGGGACACCGGGATTCGAACCAACCACTTTTGGTCCTCAATCAGCTGCTTGCAAGGCAAACACCGCTGTGCTATCTCTCCGGGCCCCATTTCTCCTTTTTTTAAGTGAAGTAAAGAGTTTTAGTTAGGGCGGGAGAGATAGTACAGAGGGTAAGGTGCCTGCACTGCATACAGTACATAAGCACAAGCACTGCATATGGTGCCCTGAGCCCTGCCATGAGTAAACCTTGAGTGTAGAACCAGGAGTAAGCTATAAACACTGCCTGAGGTGCTCCCTCTCCCAAAAGTTTTAGTTAGGGAATATAAGAGAGGAGAGAGGGGAGGAGAAGAGAGGAGAGGGGAGGGGAGACAGAAAAAAAAGACAGAGGGGAGACAGAGACAGAGACAGAGACAGAGACAGAGAGACAGAGAGACAGAGAGACAGAGAGAGAATAGATATATAGATTCCAAGCTGGGATGTGAGCAACTCTAGAATGAAGTGTGATGTCTTTATCTTGTTTCTTTGTTTAAATAGGGAGAGTGGATGGGCCAGGGCAAGAATACAGTGGGTAGGGCACTTGCACTACATACGGCTGATTTGGGTTCAATATCTGTCGCCTTATCTTCTGAGCCTGTCAGGAAAAGATCCCTGAGCACAAAGTCAGGAGTCATCCCTGAGCACAACCAGAAGAAGAAGGAGAAGGAAGAAAAGGAGAAGGGGGCCTGGAGAGATAGCACAGTGGCGTTTGCCTTGCAAGCAGCCGATCCAGGACCAAAGGTGGTTGGTTCGAATCCCGGTGTCCCATATGGTCCCCCGTGCCTGCCAGGAGCTATTTCTGAGCAGACAGCCAGGAGTAACACCTGAACAATGCCGGGTGTGGCCCAAAAACCAAAAAAAGAAAAAAAAAAGAAAAAAAGAAGGAAAAAGTAAAAGGAGAAAGGGAAGGAGGAAAAAAAGAGGAGGAAAAGAATGAGGAGTTGGAGACAGAGGAGACAGAAGAAGAAGAAAAAGAAAAGGAAAGGAAGAAGAAAGAGAAAAAAGGAAGGGGGAGGAGGAGGAGGAAAAGGAGAAGGAGACAACACAGTGGGTAAGACACTTGCTTTGCACATGGTCAATCTTAGTTTGATCCTTGGCATTCCATATGGTCCCCCAAGAACCACCAGAAGTGACTCCTGAGCACAGAACCAGGAGTTGTCTCTCAGAACAGCTGGGCATGGCCAAACAAACAAATTTAAGAGAAATCTTGGGGCTAGAGATTTGGCTCAAAGGCATGCACACTTGACATATGGGAAGCACAACAGGGTTGCTCCCCCTAGAATTGACCGGTCACCCCTTAATCTAGAAAAAAATCATGAAGAGGCGGTAACTTACTGATTTTTTCTACTAACTTGAGCATCACTCCTCCCACATGCAGATCTCCCGACACTCTCAGCGAGACTGCTTTCAGCTCTTCTCCATTGGAGTTGTCCACGAGCACCATAAGCTCCCAAGAGGTTGACAAAAAGTCGCTGGAAGAGTGCATGTTGGCAAAGGCACGTGGCTTCTGCAAGAGAAGGCAGATAGTAATCAGAAGATGAGCGGAATTGGGGGTGCTTGCTGAGAGACACTGCACAGCAGACGTTTCCTGCTTCTTCACCTGGTACCATTGTCTTTCTGTGTGAGAATTACATCAGATAATCAGCATCTTAACTTAAAAGACCAGTAGTAGAGAGAGATGGGTGCTTTGATTGTGTTTCTGGTGCAGACTTTGAAGAGGTGAGAAATTGTACTTCTAAAGCAAACACAATCGTGTGACAAGGGGGGGGGGGAGAGTTCCAAAGGCTAGACTGCATTTCTTTCTATGTATAACAGGCCCTGTGTTCATTCATTGGTATGGCACAGGCTACCTCCCACTTAGTCCCTACCTACCTCCCCTTAATTTTTTTTTTTTGTTTGTTTTTGGGCCACACCCGGTAACGCTCAGGGGTTACTCCTGGCTATGTGCTCAGAAGTTGCTCCTGGCTTGGGGGACCATATGGGACACCGGGGGATCGAACCGCAGTCCGTCCAAGGCTAGCGCAGGCAAGGCAGGCACCTTACCTTTAGCGCCACCGCCCGGCCCCCTCCCCTTAATTTTTATCTTTTAAGTTTTTTTCAATGCTGGGGATCAACATTAGGCAAGGCAGGCGAGGATCTAACAATAAGTTGCAGCCCTGGTTTACTCCCTTACTTTTCTTTTCTACTTAGTTTTGATTTTGGGTCATACCTGAGAGTGCTCAGGCTTCTCCTAGATCTGTTCTTCAGGATACCTCCTGGCAGTGCTTATGAGGTACCAGGGATCAAATTGGAGACCTTATATGCATTGCAGGCTCATGACCAATATGCTCCATCCCTAGACTATTCTTTTCTATTTTCAGATTCTTTTTATTTTTGGAGAGGTCTGGGGTACTCTCAGTGGAACTCAGGGCTACTTCTGCCCCTGTGCTTTAGGGATCATTCCTGATGGTAGTTGGGTTACCATGTGGTGTCAGGGATAGAAACTGCATACAAGACAAGTACCTTAAATGCTATACTCTATATGACCTCTTATCTTTCAATGGAAAGTAAATAAACTACTGATTGACTCTTGAGATTAATGATGAAAAGCAATCATTTGAGTGATGGTGGTTTTCTTTTATTGTACAAAGACAACTGATGTCTTCTTAGGATCTTTTTTTTGAGAAACATTACACACCCAAATGCTTAAGCAAGGACTTCTCTAACTGATAGTGTCCAGGTGGTCCGGAAATAGATCAGTGGTAGAGGCTGAAGTTTGGTAAGTGCAGTCTACGCAGCACTGCAGTTTGGGGTTCCTGACACTGCAATAAAGTGAATCATTGCAATCAGTGCTTGGCCAAGATGAATGAGCACTTTAGCCAAGTGCCTGACCATAGTCACTGCAACAATAATAACTAAAGGGAAGGGAAGCTGCAAAAAAGTGCCCAAGAGAAGTTCTCTGGATGAACACACAGATTTTATTCAGTAGGTCTAAGGTGGAGCTGCAGATGCTGTAACTATAACACTTTTTCCAACCATCCATCCATCCATCCATCCATCCATCCATCCATCCATCCATCCATCCATCCAACATGTATCTATAATATCTATTCAGAGATTCTGACTCTTAGAAGTTCAAATAGACAAGTGAAAAAGTGAGTTTAAGACTTAGTTCCTGCCTTCTATCGACCCAGATCAATTTCATTTAGGAAATGTAGTGACATATAATTATTATGTTATAATAATATTATTATTATTATTTTATTAGGTTTGGGGTCACACCTGGCAGTGCTCAGGGCTGACTCTTGGCTCGACTCCCAGGAAGTGCTCCTGGCAGACTCCTGGGGATCAAAAAGGTTTCTGGAATTGAACATTGGTTGGTTTCATGCAAAACAAGTGCCCTACTGTACGATCACTTTGAACCTCTGAGCTTAATCTTTTTTATAAAAAAGAACAAACAATAACTAAAGCACCACTATCATGCCACTTTGGTTTCACTTGCATTTGCTTGTGTTCAATTTGTAAGCTCAAGAGAACCTCAGATATACACAAAATAAGTGAACACAGTAGATCTAAACAGATTTAAGTTTTACTTGTTCAAATAAAATTCCAGAGTTTAGAAGCTGCTAATGTTAATTTTATGCCTAGAGGATCTCAATACACAGGAAGTTCTCTTTCTTGGGTAGTGCTACACACCGATTATTTCCAGCCATACCTCTCACGGTCTTCATCAGCCTCAACCTTCTCTCTCATCATCCATTTTCATGGATTTACTTACTGATGTTAACTACCTTGCATTATTTCGGAAATCCCATCTTGATATGAGGAAGCTCCAGCTCAGAGAGTAGGTGACTTGTTGGAAGTCATACAGCAAGAGAGACGATAGCACCCAGACAGAAATCGAGGTTTACTTCACACTTACTCACCGCACCTGAACATACCTTGATAATGTTGGAATGCCCGTAGGCCACAAACTCTTAAAGCCAGATGAGTAAACTAATCTCGATAACCATCACGAGCATTTCCACCCAAACCCACTCTTCGCAGTGAAGAGACAACCAAGGAGTCTTCTTAGTAGAGATTCATAACATGGCATTTCTAAAATGCTTCGAGCTGTGGCTAGTTAAGACCATTCTGAGTGACAATTCTGAATGTAATGAATCTCACTTTAAGGCGACTGCTTCCTGTTTATTTTCTAACCTGTTCATTTTCTAACCTGGGCCATCAAGACACTGCTTACAAGGCAACAGAGAATCTTTCCCTTCCAAAGCAATTCCGGCCAAAAAAGATTCGGCTAGCTGGTTCTCCTACATTCCTCTCTCCTTCTGCGCCTTTATTTTTAAACCAAGTCGTCTGCAGCAAGCTGTTACTTGTTGAATGAAGAGAAGAGAACCACCAACTTCAACAAGGGAAGTGCCAGCAAGGAGGCCAGCATAAGAAGGAAAGTCACTGTGGACCTTGCATATTACTGTGAAATAGTTGTAATTCACTTTGGCCACGATAAAAATGAATTTAAAAAAGGAAGAAAAGTGAAATTCTAGGGTTGGGTGAAACTTTGTCACATATCTGCAGCTGTGCTTCATGGAAACTGCAAAGAGGCAGGAAAAGCCAGCGACAGAAAGATCTAGGGGGACAGAAAGAGGATGGTGGTAGTGGAGAGGGGCGACACAGCCCTCCCTAGTCTAGTCGCTTTCCCTGCAAGTCCGCCTTGGCCAAGGTCTTTGCATTCTCCCTTGCCAGCTTGCAGGCTCCAGGCCCATAGGTGCCTTTCACCCCAACCGAGCAGCACCCGCGCGCGCAGCTGCAGCGCGCGTCTCCTTTGGCGCGTGTCCCCAGGGCGGCCAGGGAAGGTCCAGGGATACTGGAAATCCAGCAGATCTCCGAGCTCCAGAACGCCAGAAAAAGATCCGGAGTTTGCGGGATCGCAGACCCTCCACCTCCCCCTGGGAGTCCGACGGTTTTGGACTTCCTCACCCGGACCCTGCGCGCCCCTTGGGCACCCACCTCTCGCTTGGTTTTCCTTCCAGGGGTTTGGAGCTGGTGGTCCGCGCCCTCGAGACGCACTCGGGGAGACCACCCGGGGCGAGCGAGCCGAGTCGGGGGCCGCTGGAGTCCAGGGGCTGCAGCCGGGGTTCGAGCCCGGGACCTCCTCCAGCTGGACTGGACGCAGTGGCTCGGCGCTGTCTCCGCCCCGCGCGCGGCGGGCAGCGGGCAGCGGGCAGGCGGGCGCACGCCCAGCCCCGAGCGTGCTCCGGCGAGCCCGAAGGCCGGCGCGGAGTTCGGGGCCCCGCTGGGCGCACGGTCCGGCTCCCCACGCGCCCCAGCGAGGCGGCCCCCGAGTTGTCCCGGTGGGACCAAGCCTAGTCGGGTCGGGTTGGGTGCGTCCTGTCCGGCCCTGCCCCGCAGACCCTCCCCAAAGCTCTCAGCACCTCACCAGCCCGGAGCGCCCGAGGAGAAGGAAAAGGGACCGTTTCTGAGTCACAGGGCGAGGCAGGGGCGAGGCCCGAACACTCAACGTGGGAGTCCCGGGGAACCCCCCGACGTCTGGCCCGAGCCCACTCAGCGCCCCACCCGGCCACCTCCTGCCCACCCCCCGGCTGGATTTGGAGGAAGAAGGAAGGGGATCCAAAGCCACTGACACGCCTGTTTGTTGGCACCCCGCAAAGGGCCAACCCTGGCACCCAGCTCCTAGAGCCGGCCTGGCTATTTCGTTTGTTTGGTTTTGTTGTTGTTGTTGTTTTGGGTTTTTTTTTTTGGGGGGGGGCACACCTGTTGGACGTTCAGGGGTTCCTTTGCCTATGCGCTCAGAAATCACTCCTGGCTTGGGTGGACCCTATGGGACATTGGGGGAATCTAACTGCAGTCTGTCCTAGGCTAGCTCCAGCAGCCTGACAGCTCCGGCCCCCCAGTACCTTATTTTATTTCTTGTTTTTGTTTTTGTTTTTTGGCCATACCCATTGACGCTCAGGTGTTCCTCCCGGCTATGCGCTCAGAAATTGCTCCTGTCTTGGGGGGACCATATGGGATGCTCAGAATCAAACCAAAGTCCATCTTGGATTGGCCACGTGCAAGGCAAATACCCTACCACTGTGCTATTGCTCTGGCCCCATTTAGTACAGGTTTATTAAAAGAAACTTACTTAGAGAAATGTGAGGGGAAATAAAGTGAGAGAAATTCATGTTCAAGAGAGATTAGGAAGAAAGAAATGGGGGAACTGCTGGTAGGAATGTTGCATTGATAAAGGAGTATACTTTTTAGGACTGAAACACAACTACAAACATGTTTGTAACCATGGTGTTTAAATAAAGATATTAATAAACAAACAAGCAAACAAAAATTGGTGTCAAGCCAGGGTCCTTTTGAAAGAGCAGGGGTCATGCATGAGAATGAGTAGCTCCCTTTGTTGGCCCTCCTCAAATCTATGAAGGAACCAAGTTCCTGTGGAATCTTTTATTTTTGTTGTTTGTTTTGGTTTGGTTTTTGGGCCACACCCGGTGACACTCAGGGTTTCCTCCTGGCTATGCACTCAGAAATCGCTCCTGGTTTGGGGGAACCATATGGGACGCAGGGGATCGAACTCTGTACTAAGGGGTTCCATACTAGGCAGGTAGGAGTCTTATCTCTAGCTCCACTGCTCAGGTCTCCCAGCCTGGCTATTTCGGGTTGCTCCTCTGCACAATGGGTCAGAGAGGAAGGTTCCCCCCATACCCCCCCCCCCGACAACCCCATTTCGTGACAGAATTCTACAAGAGCCAGATTCCGGGGGCTCTGAAGCCCAACATCAAGCACATCTAACTTGCAATGTAGTATTTGAGTAAGAAAAATTTAGAATTTACTGGGCCCAGGGCAGGCTTTCTCCTGGTGACCTCGGAGTGGGTGGAGGTTAGCCCCCCCATGCAGTGCCCCCACAGTCTACCTCTGGAGAGAGAGATAACAGCGGTAGGGCATTTGCCTGGCACGCAGCTCATTCAGGACAGATGTTGGTTTGAATCCTGGCATCCCATATGGACCCCCAAAATTGCCAGGAGTAATGTCTGATGACAGAGCTAGAGCTAGGAGTAACCTCTGAAGATTGCTGGGTGTGACCCCAAAACAAAACAAAACAAAAAGATCTATGCTTTGGGGATTCCATCAGGTGTGTGAGACCCGGCCACTGTCCCAGGAAATACTACTCAAGACTGCGACACCAGCAGGCACTGTGGTTAAAGGACTATTATTATATGTGTGCTCTCCCGCTGTCATTGCAGAAAGGAAGGAGAGCTAAAAATTAATAAATGAAACGGTGCAACATTTTAAGTGGAACAATCCTGTTTTTCCCCTTAAATAGAACTTCATGTAACCATTACTTTATTTTGAACTTATTTTATATTTAAATTTAAAAATTGAGCTGGACCTTTGGCAGTAGTAAATATGGGGTTGAAGCATTAAAATAATCAAATACTTGCAATCAAATCTCCTAAATTGTAGGTTTTATTTATTTATTTATTTATTTATTTATTTATTTATTTATTTATTTATTTATTTTGCGTCACAACTGGCAGCACTCAGGGGCTATGCCTGGCTCCATGCTCAGAAATTGCTCCTGGCAGGCTCGGGGGATCATATGGGATGCCGGGATTCGAACCAATGACCTTCCGCATGAAAGGCAAATGCCTTACCTCCATGCTATCTCTCAGGTCCCAATTGTAGTTTGATAACCAAGTTTGTGTTCAACTGTTTACTGATCTTACTTTTCTTCATGCGACATTGAACAAAGATGCTCTTCTCTGGGTTTGGTCCTGGTAGAGTACAGTACAAATTCTCTGCAAGATTATCTCTGTCATCTCAAAGTATTAATGGTTTATCAACACCAAATTGATTTTTTGTTTTGTTGACCATACCTGTTGACGCTCCTGGCTATGTGCTCAGAAATCGCTTCTGGGGGCCGGAGAGATAGCATGGAGGTAAGGCGTTTGCCTTTCATGCAGAAGGTCATCGGTTGGAATCCCGGTGTCCCATATGGTCCCCCGTGCCTGCCAGGAGCGATTTCTGAGCATGGAGCCAGGAGTAACCCCTGAGCACTGCCAGGTGTGACCCAAAAACCACAAAAAAGGAAGGAAGGAAGGAAGGAAGGAAGGAAGGAAGGAAGGAAGGAAGGAAGGAAGGAAGGAAGGAAGGAAGGAAAGAGAGAAAGAAAGAAAGAAAGAAAGAAAGCGAGCGAGAGAGAAAGAGAGAGAAAGAAAGAGAAAGAAAGAAGAAAGAAAGACAGAAGAAAGAAAGAAAGAAAGAAGAAAGAAAGAAATAAAGAAAAAGAAAGAAAGAAAAAAGAAAGAGAGAAAGAAAGAAAAGAAAGAAAGAAAGAAAGAAAGAAAGAAAGAAAGAAAGAAAGAAAGAAAAAGAAAGAAAGAAAAAGAAAGAAAGAAGAGAAAAAGAAGAAGAAAGAAGAGAGAAAGAAAGAAAGAAGAGAGAGAAAGAAAGAAAAAGAAAGAAGAAAGAAAGAAGAAGAGAGAGAAGAAAGAAAGAAAAAAGAAAGAGAGAAAGAAAGAAAGAAAGAAAGAAAGAAAGAAAGAAAGAAAGAAAGAAAGAAAGAAAGAAAGAAAGAAAGAAAGAAGAAAGAACAGAAATCGCTTCTGCCTTGAGGGACCATATGGGACTCCAGGAGATTGAACCGCGGTCAGACCTAGGCTAGTGCTTGCAAGGCAGATGTCTTGCCTCTAACGCCACCACTCCAGCCCCCCCCCCCATTGATTTTTTTATTTTAATTTTTAGGTTCTTTTTAAAAATAAATTTTTTTTTCAGAATTTTGGGTCCCACCTGACTGTGCTCAAGACTTCCTGGCTCTGCTCACAAATCACTCCCGGAGGCACTTGGGGGACCATATAAGAATGCCATAGAATGCCAGGGATCTTTAAGACAAGTGTCTTAATCTCTATATAATCTCTCTGCCCTATGTTCTCATTTTTTAGTAAAAAAATATTTGAGGGGCCGGAGAGATAGCATGGAGGTAAGGCGTTTGCCTTTCATGCAGGAGGTCATCGGTTCGAATCCCGGCGCCCCATATGGTCCCCTGTGCCTGCCAGGAGCAATTTCTGAGCCTGGAGCCAGGAATAACCCCTGAGCACTGCCAGGTGTGACCCAAAAACCAAAAAAAAAAAAAAAAAAAAAAATATTTGAATTGTTACCACAGGCTAGCTTTGGTCCATTTGCTTTCTAAAACTTCTTTGAATTCTCTCAGGAAAATGGATGCAGGAATGGTGTATGAAGAAAATGAGAGATCACACAATACTATGTGGGAGAAAACAGTGTCATCTTAATTTAATGTGAAGAATAAAAGAGGGATTCGCCAGCCACAATTTGTTCTATGGCATGAAAAAAAATTCTCTTCTACGTAAATTATAACATGACTCTCTTGTAAATGGAAAAACAAAACAATTCACATGGCTCCTGATGAGTAGATACATTTCGAGGAAGAATCCAGAATTAAGAAGAGAAATTTTAACATCTTAAAGCAGTTTCTGTCCGACTACTTCTGAATGTCAATACTGATTAGGGGATTTTGTATGGGAAACAGGTTTTGTTTTAGGGACTAATACAGATAACTAACTTCCTATGGTCTGACTAAGAAAGAAATAGTTTTTATGAAAAAACAAGCTTATCTGAAAGAGATGCAAATCTATCTGGTGAAGGTTTTCTCAACAGGCCAATGCTATTTTCTGGACAAAACTTTGGATGTAAGTTCTGAGGCAAGAATTATTTAGTAAATGCTCAAAGTCTTTTAGAGATGGCCAAAAGGCAGAACATTCCTTTGTGTTTAAAACAGCAAGGGTATATAGAAAGCAAAGAGAAATAAAGTTGGTTTTGGTGATGAATTTTTCCAGGTAAAGAGAAATTGAATCAAGGTTATGTTTGCCTGTAATAATCCTTATGTTAAGAAGTAAAAGGTTTTATTATATACACACAAAATACAGCAGAAGGGATTTTCATCTTAAGGCCAGTTAAATGTTTCTTACAAAGCAAGAAGAATGTCAGCACTATTAACATATATCTCATCAACCATCCACAAAAGACTTCTCAGTGAACCCTCTTGGCGAGATATTTTTCAGGAATTTTTGACCAGTTATCAACTCTGATGAAAAGCTTCTCAGTGGGTCTTCTGGTGAGATATTTCTCAGGAATTTTTGATCAGTTACCCACGCTAGGGCATGAACATCCTAGCGGGCCTTCTGACTGACTTCCTCTAGAAATATTAAAATCCCTATTATATTACTGCTTTGACAGATCGTGCTAAAAGAAAGACTTATTAGCTTTGAGCTTCTTTTGATTTAGACTATTTTATAAAGGTTTTACTTTTATTTGTATCTTTTACATGTTTATATGTTTTAGTATATTATTTCTATGACCTATAACATTCACATTTATATTCATGAGCACAAATAATGAATATTCAATTGGTGAATTTTCAAGTACAGAACACACCATTATGATGAGTATCCTGGTTAAGGAGGGGTATCTTTCTTTTTCTTTTCTTTTTTTTTTTTTTTTTTTTTGGTTTTTGGGTCATACCCGGCAGCACTCAGGGGTTACTCCTGGCTCTACGCTCAGAAATAGCTCCTGGCAGGCTCGGGGGACCATATGGGGTGCTGGGATTCCAACCACCTTCCTTCTGCATCTAAGGCAAACTCCTTACCGCTGTACTATCTTTCCTGCCCTGGCATCTTTCTTTATTATGTGTTTGGCTTATAAGCATGGGAATGTGACTCAGTGGTAGACTGCATGCTGCGGAGGTCCAAGGGTCAACATTTGATTGCCTATACTGCAAAAACAAACAAACAAACAAACAAACAAACAAATGGGATGACAACTTCCTGGGATACTCTTTGCTCCTCCTCTGGTTAATATCACAACTATCTTTCTTCTAGGGGTATCTTGACTTATAACCTGTTTCATGGAGTTTAAATGAAATTGGTCATAGGCATCTATTAGTGTCTGACTCCTGTGTAACACTGCTTTTAGTTTTATCCATAGTACATCTCCTAAGTTTTCTTTTTATTTTAATTTAGTTAACTACCTGGTTATTTAATTTTGCTTACTACTACTGGTTATTTGTTCACTACCTGGAAATAACCTTGTAACATCCCTTAAGTCCTGGGTTAGAAGTGTATTAGAAAGTGTATTCTGGACTTTAAAATTCCATATATGAGGCCCGGAGCAGTGGTGCAAGTGGTAGAGCATTTGCCTTGCATGCGCTGACATAGGATGGACTGAGGTTCGATCCCCCACCCTGCGTCCCATATGGTTTCTCAAGCCAGGAGCGATTTCTGAGCTCATAGCCAGGAGTAACCCCTGAGTCACCTGGTGTGCTTCCTCAAAAAGACCCAAAAACATTCCATGTATGTATGTAATTTGATATTTGTTAAATAAGTGACTCAAAGTGATTTAAAAAAAACAGAGGGTGAACATTATAAACTCAGGCACAGTACTTAGTAAATAAATTGCTTGTAAACCCACCCTTTTTCCTCTCCCCTCCCATAAACCCCCAAATCTTTGAGTCACTTATTTAACTAATCTATATTAAATAACTTATTCAATTTAGTGCATTCATTTAGCGTTATCTAGTGTCACTGTGTTACTATGAGTTGGGTATGGTAATACATATAGTCTCTGTATCATTCTCTGATACTAAGGAAGACAGAAGAGGGGTGTCTGCTGGTGGCAGGGAGTAGTGGAATATATGAGAACAGTTTTATTTTTAAAAAGAAGTTATTTTTGGTTTTGGACCATATCCAGTGATGCTCAGGGGTTTCTCCTGGCTCACCACTCAGGAATTACTCCTGGTGGGATCAAATAGGATGTGGAGATTAAACCCAATTTAGCTGTGCGCAAGGCAAATACTCTACTCACTTGAGAACAGCTTTAGGAAGAAGGTGAATTTTGTGTGGGGGCCTCCCAAGTAGTGCTCAGGGTGTCCTGGTGTTATAGCACAAATGGCTATAACAAATGGCTATAAACCTTCTGGTTTCTTGGGTACTTCGGGGATAGGAAGAATAGCACGTATTATAGGTCTCTCCTCCAATAGCTTTCTACTTGAAGCAACTTCTCAGAGTTGCTTCTTTCTCATCCAGTGCTCACAAGGCATGCTTTGCACCTATGTAATGTACAGATCTCTGCCCTGTTACCTGATTGATTATGCCCAATACACTTGAAGGTCTGAAATTCGACATATCTGATTAGTTACACAAAATGACCTATCAGATCACTTAGGTAATGATCAAGCAGATTGACCTTGTAATATCCATTCAGATGGTATAGGTTGCCTGCCTCCTTTACTACCACCACAGCACTGGGACCAAACTTTAGAGCTCGGATCTAGCAATGCAAGCTGCTCTACGTAGCAATGCTGGGTAACACTAAGGTCCCCCAGCAGTGAGAGGTGGTCCATTCAATGCTGGAGATTAAACTGAGAACCTCTACTAGAATATTTTGAGCTATATTTCTTGTGCCAGGAGATGATTAATGAGATGGAATTTGACATTTTGGATGAGTCTTATAGTTGCCTGTAGTCTCTAGAAAACTATTTAAAATTTTTTAAGTTAGCAGATAATTCTTGTATTTCAGTTAGTGAGAAGTAGAGGATAAAGAGTATGTCTATTTGCTGATCACAATGTTTTATATGCTTATGGTACAAATACTGAAATGATAACTCTTATCAAGCATTCATATGCTATAAAACTGATCTGTACAGTGGGTAGGGCACTTGACTTGCATGTGGTCTACCTAGACTCAATTCCCAGCATCTCATGTGGTCCTGTAGCACTGTCAGGAGTGATTCCCGAGTGCAGAGCCAGGAGTAACCCTTGAGCATCACTGTGTGACCCAAAATCTAGAAACATAACCAAACAGAAAGCAAATCAAAAACAAACCAAAAAATGATATGGAAATAGGCACCTTAAAAAATTAAGCTGGGGGACCGGCGAGGTGGCGTTAGAGGTAAGGTGTCTGCCTTGCAAACGCTAGCCAAGGATCAGGACCGCGATTCGATCCCCTGGTGTCCCATATGGTCCCCCGAAGACAGGGGCAACTTCTGAGCCCTTAGCCAGGAGTAATCCCTGAGCATCAAATGGGTGTGGCCTGAAAAACCAAAAAAAAAAAAATTAAGCTGGAATTCCAATGCTTGTCATCGATCCCAAAAACATCAGGTAAAAAAAAAAATCTTTGTATTTCTATGTCTATTTGCAGCACAACTTAGAATAGCCAAAAAAAAAAAAAAATCTGGAAACAACTCAGTGTCCAAGAATAGTTTGGATAAGGAAATTGTGGGAAATGTACATACTGGATCTACTTGACTATAAGAACAAATGAAATAATATAATTTGAACCCATGCACATGAAGCTATAGGGACTAATGCTGAGTAAAGTTAGAAATCATTCTCATATGTTGTATATAAACATAGTTAAGAGAATGAAACACGATCAAAGACAATAGAACCCGGGAACAAGTTTACAGAATGGAACTCAGTCAGGATAAGGGGTACAGGAGATAAGTGGGAGGGGCTCCTGACACAACGCGGAGGGTTGGTGTTGTGACATTGTATGCATGAAACCCTGCCATTAACAGTATTGCAAATCACAGCATGTTAAATTAAACAAAATACATTAACAGTAAGCATAGGAAAAAAGTTAATCTGGTTACATCTGCATGATAATGTGAGGCATAATAGATTTCTGAATGAGAGATTGGGTCATGTTCTGCACCACTGATCAGAAATAAATGAATAGAGAACCTTTGAAAGTACTAGTTGTTTTAACTTACCAAACAAGAGTGATGGTCTACGTCTAATATTGTCTCATTTCTACAAAAAGGGTTCTCAACATTTCAAAAGTTCTTTATTTGGATTCTGTAACTAATAGATACAAAGGCAAGTTGATACCTTTAGTAAGAATTCAGTTTAATCCTTCAGAAAGTTCATAAATAAAGGCCACTAAGAAGTGACAACAGGCACTTAAAATGTATTTATTATTATTGTTATTATTATATTTTGGGTTTTGAGCCACATCAGCAACTCTCAGGGGTTACTTCTGGCTCTGCACTCAGAAATCACTCCTGGAAGGCTCAAGGACCATATGGGATAGAACCAGGTCAACCATGTGCAAAGCAAATACCCTACCCACTGTGCTGTTGCTCTGGCCCTTAAAATGTACTTTTAATTGTGTGGAGTCCTTGTACTTTAGAACTATGCTTATATAATGTGGAAAAATTGGTTCTGTTTAGAGCAAAGAAGTAGACTGTGCCTATTATAGCTACATCCTCTCTTGCAACTGTGTAGATAAGGAACACTCTCTTATGACCAAACAAGTTATAAAATTTTCTCATTTCTCCTCATAAAGGCAGTTAGGGTGTGTCCTGATACATCGATAGGATCTAGATGAAAAAGAATGAGGAAGAACACAATGAAGAGAGAAATCTGTGCTCAAGTTCATATTGAGAATGAAAGAAGAAACAATGTAGACCTGGAATGTCCAAAGAGATAAAAATGAAATTTATATATCTTTTATATTAACCCTTTGTCTGATGAGTGGTGGGTAAATTTTCTCTCCCAGTCTTAAGTGTCTTTTTTTTTTTTTGAGGTGTCTTTTTATTTTGGCATGACTTCTTTTGTGTGTTTGGTATAGTGGTTTTTTTTTTTTAATCTTTGCTTCCTTTGGATTGGCCAGTGGCATTGAATAATTAAAAATGTCTCTAGATTCAGCGTCATGAAGTGTTCTACCTATGTTTTCCTCAATATAATTTATAGACTCAGGTCTAATAGTAAACATTTAATTCTTTAATTTGACTTTTGTTCATGTTGTTAGAAAAAAAAAACACTTCCTAGGATTTATTTTGAGGGTTTATTTTTGCTCCATATAAAGTTCAGCAGTGTTTGACTTATGACTTAGTAATGTCACAGGTATATTTACAGGGACTGCATTAATAATATGTATAAAGTTTTTGAAAAGATTTTTATTTTGACAAGATTAGTCTTTCCAATTTATAGAGAGTATTTCCATTCCTTGTCTCCTCTTTTATTTCATTTCGTGGTACTTTATAGTTTACTTTGTATGTCTTTCACCTCTTGTTAAGCTGATTCCAAGGCATCTGATTTTTCTAGGGTATTATAAAATCACTCCATGGACCATATCTCCAACCCCAGGTGAAGGAATCTGAATCAGGGTCATGCATGAAATAATCCAAACCAGGCTGAGGGTGAAACACATATAGTCTGTCAGTCTTCTACCTCGTATATCCAGCAAGCTGCCTGCAAGAACTGATTTTATTGATTACAGAGACCATCCACAGTTGAGGCAGTAAGGACATAGTAAGGGTAGATAGCTCAGGCTATTCTGAGCCTGTCCTCTCCAGGTTTACATAGATAACAATCTTTGTTTTGGGTGAAACCAACTTGTAAACAAACAGATACAAAGAAACTGGGCATTATCTTTGATATAGGTAATAGTGTAAACTAACAGTAAATGGGTTGTTTTAAAAAATAGAAAAGCTCCTTTGGGCCTGGGAGGGCTTTCCTCCCTTCCTGGGGCAGGATTTTCAGCCGGCACGGGCTGGCTCCTGGCAGACCTCCGTATGTGCCAGGGGCCTCTTGGCCCGGCCTAGGGTAGGGGGGCCCGGACTTGGGTCACCCGACCCCCCTCTCCCCCTTTCCTCCGGATCTCCAGGTGGGTTTCTGGGAGGACCTGATGGGGCACCCTGGGTTTTCCCCACCCCCAGGCCAGCTGCGGAGATTGGCCTAGGGCGGGTCTTGAGCTCTGGTCCTTTGGGCCTGGGAGGGCTTTCCTCCCTTCCTGGGGCAGGATTTTCAGCCGGCACGGGCTGGCTCCTGGCAGACCTCCGTATGTGCCAGGGGCCTCTTGGCCCTGCCTAGGGTAGGGGGGCCTGGACTTGGGTCACCCGACCCCCCTCTCCCCCTTTCCTCCGGATCTCCAGGTGGGTTTCTGGGAGGACCTGATGGGGCACCCTGGGTTTTCCCCACCCCCAGGCCAGCTGCGGAGATTGGCCTAGGGTTGCGCTTGAGCTCGTGAGATTGGCTTGGGGGGTGGTGTTTGATCTGTGGGGTGGCAGATAGTTTGTCAGTTATACTCATGCTGTCACTGGCAATTTCATACTAGTCTACATGATGCAAACGTATACTCCTCCCAACCATCACTACCCCCGATTTACCCCTCTTAAGTTCTATAATACACAGTTTTAATCTCAGACCAAAGACATACAGTGGATCTAACAATCCCAGAACTATTTAGAAGGACATAAATTAAACACATATATCTTTTGAATATTTCATGTATATTTTCTTTAATGGTGTAACTCTCTCTATATTCTTCTACCATGATGTTTCTATCCACTTTCATCTTGTCTTTTCTTTGTAAGCTGTTCAATAAGGATTGTTGGTGGAACTGTCCCTCAGTTTGATGCCTATGATTGAACTATGTCATGGAAATTGCTGGTCTTGTTCCTATGGCCTCCAGATGCACCAATAACGCTTCATGGCATTGATCCTTCTTTGCATAGACACATTTAAATAGGAAAACACTATACCTACAGATAAGTTCTTATCTAATAAATCTCAGTACAATGTACCTTACACCCTGAACATTGATAGAATGACCTGGCACAGGCCTCAGAGGAATGGGCATCCTCCATTCACGCCAGAACCAGGCAAGCTATCTACGAAACATCCAAGGTCTTTTATAGCAACAGCTGGAAGCAGTCCTCTACCAGGAAAGACACTACCAAGGGTCTGACATCGACCTCCTAAAAAGAGACTTCCGATTACACTGAGAAGACTTGACAACAACAATGACCTGCTCTACAGGACATGGTTCTCTCTAGTGCCCCTTAAGTGTGAGATGAAACGAGAGGATGCTCTGCACCATCCTGACTGCAATATGGGATATGCAGACTCCAGGACCTTTAATACAGAAGCATGATACCAACAACAGAGACTATGTGAGGAATGAAGGTGTATTGCCACTACAGACGATGACTTGAATTGGACAAACTAGTTTGCCTGGAGCCTAGAGTCAGTCCTGTGCCAGGAAACTTCAGGGGTAGGGTCTCCTTGTATTTAGACCATAATTTTTCTTTCCATGTCTCTTATATTTTGGTGGGCCTATGCAAACAAATGCCACTCTAACACCATTTATTACTACTTTCCCTTGACTCCAATCCTTAAGAAAAACAACCCACTAAAACTTTTGAGGTTAACTTAAACTAGTAAGCATGTGCATGAAACAAGATAAATGTACTTTGCCCTCAATGTTTAAGGAGTTACATAAGTCTAATCTCTTTGGATTATATTGTGTGCTGCTAAGAAATAGTATGTAATACAACTGGGGATTTGAGGGACAAATTAATTGTATTGTACATGGGTTCAGTTTTGTTTTTCTTAATTTTCTTTGGTTGAAAGATCAAGGCTGGGATATCATCGATGGGACTACCGAGAATTCTGCTTATGGGTGATTGGGCTTCCACTGTAACTTTACCCTGTCCTCTCTCTTTGCATCTTTGTTGTCATAATTAATAAAAGCAAAAAAAAAATAGAAAAGCTATGAATTTTTTCATGTTGATATATATATATATATATATATATATATATATATATATATATATATTTGGAAAGAAACTAATTTATTTTCTATCTATCTGATTTTCATTCCCTGTTTGAGTCTGTGGAAGAATAGTTTAACACCAGTCAGTGTTGGTTCCGACCCATTCAATGGCCTGAGTAGAGCTGCAGACCAGTTTTCTGGGGCAGGCTGAGAGCTTCAATCCTCGGTAGGAACTGCTGAATCGTCATAGAGGGCACCTGCAGCCTGCTAGGCCAGCCTGCATTCTAGGTATGAGTAGCAATGAACTCAGAGCTGGAGGAGTCCATTCACCTTGAAATTCCTCATTAGCTGCAGTCTTCTCAGTAACAGCCTGTTCTTTCTTTCCGATCTCTTCAAGATCCCTGTAGAAGTGGAGATCAGGCATGACCTCCAGGGTGTCAAAGGTAGATGGTGCCTCACATTCGCAGACTTCCTGGGCTAGCTTCTAAAACATGAGACCCATGGAGTGAGTTCCCTTGTTGCAAGGTCTGGTGATGTCCACGTAGTGCAGAGGAGAGTCTGTGCTACACAGAGCAATGGTAGGCAGGTTGACATAAGACACCTCTGTGAGGGGCTGTTGGTCAGTCCTGGAATCAGTAACTACCAGAAGTCCAGGCTTAGGGAAAGTTCCTGGATTTGTGTTCTATGTTGCTATGTGTCTTTACATCCCACATATGAGTGAGATCACTCTCTATCTATGCAGTTTTTTTCTGACTTAACTCAGCATGATAGCCTTTAGTTCTATCTAGCCAAGCAAATTACAGATTTTGTTCTTTCTTCGAGCTGCATTGTGTATATATGCCACAACTTCTTTATCCATTCATCTGTAATTGGGCACTTGGGCTGCTTCCATATCATAGCTCTTGTATTTCATGTTACAAGAAAGCATAGATGTTAATATATCTTTTTGAATTAATATTCTTGTAGACAACAAGAAGTGGAATTTAAAGGCCACATGGTAGTTCTATTTTTATTTATTTTTTTTTTTCAGAATTCTCCAGATTGTTTTCCACAGAAGCTGAATCAGATGACATTCCTGCTTGCAGAGAAAAAAATTTCTTTATCACCACATCACTGCCAGCACTGGCTGTTTTGAGTCTTTTTGCTTTGAGGCATACCTAGTTTTCCTGCACCCTGGTGTATTGTATCCTTCAGATGATGCATTAGAAAAAAAGCAAATTACATGCCAAAAATGTTGAAGGTAGGGCTGGAGTGTGTACAATGTTTGTCTTGCACATGGCCAACCCGGGTTCTATCCCTGGCATCCCATATGGTTCCCAGTCACAACAAGAGTGACCCCTGGGTGCAAAGCCAGAAGTAACCTCTGAGTACCACTTTGTGTGTCTCCCAAAGATGTTGAATGTAGTAACACTATTGATGGCTATAATAGAATAGGGGCTAACATTTTTAGTAATAAAGTATATTTTTATTAAAATGTTTAAATTAGGGGCCGGAGAGATAGCACAGTGGTAGGGCATTTGTCTTGCACATAGCTGACTCAGGAAGGATCTTGGTTTGATCCCCGGTGTTCCATATGGTCCCTCAAGCCAGAAGTGATTTCTGAGTGCATAGTCAGGATTAATCCCTGAGCATCACCAGGTGTGGGCCAAAAACCAAAAAAAAAAAAAAGTTTAAAGTATAGTTAAGGTAATGTTTAATGTGTTTAATGGTATTGGCATTTATGGCCTTATGTACAGTTACCACCATCTCAAACTAAATTAATTGATGACAATTATATTTTAATAAAAATTAATTTATAACCAAAGCCAAAAACTCCATTATGGTTATAAAACAGAATATAAACTTGATCAGTGTGGTGAGTAAGACAGATACTGGCTTTTTCAGTTCCTGACACCCTACACTTTTAGTGTTCCTAAAACTCTTGAAATTTCCTCAATTATATGGGTCACAGGAATGTCCTTATGTTGTGATATAATGATTTTTTGTGGGCCCCCTAGAGAGTTTCAGGAGGGGGATTGGTTGCCAATGCAATGCTGAAAATTTCTTACCAAACCCCTCATTTCCAGGGAGATGAGTGAATTCAGAGATTAAATTAATCACTTCTAATTACAATCTTACGTGACAAAACCTCCAGAAAAATCCTTCTAAGATGGGCTTGGGGAAGCATCTGAGTTGATGAATACACCCACAAACCAGGAAGTGTGGGTCATTCCATCTCTGTGGGGGACAAATTTCTGACCTGGTGATCCTTTATTGGATCTTCCTTTGTATTCTGTATGATTAATTGGTACAAGAAATGCAGCATTGTCTTAAGCTAAGTGAGTCATTCTAGCAAATTATCAAAATGTAAGGACTGTATGTTGTGGGAACTTGTGACTTTGTAGATAGGTCTAACAGAACAGTTATCCTGGAGACTCAAGTTTTGCAAATGTTGTAGGGAATGTGGGGGATTTTGTGCATATGAACCCTCTGTAATCTATTGCTAATGGGTGGTTAGTATTTGAATTAAATGAAGGGACATTCAATTTGTTTTAGAAAATCAGACTTTAACTATTTGAAAAACCCTTCAGTCAACCCTTCAGTCAACCTTAACAGTGCAAAACCAAGGAGTGAACGGGAAAAAAGATAAAAACAAGTGTTAGAGATTTTAGGATTTACAATATGTGATGAAGATTCTATGTGCGACAATGTGTGAAGTAACTAAGTGACTGAAAGAACTAAAATAAAATATATGAACCCATATTGGGAGGTGAGGCTATGTAAAAAAACTAGATATTCATTTATTATAATTGAAAGTTGATGAGTGAAGTCTAAATGGAAAATTAAATGCCAAAGATGTTGAAGGTAGAAACATGCAGAAAAATGCATATATTGTTTCTAATTATTCATAGTGTAAGTTTAAATGTTAACAAACATAGAATTAGATAATACTGAATCATTGCTCCAGGGGAAAATATATACATATCAGTGCATTGAACACAAATATTTCACATAGATTATAATCTTTTTTTTGTTTTTTGTTTTTTGTTTTTTGTTTTTTGGGCCACACCCGTTTGACACTCAGGGGTTACTCCTGGCTATGCACTCAGAAATCACCCCTGGCTTGGGGGGACCATATGGGATGCCGGGGGATCGAACCGCAGTCCGTCCTACGCTAGCGCTTGCAAGGCAGACACCTTACCTCTAGCGCCACCTTCCCGGCCCCATAGATTATAATCTTAATTGAAATTTATCTTTGATTATTCTATTTTGTTTTTAATCTTTATTTTCCAGTGTTGGGAATGAACCCAGTTCTCATGCCAGAAAGGCATGCTGAGCCACAGGCCCCAAGATTCCATTAAAATCTTTTCCTTGAGATTCTGAGGTGACAAGGGAGTGACCTGGGAACTCTACTAGCAGATGCTGGCTCCTGAGCACTGGTTGGATGGCATAAATAAATAAATATGGGATTTTATTATTATTTTTTATTTTTAATTATGAGAACAAAGATGCAAAGAAAGAGGACAAAGTAAAGTTACAGTGGAAGGACAATCACACATAAACAGAATTCTCAGAAGTCCCCTTGCTGATATCTTAACTTTGCACTTTCAGCCAAAGAACATTAAGAAAAATAAAACAGAACCCATGTACAATTACTTTGTCCCTCAAGTCCCCAGATTGTAATACATAATATATCTTAGCAGCACACAAAGCAATCTCAAGCCATAAAACTTATGTAACTCCTTAAACATTGAAGGCATAGTACTTTTTTACATTTCCATGCACATGCATATTAGTTTAAGTTAACCTCAAAACTTTAAGTGGGTTGTTTTCTTTAAAGATTAGAGTCAAAGGAGCACAGTAAAAACGGTGTTAGAGTGGCAATTATTGTTTGCATAGGCCCACCAAAATATGAGGGACATGGAAAGGAAAAGCCTTGGCCTAAATACAAGGAGATCCTATCCCTGAAGTTTCCTGGCATAAGACCAACTCAAGGCTCCAGGCGAACTAGTTAGTCCAATCCAAGTCATTGTCTGTAGTGTTAATACACTTTTATTTTTCACATAGTCTCTGTTGTTGGTGTCATGTTTCTGTATTAAAGATCCTGGAATCTGCATATCTTACATTGAAGTCAGGATGTGGAGCGTCCTCTAGGTTCACCTCACAATTAAAGGGCAACGCAGAGAGCCTGTCCTGTAAGCAGGTCGTTGATGTTATCAAGTCTTCTCAGTGTTAAGGGAAGTCTCTTTTGAGCAGGTCGATGTCGGAGCAGCGGTAGAGAATTTGGGATTTTAATTCCACTCACAGAGCTTATAGTATTGGTTTTCTTTCTTGGTAATATTACTGCCTTTTACTTCAGTTGGACACGAACATTTTGGAATGACTCAGTTTCTTTCTTTTGAGTATGTAAAAGAGTTCAGAGGATCGTTTTTTGTAGCATAACTACGTTGTGACTGGTAAGTGAATTGACAATTGTGGACCTGTAAGTAATGTGTTTTCACTGGGTTTCAGAGGAGAATTAAAGAAACTTGGGCCAGAAGTGATAGTTCAGCAATTTTTCAAATTTTCAAATTTCAAATTTTCAAAATTTACTCCTTTTATTTTTTTATTTATTTTTTTTAATTTACTCCTTTTAAATCACACTATTGGTTTGTATATGCAGTGTTGCTAGCAGTGTCCTCAACTAGGGTTTCTGGCTCCCTTTCTGACTCCATTCTTAACAGAACTTCCATCACTCATCCCAAACACCTTACATCAAAGTTCAGTTCAATCTATTTAATTTTTGTTGTTTCTTTTGGGAGGGAAGTTACACCTGGAGATGCTCAGGACTCAGTGCTCTTTCCTCAGAGATCATTTATGGTATTACTGATTGTACTTGGGGAACCATGTAAGAAGCCAGGGATAAAATTAGAATTGACTGCAAGTCTTTTCTCTTGATAATCTTAGACCTTAGAAATTTTCAGCTAGAGTCAAGATTGGCACTTACATGATCAAATAGAAATGAACAATCTGTTGGGGCCAGAGTGGTGGCACTAGAGGTAAGACGTCTACCTTGCAAGCACTAGCCTAGGACAAACCTAGGATTGATCCCCCGGCGTCCCATATGGTCCTCCAAGCCAGGAGCAATTTCTGAGCTATAGCCAGGAGTGACCCCTGAGTATCACCAGGTGTGGCCCAAAATACCAAAAAAAAAAAAAAAAAAAAAAAAAAGAAATGGACAATCTGTTATTGAGATTTTAAACTTCTTCCCTTCTTTCCTATTGTGTGAAATAAATCCCCATGCTGTTTTTCTAACTCCAGGTGGATGGTTAGAAGAAGGGTAGCCACTAACAATTAATATCCAAGCCAGTCAGGAGAGAATCATGGAGTCCTGATGTCTGCTCCTCTTGTGGTCTTGTGTCTGCCAAACCAAATTGACCTTTCTTTATTCACAATACAAATTCAACAGGGTGGGGGAGGGTTGAGTGAGGGTTAGGTGGACTTTTACATATCAAAAGAAAAGGAAAGAGGAAGTTGAAGGATAGCTTGTATTTTGGGTAAAGACAGGGTGTGATGTAACACTATTGTATTAGTAGTGGTATCTGGAGCACTTACCATGATTAAGAGAGCCCAGATATCTAATGAAAACCACCAATTTTCATCCAAAAAGGGGAAAATAATACCCCTTCTCCTATGTTAGGAGAGAAGGAAAACAAATAAAATATTTTTAACAATGCATTGTCTGAATCTTGATTAGTTAATGTACTGGGGTTATATATATTTCCACATACTTAACATGATTGTAATTTGAACCCATCAAAATTATTATTTTAATTGTCTCCTTCCCTCCTTTGCCTACAAAATTTGATATCTTGCTCATATTGTATGCAAAAATATAAAGTTTTGGTATAATAATTGTAAAATTTCTTTTTAGAAAGATTGTACCCTTATAGTATCTCCTTTTTATTAAATACTTTCTTGGGTTAAGTATTTAGACAGTGTTTAGTGTTTGATCAGGTTAATAAGTATCTGAGTATCCAATTCATTGTTTACATGGGTACTCCTCCTCCCTCAAATTCCCTTTCCTCCCCACCCTACTAAAAGATACTAAGCATTCCTGCTGTCTTATAAAGTTCAGCTCCATTTTGACACTGTCTGTCCAGCAAGAACCTTAGATCCCACAGATGTAGGGTTTAGTCCCACCAGAGGTTCCATCACATTTTTCCTCTGCTTCTGTCACCAATGAAAGTCTCGCTTGTCACCCATGATTTTGACCAACTGTGTATAAACCAAAGGTTCCTATGACACCCTACTTTGGTTTGATTCATTGGCTAGTGTGGTTTATAGAACTCACCCAATCACCTAGATTATAGGAAGGCACAACTATAGGATAGGCCATGATCTGGGGAGAAGATATGTTTTCTCCAGAGGTTGCTCTCCCAGATAATCCATGTGCTTACCAACCCTGAACCCTGAACCCTGTTTTTTTGGGTTTAATGGATATATCACTACATATGTGTAATTGCCTCAATCATTGACCCTTGAGACTTATAGGGGTCTTCAAACTTTTTAAACAAGGGGCCAGTTCACGGTCCCTCAGACCATTGGAGGGTCTGACTATAGTAAAAACAAAACTTAAGAAAGAATTCTTATGCACACTGCATATATCTTATTTTGCAATGAAGAAACAAAACAGATACAAATACAATATGCAGGCCACAGTTGGAGGACCACTCTGTCCTTGTGCCCTCTTAGTGGGGAGTAAGAATGGAAGGTTCAATCTTCTCTTCTTGCTCCTTTTGCAACTAGATATCTTGAAGTGAAGTCTAGAAGACAGCTATGAAGACAATAGTCATGGTGCCTCAATAAAAATGAAACAAAGCAAAGAAGTCATTTCCTTTCAGTGGAATGATTAGGGAGTCACTGAAGAGGAGAACTCTTGCTCTATTTACCTACGCCCAGTGCCCCAGCCACCAAATCTATCCTTCTGGTGCCTCTCCTCATGTGTGCCTTTCCCTCAATTTTTATTAAAGATTTTATGAAATGCCAGACAAAACAAAACATAATGGTGTCCTTTGGACTTGCCATGTAGTAGACACTGAAAAGATATCTACTAAATAAGAAAGAGGACTCAAATTTTTTAGATCAAAAATGTCCTTATAAAATCTTTGGGGTTTTTTTGGGGGGATATGAAAGGTGAAAGAAATAATTTTTTTCTTTGCAACTTCCTGAGGACTCGCCCTAGACCCCACCCCTTCCTAAATCCTAAAAAACCTTGTCCTTGACCAAAAGATACATAACTGTTGAGCTTCACTAGGACATTACCTCTTCCTAAATTCCAAGGACTTGCCCCCGACATTTTAACTGTTGCAAACCTTACCTGGGGTTATCTAAATCTTGCAAATATGTATATAAAGGCTTGTTAAATCTGGTTCTGCACTCTCATCCTCTGGCTTATGCTAAACCATGTTGGGAGTCCGGCATATGCTGACATAATAAAACCCCTTGTTATTGCATGGTCTCTGCCTCTTGGAGTCAGTAGAGGGGTGCGTGTGGAATTCCTGACCTCATCAGGCGCAGAGTACAGCAGGTAGAGAGTTTGTCTCTCATATAGCTGACTTGGGTTCTATCCCATATTGACCTTAAAGAGCACCAGAAGCAATTCCTGAGGCAGAGCAGGGAGTAACTCCTGAGGTTTACTGTGTGGTCCAAAGAAATCAAATCAAATCAAACAAACTATTAGCTTTTTGATGCATACAAAGCTGGTACTCTTCTGCTAAGCTACATCTCTGGCCTTAGATCGTGGTTTTCACCTGCCAGTCTGAGTACCAGAGTCAGTCTGAAGGCTTGTAAAGTTTGGAAACTTTGTAGGGTTCCTGGGTTTTAGCTCACTAAAACATCAAAAGAAAAAAATGGGGGTGGGGAGTACACCAAGCTGTGTTCAAGGCTTGCTCCTGGTTCTGTGCTCAAGTATCATTACTAGCAGTGTTTAGGGAACCAAATGGGATTTGATTGCATGCAGGAAAAGTGTCCTAATTTCTGTTCTATCTCTCTGGCACTAATGAACATCTTTCTTTGAAAAAATGAAGAAAAGACTTCAGAAACACTTACATAGATTTCTGTAGCTGTTCTATGCAAGATGTTACAGATTCTCAAAGATTCTCAAAGAGCAAGAAGAAATGTTGAGAAAGGATATTCTCTGTACCATGAAGTTGGGCTGGACTCAAAGCAATACATCTTCCAATCTATTTTCAGTAAGTTATAAAATTTTTATTAAACAGCCTTGCTTTTGCAACACATTTTCCTCTATCATGATTTGCATGTTGGTAGATGATGTTGAACTGGGTGCCCCCTCATGGCACATCAATCTTGAGAGCTTGCTTGAGGGACTGAAAACTACCAATGTTGTTGAGTCTGGAAAAGAGGTGACTTTTGATTTTGGGGTGTAACCTTTTACCTTTGGATTTCAGTGTGTAACATTTGATTTTCTTTTCTTTTCTTTCTTTTTTTTTTTTTTTTTTGGTTTTTGGGCCACACCCGGCGGTGCTCAGGGGTTACTCCTGGCTGTCTGCTCAGAAATAGCTCCTGGCTTCTTCCCCTTCTCCCTCTCCCCCCTCCCCCTTCTCCCTCTCCTTCTCCCTCCTCCCTCCCTCCCCCCCTCTCCACTCTCTCCCTCTCCTTCACCATCTCTTTCTCAAAAAAAAAAAAAAAAGAAAAAGAAAAAGAAAGAAAGCCCTTTCTCCTTCCTCTCTCTCTCCTTTCCCTCTCTTCCTCTCCCTCTTCCTCTCCCTCTCTCTCCCCCCTCCCTATCCTTCTCTTCCTCTCTCTTTCTCCCTCCCCTTCTCCCTCCCTTTCTCTCACCCTCCCCTTCTCCCTCCCTGTCCCTCTCCTCCTCCCCTTCCCTCTCTCTCCTCCCTCTCTCTCCCTCTCCCTGTCACTCTTTTCTCTCTCTCCCTCTCCCTCCCTCTCCCTCCTCCCTCTCCTCCTCCTCTCTCTTCTTTACTCTCTTCCCTCTTCCTCCCTCTCTCTCCCTCTTACTCCTTTCTTCTTCCCCTTCTCCCTCTCCCCCCTCCCCCTTCTCCCTCTCCTTCTCCCTCCTCCCTCCCTCCCCCCCTCTCCACTCTCTCCCTCTCCTTCACTATCTCTTTCTCAAAAAAAAAAAAAAAGAAATAGCTCCTGGCAGGCATGGGGGGACCATATGGGACACCGGGATTCGAACCAACCACCTTTGGTCTTGGATCGGCTGCTTAAGGCAAACACCGCTGTGCTATCTCTCCGGGCCCATTTCTTTTTTTTTTTTTTTTTTTTATGGGAATCTTTTTGTTTGCTTGTTTGTTTGTTTTTGGGCCAAACCCTGCGGCGCTCATGGATTACTCCTGGCTCTACCCTCAGAAATCGCTCCTGGCAGACTAAGGGGACCATATGGGATGCTGGGATTTGAACCACCATCTTTCTGCATGCAAGACAAATGCCTTACCTCCATGCTATCTCTCCAGCCCATCTTTTCCTTTTCTAGAGTCTTGTGACATAGTATGTTCTTAGTTTTTAATAGGAATAGTGATTTCTTAGTAATAGATGGGATTGCAACTTTAGTCATAGGCTGCAATTTCAAGGTAAGAAAGACTAGGCCCAAGGAGACAGCTGATTCCTGGAACCAGGCTGTAAATCACAAAGGACATTCCAAGGAATGCAGTTTCCATCAGACACCTTGAAGGGAGAGGAGGGAGGTAGAACTAACTGATGGGAACACCTTGACCCTCGCAGAGGAGATCCCCACAGAGGACAGATGGCCTTTGAAGAGTAGGGAGGAATAATTGCACACAGTCACTAAAAAGGAATAACACATAGATAGAATAGACATAGGTATAGATAGACTAACACAGAGGCATAGAATCAGGGTAAAATCTAGTTTAATATTCTCGCTTCTGTCCCTGGCTTGCTTGAAGTATGATATAATAAACAAGGCTCCCTTCCCCTAATTGCTTCGGTCACTATGCTGTTAACAGACGGGTTCTCCACCCCGTGGATTTGGATATCACCTGAAGGGTTCAACCTGTATCTCTGCATACCATCAGTCTAGGAGTTGGGAGTAAATGATGTCATGAAGGGCTGTACAGACAGAAAATTGTGCCTTTTCTTTAAAAAATCATTGGATGTTCAAACCGTATAAATCTATGAAATCCTTTGACCTGTATGCTCATTATCATACGAATTCCCTTAAATGTTTGTAAATTTGGATACTCAGGGTCTCACTGCAGCCTAAATTCCTGGCTTGTGATGACGCCCCCGAATTCTGGAAAGGAAATAAACCCGCGTGTGATTGCATCGCTCCTCCTTAGGCAGCGGGCTTTTTTCTTCCTGGGACCCCTGGACATCCCCAACTCCTGGGACCCTCCCAAGGTTCAAGGGATCTCCAGCCCGGGACCCCATTCCAGGGCTAGGCCAGTTAGGTGGATTTAACAATGTGAGTCAATATAGCCCCCAAATTTAGAATAAAGTCAGAATTCCTGGCTGGAGCCCAAAAATGAGATCCACCTGAACCTAAATTGGACATGACCTACCTTACAAGTTGTCAGGATATCTCAACTGCCATATGTTGCTCATTTTGGGTATGTTCAGAAAGCCCATCCACACCAGAAAAGCAACAGATTTAACCTCAAAGGGACACTTCCTGGGCAGGTTGTAAATAAGAGATAAGGAAAACACCAGGTGCAATTATATTGAGCAAAGAAGGGGAATGGGTTCTTCCATAAGACTAATAGCCTTCAAGAGCATGAGAATAGGGAAGGCAACCTCATAAATTGAGTAAGTGTCTAATAGCTCAAAAAGCCAGGATGTCTCTGGTAATAACCTTGTTTCTTTTTGTGTAACCCCTCCATAGGTCAATGAAGTAGGAATGTGGCCTTGTTTCCTCTCCAGCCTTTGTGTAAGAAAAGTATCGAATGTGTATTGACAGACAGTGGAGGCTCTTGGTGTCTCTTTGGACCAGGAGTCCTCAGTGCTAAGCTCTAAAACTCTATTATGAACTATCTCTGGTGTCTCAGTGTCTCTGTGGGTCTGGCCTAACATTACGATCTTTTTGAGGGGAAGGCATGCAGCATCGGGATTGGCGAAGGAGGAAGGGGACACCACCAAGCCAGACTGATCAACCCAGTCAACATTGGCAACCAATGGTGTGGCCGTATTTGCACCCAAAATACCCTCACTTCCACAGCACCCCACTATTTATCCTCACAATACTACCTAAACCATTGTGCCTTCTATATGGGGAAGTAATCAAATGAATGCCACACTGTCTTCCTGTTCCACTGACCATCCTTTATTGAGATGACAAGCAAAGGAAACAGGAAGATGGTGGGACAAGGAGGTATTAACAAGTAAGATTCTGGACTTGAGAAGCATCTATTGGTCCATTTCCAACTGAGCTCATTACTGGGTCTCTGATACCTTGGTATCTGATGGGAAGATGGAAGTGAGAATCCAGCATTTCATATCTGCCACCTACTTAGTCTTTGAAACGTCTTTTTCTGCTGAATATACAACTGTATATTCCAGGCGTGTATGTCCTGCATATATCCAGGCAATATGTTTAACTAGAAGATGATAGACTGAGCAGAGGGACTGAAAAGATTATTTAAGCACCCTGAATTACTAAAAACTGGAACACCCACCCTATAGGTGGGGGTAAAGTAGTCAGTCTTTAAACTGCTACCTCTGGCGGGTGAAGATAATCCAGAGAATTTTGCATTTGTAAAGGGGCCTGGGATTAGATTTGCATAGAAATGTTTGGCTAGGTCGGTGCTTCTCAAATAGTGGGGCACGCCTTCCAGGGGGGCGCGAGGCTCTGTAAAGGGGGGGTGGGTTTGACTTCGGCAAACACTGTCATAACAAGCTAAGCTCGTGTTTATGTCTCTGGATGTCTCTGGAGCTGAGAGTCGCTGTGCCCTGCTTCAAACCCCAACTCGAAAAGCGATGCATTGCAAAACGTGCTCATTATAGCCATTCATCCAGACATCGTCTCTAATTAAAATATCAGCTCAAGTTATTTTATATATTTTTGTTTTGCAGGTTCAAGTCTTTTTTAATAAAGATACTATTGACAGTCGCGCCGAGGGCGCGAAAATTGTTTTCTTCTTCCTGAGGGGCAAGACAGAAAATAATGAAGAAGCACTGGGCTAGGTTAGGCTAGCATAGATAGGCAAATGTTGATGTTTGCCCTTCTGTGTTTACTGATTCTAACAATAAAAACTGTATTTGAAGGAAAGTCAGTGCCCTCAGACCCTATTCTTTTCTCTCTTATGTCTGTTTTGTTTTTTATTCCTCAAGACACCCCTGCTTCAGGCCCATTCACTCGAGGCTGGTCCTCAGCGTTTTTACTTTTTTTCCATTTTACCACTTGTGGCTGTCTCAGGCTCAGGGCTTACTTATGGCTCTGTGCTTAGAAATCATTCCTAGGGGCCGGGAAGGTGGCGCTAGAGATAAGGTGTCTGCCTTGTAAGCGCTACCAAGGAACGGACCGCGGTTCGATCCCCCGGCGTCCCATATGGTCCCCCCAAGCCAGGGGCGATTTCTGAGCACATAGCCAGGAGTAACCCCTGAGCATCAAACGGGTGTGGCCCAAAAACCAAAAAAAAAAAAAAAAAAAAAAAAAAAAAAAAGAAATCATTCCTAGCAGGGTTTGGGGTTATCATACGGGGTGCTAGGATTTGAATCACAGTGGACTGTGTGCAAGGTAAAGTACCCTAGATACTGTGTTATCTTTCTAACTCTCTCTTTGAAACTCATTTTATTAAAATCACTCGCATAGGGCCGGAGAGATAGTTGAAGAGTTAAAGCACTTATCTTGCATGTAGCTGATGGGGATTTGATTCTAGGTACCACATATACCCCAACCAGGAGCCATCCCTGAACACAGAGTCAGGAGTAAGCCTGCTGAATGTGTTTCCAAAACCAAACAATCAAAGCAAAAATAAAAAGCATTCTAATCCACACAAAGCTCATTTAGACAGGAAAGGACGCACATATACATAATTCGTAGTCCACTGTGTAGAAATGATCACCTTGCTAATCTTTGAATATAAATTCTATCAATCACATTCTCTAAGTATATGTGGAAAATGCATGTAAAATAGTTTTGAAACCAGTAGAGTTTCAAGTATATTCAGTTTTATAAATTATCCCGTGCCACTTAAAGAATCAATGTACATATATTCCTATAAGTCAGTATCTGTTTATTATATCGAGCTACAAGACTGTTAGTTGAAGAGTTACAAAGGTATAAATCAGAATTCTAATGTCAAGGAGCTTACAATTTTAGCTAATCAGAGGTCATATTCATTAAAATGGTACATCTATGAGATTGATAAATGATAATTAATAGTGATGTTTTTATAGACCTGGTTCCAAAAACAAAGGCAACAAAAGCAAAAATAAGCAAGGGGGAAACTACATCAATCCCCCAAATATCTGCATAGCAAAAGATATTATAATGTGAAAATATTAAGGAAGCTTACAGATGAGAAAAATTGCAAATAAAAAAAAGTAAACATCTAAAACTCTACAAGGAATGAAAAGTCAAATTGAAAAAGAACTCAGTAGGAAACAAAGAAGAAAATTAAACAAACCTTACCCCAAAAAATCTAAAAAAAAAAATAGAAGATATAAATAGACACAGATAGTGAACAATAATGTCTAAAATGATGTATAATATCACAAATGACCAGATAAATGTAAATCTAAGCTACAAGACATTCCTGAATCCCTGTTAGAATGGTTCTTGTTAAAAAGACCAAAAAAGAAAAACAAAACAAAACAAATCAAACCCATAAAACACAAACAAAAACCAACAACAAGTGTTGTAACATCTCCAAGATGTGGAGAGAAAGGAACCCGGTGTATTGTTGGTGAGGATTTATATTAGTGTAACCCATATACATTCCTCAAAAATACCACGTGAACTGATATGAAGAAAATAAAGTCACTGCTTTGAAAGACAGGCATCCTCCTTTATTCACCATAGCTAACCTAAGTATCCAGAAAAATGCACGTTCTCTTTCTCTCACATATGCACATACAAGATGAGATACCATTAATCTATGAAAAGAATGTTTATTGAATTTAGGTGGGGTTCTGCGCTTGCTTTCATTCTATAGGCAGTACTACTTTTGCAGCTACTCGAAGGGCTTTATCACAAAGTGACCACTAGATGTCATTGTTGTCACGTTTGCCAATCATTTCTTCTTTCTCCTCCCCCACTTGGTTTGAACTCTTTCATACCTGTGTCCATATTTAAAGCCAAGGACAGATTTTCCCTCTCTAACTAATCAGAGTCTTTGTCACTGATATCCCATGACTTTTGTTTTTCTTCTCATATAAAAGCATCTAAGTATACATAGTAGGTGTAATAAAATTTAAATTAAATAGAAAAGGGGAGGTTTTAGGGATCTGAGGACAATGTATTTCTACTTAGTCTGTTCTATTGGTCATCTTTGTCAAATATGGTCATATTTATATGAGCTTCTGGGTGAATGAATGCAAATTCTAAGGAGATGTGATTCAACCCATCATAGAGGCTTTTAGGCTGATGAGTGAGAAATCCAAGAGGAAGCCTGTAACGATTATTCACCAAAGTTTATGAAGTGGAGACAGAGGCTAATGTGATAGTGAAATGGCCAGCAGAGCTGTTTTCTGCAGCTTTTCTTCTCTTGGTACATGGCTAAAACTACATTTCCCAGCTTCCCTTCCTGTTCAGGGTGCCAGGTAATTGCTTTAGTGATTTGAAGGTGGACGTAAGGAGTGTTTGCTGCTTTCAGGTTTATATCTTCTTACTTTTCTTTCCTTCCCCCTTTTATATGTCTAACTGGAATGGAGACCACTCCTTTCAGAAGCTAACTCTTGAAGATGGCAAAGATGGTTTGGTGAACACTGTCCCCTCCAACTCTGAATCATTTATTGGAGGAGAGTTGTTTAATGGTAGGAAATACACGTTGTGGAGTTTATGTGAAAGAGAACTGAACCTTTTTTGGTGTGTGTTAAATCACTTATAATTAGGGATTACTTGTTACAGTCCTTAACTTATTCTGACAAATAAAGCCCCAATGGATTGGCAAGATGGTAGGGAAGAGCTACAAATACAAATAGGTTTTTGCTTTAATTAATTAATTTATTTTTTGGCTTTTGGGCCATACCTAGTTGTGCTTAGGGCTTACTTCTGACTCTGTCTGTGCCAGGGATCATGTATAGAAGGGCTTGTGGGATTGTATGGGTTGCCAGGGATTCACCTGGGTTGACCATGTGCAAGGCAAGCTGCTGTATTGTCTCTATCTTTGCTTTTAAGTCCCCCCCCTTTTTTATCTTTTATCTTTTTTATTTTTTAGGCCACACCTGGCTGTACTCAGGGGTTACTCCTGGTTTTGCACTCTGGGATCACTCCTGGTGATGGGTTGGGGGAACCATATATGGAGCCAAGGATCGAACTGGAGTAGGCCAAGTGCCAAGCAAACACATTACCTACTGGGATATAGCCCCAGCACTTCTAGATCTTCTTTGGGGATATGTCTATTCATTTCCTCTCCTCAATTTTCAATGAGATTATTGGTTTTTCTGTTGTTAAGTTTTTTTGAGTGCTTTAAATATTCTGGATATTAGCTCATTAATGGACTGCAGGCAATGCATCTCCCATTCTATAGGATGTATTTTGTTTTAGTCTGAATTTCTTTTTAATTTGATGTTTTACAATGTTCTTTTTTTTGTTTTTGTTCTATTTGACTCTGGATCAAATAATTGATGACACTCTTAAATCCTGTTTCTTGGAGACTTTTGCTATGAATTCTGGTCTAATCTCAAGGTCTTTAGATCCACTTTAAATTAAATCTTGTAAGTTGGTGCAATGTATGGTTCTAATTTTTTATTTTTTCACATCTGGCTATCCAATTTCCTTAACATTTGTTGAAGAGACTTTCCTTGTACTACTTCATGGATCAGCTCCTTTGGAACAGTCCATAAATTTGAGTATTTTCTTTTTTTTTTTTTTTTTGGTTTTTGGGCCACACCGGTGACGCTCAGGGGTTACTCCTGGCTATGCGCTCAGAAGTCACTCCTGGCTTGGGGGACCATATGGGACGCCGGGGGATCGAACCTCTGTCCGTCCTAGGCTAGCGCAGGCAAGGCAGGCACCTTACCTCTAGCGCCACCGCCCGGCCCCAAATTTGAGTATTTTCAATTTTAATTTCAATTTTGTTGCATTGTTCTGTGAGTTTATCTTTATTCCAGTGTCACCATTCTGATTACTATAAAAAATGATAGTTTACAGGACATGCAATACTTGCTATATTATTTTTTCTCAGAAGGTCTTAATCTCAAGTGGAGATTTATAATCCCATACAATTTCAGTAGAGTTTGTTCTAAGTACTTGAAGAATGTTATTAGAATTTTAAGGAAAATTGTACCAAATATGAATACTCCTTTGACTAGAATGGTCAATTTGATACTGTGAATTCTTCTAATCCATAAATATGTACTATTTTTTCTTTTTATAAAATTACTATTTCCAATAGTAATTTAGTTTTTATCACAACCATTGTTAAATTGATTCCTAGATATTAGGTATTTGATACTTTTAGAAACTTTTTTGTGACTACACTTAGCAGTTCTCAGGGTTTACTCCTGACTTTTTTGCTTAAGGATCACTTCTGATGGGGCTCAGGAGAATACATGTAATGCCAGAAATTGAACGTGGGTTGGCAGTGTGCAAGGCAAGTGCCCTACTAGCTATTCTACTGCTCCAGACCCTAGAAACCCTTTTGAATGGAGTTCTCTTTGTTATCTTTGCATACCAAAAAGCCACATATTCTTATGCATTGATTTGCAATCTGCTACCTTATGTGCTGGTTTATTTTTCTTTGAATTTTTTTGGTAGAGTCTTTAGGGGTTTCCATGTTTATTATCATGTCACCTACATTTGAATCTACATTTGTCATTTCCACTTGGATCACTGTGTTATCTTTTTTTTGCTTGAGTGCTGTAGTAAGCATTTTCAAAACTGTATTGAATAAAGGTAGAAATAGTGGACATCTTTGCCTTGGGCCTGATTTCAAAAGGAAGGCATTCTGTTTTTCACTACAGGGTCTGATGTTTGGGGGTTTGTTGTAGACAGTGTTCTTCTGAGGTGTGCTTTGTTGTTAATAGCTATTTTATTTTGAGATTTTATAAATGTCATGTGTTAATGTTGAATTTTGTCTTTTCTTCTCTGCATCAATTGATATGATCAGTTGATCAATCTTAATCTTTGTGTCACACCCGGCAGTGCTCAGGGGTTACTCTTGGCTTCATGCTCAGAAATTGCTCCTGGCAGGCATGGGGAACCATATGGGATGCCGGGATTTGAATCGATGACCTTCTGCATGAAAGGCAAACGCCTTACCTCCTTGCTATCTCTCTGGCCTCATGATCTTAATCTTTCTTTTTAATATGGAGTATTGTGATACTTGATTGGAATATATTGAACTTTCCTTGCATTCACTTTTGGCAATTTTTTCCCTAGAAGTAGGCTGTTGTTATGGAAAATGTTTTCAGTATATTTCCCTAACCCAGTCCTTCCTTATATCAGCCAGAACTACCAGATAGTTCTCAGATTCTTTTATTATTTGTTTATTTATTTAAAGAAAATGCGCCACATAGTTATGTAGTTGATTATAATAATTTTTTTCAGATACATGAAAGCAAAGTTGTTGAAAATAGAAAGAAAAAGAAAAATGGAAGATAAGAAAAAAGAAAAAAAGAAAAAAAAGTACAGCAGTAAGCACATTTGTGAAAATTATTGTACCTTCAATGAAGTCATTAATCCAATGGCAGAAGCTTTAGTAAGCTTTTGTTGCTAGCTGTCTGGTCTGTTAAATTGGAGTGTTCTTATAGGGATGACAGCATCAAACAAATGAAGTTGTCCAGAAATTCAAAGCACTATTACTAATACTATGACTTTTAGGGTCATGGACCCAGCTGCCAGGCCCCCTGGAAGAAGGAAGATACAGGGGGAGGGTGCCTACACTTGCTCCAAAAACCTGCTAGTGTTCTCAGCTCCCAAACTGGCATACCTTAAGTTTGGTCAGATCAGTGTTTTTACAAGGGAATCATAGAAGATCATAGATGAGATAGGGCCATAGGAAGAAGATGATTTTGGGTGATAGAGGCAGCAAATGTGGCTTTGGCAGGATGGGGATTTGACCTATACTCTACTCTCCTCTTGAGATGACCAGCTTTTTGCTGTGTGGGTTGGTGAAGCCATAATCTTTCAGGGCTTGGTTTTTATCTATTGGAGATGAGTGAGTCTATGAGCTGGCCTTGATTGAATATCCATTTTCAGAATATTCTTCTTAAAAGAAGGATCTGGTGGGATTCCTGCAGGAAAACCTCATGAAAGTGTGGTATTCTATCTCCTACTCCAACCTCCACGATTGCTTTGTGAAGTAGTAGTAACTTTGCTGCAAAATTACTGTAATAATTGCATAGCAAAAGTTTTCCACATAATGAATTGGTTCAAAGTAATTTTTCCATAAGTTGACTCTTAATTTTTATTTATCCACTGAAGAAATAAGAAACCAGCTCTGCACACTGTGGTTATCTTTTTCTAGTATATGACACTTTCCTAATAAAATATAACTGGTGTTATTTTTTCCTATGTCATCTGGCTTTACATACTCTGATTTGATAGCTTATGATTTAATGAGCTTGATGACAAAAATTACAAGGGATAATAACACAAACAAATGAAATATTCAGATGACATTTGCTCAAGTTCAAGCCCAGGAGAAAAGATATGTTTTTGTACAGCACAAAACAAACGCACAGAAATACACAAACACACACACACACACAAAATAGGCACACATTTTAAATGTATTAGAGGTTTTACATTTACTCTTTTGAATATTTTTACAGAACTCAGGCTACTCTGGGTGGGAGATGTGTAGAAAATGGTCTATGGACAACGGGGGAGGAGACATTGGCACTTGGTTGGCGACTCCTAAAAATATAACATTTAAAGTCATAAACTAATGCTACCTAAAATTATACAGATAGAAATATATGTTCATGTTCAAATGTTTTGTACTTTACCATTTTTCTTGCTTTCTAGGGTTGTTTTTTAATGTCCCTCTTTGTTTTTTTTTAGGGTGGGGGGTTTGGGTCACACCTGGCTGCACTCAGGGGTTACTACTGGTTCTGCTCTTAGAAATCGCTCCTGACAGGCTCAGGGTACCAAATGGGATGCCAGGAATCGAACCACCGTAAGTCCTGGGTTGACCGTGTGCAAGGCAAATGCCCTACCACTGTGCTATCCCTCCAGCCCCTTAATGTCCTTCTATTATTTTTTGTTTTCTCTTTTATGGCCAAATTGCCTTATAGCTAGTCTGTTATTGCTGCAGAACAATTTCTTGCAGAGAAGATGCAGTAAAGCATAACTAAAACTTGAATCTGCCACTATAATGATCATTTATATATTCCTTTTTAAAAAAATCTTTGAACCACATCTGATATGTCCAGAGAGTATATCTGGTTCTACACTCAAGGGCCATTCCTGGTAAGCTTAGGAGATTATATGGAGTGCCAGAAATTGAACCCAGATTAGTACATAAAAAGCAAGTGCCCTAACTACTATATTATTGCTCTGTATTTCAAACCATTTCTGTCTCTTGTGGATAATGTTTCTAGTAAGAAAATATCATTTTTTTCTGAATGTGTTCTATCTTTTTATGTTTTGAATGTGATGGCTTGCCCTAAATCCTCAGTGTTCATTCAAGTCATTGGTTTTCAGATTTCTAGCTTTCTTTTTTGTTAGTTTGTTTTTGTTTTTGTTTTTGGGCCACACGGGGCAGTGTTCAGGAGTTACTCCTGCTCTATGCTCAGGAATCTCTCCTGGCAGGCTCGACGGGACTGTATGGAATGCTGGGATCAAACCTGGGTCTGTCCCGGGTCAGCCATGTGCTAGGCAAGTGCCTGACCACTGTGCTATCGCTCCGGACCCTGTCCAGCTTTATCTTAGAAGAAAAAGTATAAGGGCTCCAAAGCTCTTAACAAGTTATGGGTGAAATGGGAATGGCAGAGAAGACTAAGAAACAAACACATTGGGTGAGATTTTTAGGTCTTAGGAGGACTAAATAATAATAATAAACTACAGGGGGCATGTGTCCTAAAACAGTGTATCTGGCTGGGGGGGGGCTCTCCTTATATTAGGGGACTCTGTTTCCTTATTTGTGACTTGCACCTGCCCAGAGTTCATAAAGATAAGTATTCCAAGGTCTGTTAGTATGAAGAGAGGCACACTTACTGTGCTCTCTGGAACCACTGGCTTGACTAGAGCTGAGGGATAACTATCTACAGGAGACTTCAGCTTTCTGTGGAGGTGCTTTCTTTGATGTCCTGTGCCTCATTATTCATTCCTAAGTCTTACAATCTGGCATTTGTAAATGATCAACAGGGGACCTGCTTTTTTTCAGACTTCTTCTTCTCTCTCTCCCTCCCTCCATTTCTCCCAGTCCCTTCTTTCTCTTTCCCTCTCACCCCTTTCCCACACACAGACGCACAGCCATTCTTCCCAGTACTGGCTCACTTCCAGTCATCAGAAACATGCATCCTGTCAGCTGAAAGGAGAGTTGACAGGAATCATTGGGAATACATACTTATTATGGTATCTGGCCTCATAAGTTTTACTCCTGCTGGATTTCTCCTAGACTCAGAACCATGCCAACATAAGGTAACACCAGAGCCTCCCCCTTTGCCTGACCTTTCCTCGCTCGATGCCTGTGGGCCTTGAACAGCAGCTGCAGAAGCCTGGTTGACCTCCAAAGTCAGCGCCTGCAAACACACTGCCAGGGAATTCTCTCAAATGGGCTCTTCTAAAGGATGGACACATTTCCTGGTCTATTAGAAACAGAAAGAGGCATGGCAAGATATTTGGCTCCAAATAAGCTCACACATTCTTGCCTCCCTGCTTCCCCAGAAGTTGAGTAAAATTTCTCTTTCATTTGGTTATATTTTATTTTTTAAAGTTAAATCTAAATGTTTTTTTAAAAACAAAGTGGAATAAGTCAGAAATTATATAAAAAAAAAACCACTGGAATTTTCTCTTTTGACAAGCCCTTCTGATGGCATTGCTCCTTGAAGTCCTGGCAGTCCCTGACAATTCTGCATGGACTCTTCCAAAGAAAATAGCCTTTTAGGCTCCCAAATAACCCCAAAACTTTTATCCTCCTTCCAGCTCTGGATGTATGTAATATTTTCTATTTTGGCCACTTCAGGGCAAAAGGTTAAAGGTTTGTAGGATACCACAGCAGACATCTAGTTATCTTTCTGAGGGCCCAGGAGAGACTTGGAGACCTGCTTGGCTATGGCATAGGAACAGGTATTGTCTCTTCAACATGTTCCACTTTGAGAAGAACAAACAGAGGATGGTCTGACTTATATGTGGTATATAGACTAACTGCACCAGGGAATGCAATGCTTGAAAGGGGAATTGCCTGTTTCATCACTGGCCTTAGAAAACAGGGAGCAAGACAGAGAAGAAAAGAAATCAGGTAGGGAAAGAAGAGACAGATGGGAAGCTACGAGGAGCAAGGGTCAAAGGGTTCCAAGTATGTTAGTGGTGAAAAAGAACAGTACAATTAAATATCTTAACCATGAATCCGACAACACTGAAAACAAAAGATCCAAACTTCAACAACTCATCTTAAAAATGTACATATTAAAGTGGCTGGCTAGAATGGAGGGAATGCTGGTAGAGGGAAGAAGACAATAGTAATTGGGTTGCTGCTGGAACATAGTATGCATAAAACCCAATCATAAATATAATTTTATAAATTGCGGTGCTTAATAAAATTGTGGTGCTTAATTCCACTTTGAGATTATTATTGGGTTCAGGGAAACACCTGACAGTGCTCAAGTGTTACTCCTGGCTCTGCACTCAGAAATCATTCCTGGTGGACTTGGGAGACAATATGTGATGCTTGGTTGAACCTAGGTCAACTGCATGCAAAGCAAACACCCTACTTACTATACTACTGCTCCACGTATTTGGGGGGATATTTAATCACCCTCATGCGAGGACTTGGGATCTAACAGTTCTTGCAGATTCTGCTACGATCCATCCACAGTTAGGGGTCACACCAGGGGACTGTCTCTCCTTTTTGAAATATCATGAGGAAAGAAATAGGGATTTCTTTACCCTCTGCTTTTGCACACTGAATAAAAATTTGCACATAGATATCTTTCTTTTCTCCTCAGGAGACAAATTGTTTTTATTTCTGTCGTTCTTTGCAGTACTTTGTTTTTCCTGTCTAGGCTCTAATAGGACCTCGATGATCACTCACCATCTTTAAGTTTAATACAGTGCCTAGCACAAAATAAGTGTTCAGCTATTTGGTTGTGCTATTTTAATTTACTCCTTGCATTAATACTAAGGATAAACTTTATTGCCATAACATTTTACTGAGGAAGAAACAAAGACTTTAAATAACTCAGTCAAGAATAATTGAGAGAAAACTAGATCTGAATGATTGGATCCAACCGTGGCTTTAGTTGACATAAAATAAATCCTTCCTTTAGATGAGAAGGTTGGGTGGGAAAAAGGGAATGAGTATACCATATGATATTATGAGACTTTCACAACAAGAAGGAAAATGCATTAGGGACCTATAAGCAGAAGGATTTAGAGAATGTGTTTCAGGCAAGAAATCTATGTCAGGCAATTTTAATGACAGCACTGACTTTGGTTGGACTGGTTACATTAACATTTGTTTTGGCAAATCCAAATTAGAAACTTTCTCTTTCAGCAGATATGAGAATTAAAAAATTCTATAAATGGAACTAAAGGTTTGATAGTTTGCTTCCATTAAATGATTTTTTTTAAGCTAAATCACTCTGAGATACTGAGTTAAAAAGTCATGAGATAGGGCCTGGAGAGATAGCACAGCGGCGTTTGCCTTGCAAGCAGCCGATCCAGGACCAAAGGTGGTTGGTTCGAATCCCGGTGTCCCATATGGTCCCCCGTGCCTGCCGGGAGCTATTTCTGAGCAGACAGCCAGGAGTAACCCCTGAGCACCACCGGTGTGACTCAAAAACCAAAAAAAAAAAAAAAAAGTCATGAGATAGTTGAATTTCAGTCTTACTGTGTTCCAAAACATTACTTCACCAGTATTCTAAAAGATTATTTTTGGTTATAAATGTGAGTTAATAATTTCCAATGTGCTTTTGTCCTTGCTATAATGATAATTCATCAGCTATTAGCTAATATTTTACCTGGGGAATAGGCTGGCACTGCCATTTTCTGAGCATGCATTATATGACAGAAACTTCATATTGAGCCAATGATAACATTGGAGGTGGGTTGTGCCTCTTCCCTTTGCTATCATTCTTTCTTTTATTATTATTATTATTGTTTTTGTTTTTGTTTTTGAGTCACACACAGTGACGGTCAGGAGTTACTTCTGACTATGTGCTCAGAATCACTCCTGGCTTGGGGAACCTTATGGGATGCAGGTTGGAATGAACCGTGGTCTGTCCTAGGCTAGTACTGGCAAGGCCTTACCGCTTGCACCACCGCTCTGGCTCCTATCTTTATTTTTTTAATTAATTTTTTTCTAAGCACCTTGATTACAGGTAGTAGTAGTAGTTGGGTTTCAGTCATATTAAGAACACCTCCCTTCACCAGTGTGACCTTCCCACCACCAATGCCCCCATCTCCCTTCTCTCCTGCCTGTATTCGAGATAGGCTTTCTACTTCCCTCGCTCATTGACATTGTTATGGTAGATGTCTCTAACTACACTCACTACTCTTTGTGGTGATCTCATATCATGAGCTGGTCCTTTTAGCTCTTATATTATTGTCTCTGGGCATTATTACAATGATGTCTTTTATTTTTCTTAAAATCCATAGATGAATTAGACTATTCTGTGTCTATTTCTTTCCCTCTGACTTATTTAACTCAGCATAATAGATTCCACGTACATTTATGTATAGGTAAATTTCATGACTTCATCTCTCCAGATGAATGTATAATATTCCATTATGTCTATGTACCACTGTTTCTTCAGCCATTCATTTGTTGAAGGGCCTCTGGGCTATTTCCAGAGTCTAGCTATTGTAAATAGTGCTGCAATGACTATAGGTGTAAGGAAAGCATTTTTGTGTTGTGTTTTTGTGTTCCTAGAGTATATCCTTCAGAGTGGTATAGCTGGATCATATGGGAGTTCAATTTTCAGTTTTTGCAGAATCTCCATATTGTTTTCCATAAAGGCTGGAGTAGATGGTATTTCTTTTTTTTTTTTTTTTTCTTTTTTTCTTTTTGGTTTTTGGGCCACACCCGGTGATGCTCAGGGGTTACTCCTGGCTGTCTACTCAGAAATAGCTCCTGGCAGGCACGGGGGACCATATGGGACACCGGGATTTGAACCAACCACCTTAGGTCCTGGATTGGCTGCTTGCAAGGCAAACACCGCTGTGCTATCTCTCTGGGCCCAATAGATGGTATTTCTGCCAGCAGTGAATGAGAGTTTCTTTCTCCCCACATCCCTGCCAGCACTTATTGTTTTTGTTCTTTGTGATGTGTGTCAGTCTCTGTGGAATGAGAAGGGACCTTACTGTTGTTTTAATTTGCATCTCCCTGATGATTAGTAATGTGGAGTATTTTTTCATGTGTCTTTTGGTCATTTGTATTTCTTCTTTGAGGGTCTGTTCATTTCTTCTCTCCATGTTTTGATGGGTTTATATGTTTTTTTTTCTCTTGTTAAGTTCTTCGATATTAGCTCTTTATCTGATGGGTATTGAGTGAAGAGTTTTTCCATTCTGTGGATGGCCTTTGTATCCTAGTCAATATTTTCTTTGATATGCAGAAGCTTTTTAGCTTAATATAGTTTCATCTGTTTATCTCTGATTCCATTTGTTTGGAGAGTGCTGTTTTCTCCTTGAAGATGCCTTTAATCTCAATGTCACAGAGCGTTTTACCTAGGTGTTGGCTTTGCTATCTTTAACAGTATCCAGTAGATGAGTAGGGTTGAGAAGTCCAGGCTCTGTACTGGTTCTGCCTTTCTGAATCCCAAGCAATTCCTAAGATCTCCCCAGGGCATCATTGCTTTCTGAGCTCACTGAAGGAGGATGGTTTGATGGGCCTTAAGACTTTTTCTGGTTACAAAGTTAAATGAGCCCTTGACTTGAGGTGAATTGTTCTTGTTCCCCATATATATATATTTATTTTATTTTATTTTATTTTTTGCCTTTTAGGAATAATAGAAGGGCCAGAAGGGCAAAGGTACAGTTCAGCTAGCACCTGCACAGGCAGCCTGACAGGTGGGTCCTGAAAATAAACAGTCTCTATGTGCATTGGCCAAGTGCTCAGCCTGCAGCCGCAGCTGGCTTCCCTGGCTTCTGTCGACCCTTTGGCCGCCACATCAGTCTCTGGAATCTCCAAATCTCAGGCAACTGTTCAATCGTTTTCTTTTTCTCCTCCTGAGAGACAGTCAAGAGCGTTGGGGGCTTGTTAATTTGGGTAGTGGGCCGCCTTTACGAATGCCATGGAACCCGAGTGACGGATTTATTTGACAATTTTTGGTAAGTGGGTTGTTTTTGCCTTGCTGACCGAAGGAATTATTTGTAATTCCGACTTGAAAAGCTGACCATCTGAGAGTGGTGACTAAGAGTGTGTGCATTGAAAGGTCATTCACCAGTGCTTAGCATCCTGTCATAGATCATCTTCTGATCTTTCTGTTTTTATTGTTTTGATCTGAGAAAAGGCCTTCTAAAATGTGAGAGCTGGAATTGGGAAATGACAGAACTATTTATGGGGCCTGTACCCAGATGAACTATTTCAGTGACACATGTTACAAACATGTTGTGTGAAAGAACTGGTCCTTTGCTCTTGATTTTAATTACTCTGAATTCATGGACTCCAGGCACCCTCGATTCTGTTTCCTGCTGAGATTTAGTAATGGTGACATTCTGACTTGCCAGAGTCGCGTCACTCTGCTGAGTCACGGTTCTCTTAACTCCATCCAGGTCTTGACAAATCTAAGAACTAGAATTTGCTCACTTTGCAGGTGTCTGGAACTGTTCCCAGTGCTTATTCCTAAATAAAGAGACCTACTCTAAACATTTTGCTTCAAAGAATGCAAAGTTCTTTTTTCTTTCCCACCAGGATCCCACGTCCTGTAACTTAGGCATTTAATGTCTGATACTATTGCAAATTAGTTCTGTGGTTAGCTGGTCATTTGGACTTTATATGAATTTTTGTCATTTAATCTTTGAAAAGTCTTTGGGGAAATAGTTGTTATTACAGTTTTTTTTTCTCCAGGTGAAGTGTGGTTAGCTAACTTGACTGAAATCATTCAGCTAATAAGTCGTAAAGCCAAAATGTGAATCCATGGATGTCCAACACTAGGGTTTGTGCTGCTATTATTTATGATTCATTGTAAGTTTAAAGTGACTCTGGTTCTTGGCCACTTGCTTCATCAAGTTTTAAGATGAAATTTTACACCAAGTAGGAAATGTTTAAAAATGGACTTGGTAAGAGATGGAGAAGATGCGTGGGAACCAATCTAATAGAATGGAGATATCTTTCAGAGGAAACTAGACCCAATGACACTTTTGAGCTCAGATAGCTACCCTCAAGGATCATGTTGTAAAAAAAATTCTATTGTTTAAGTCACAGTTTGTTGTACACTGCTCTAGCAGTCTTATGAACTAGAAAACAAATATACCAAGCCATATAGTATATACTGTTATATTATTTTATCTCTTGAACTGTTTTTGGTTCATTTGCTTTAATAACTTTTTCAATTTCCTTCTTATTTTTCTATACTTCTGTAACACATGTATTCAAACTTCCTACACAAACACTCGGGAAGATTGTGTATAGAAAGAATGAGTAAGAGAAGCAAAGTAGGGGCCGGGTAGGTGGCCTGGAGGTAAGGTGTCTGCCTTGCAAGCGCTAGCCAAGGAAGGACCGCAGTTCGATCCCCCGGCGTCCCATATGGTCCCCCCAAGCCAGGGGCGATTTCTGAGCACATAGCCAGGAGTAACCCCTGAGCGTCAAGCGGGTGTGGCCCAAAAACCAAAAAAAAAAAAACAAAAAAAAAGAGAAGCAAAGTAAAAGAAAGGAAGGAGCAAAGAGAAATAGCAAATGAAAGGAAACTTACACAATTTGCTATTTGTGAGAAGGTTTCAAGAGAAAACATATTAAAGTTGCAATAACTGGAACACAGATGAAGTATGTACCCTGGAAGATGATGGGTGGTGGAACAAGCAAGGATTGGCATTTGGTTTTCTGCACCATTCCAGGGAGTGAGAAGAGTCAGACAGAACTGGTTTAGGCAAAGTTGAAGCAGCCTCCACCTGCTTTCTATATTTTCTTTGAAATTTGCCATTGAGTAATTTTCTTGAAGATGAGGTCAGGAAATGAGGAAATGCGCAGAAAGCAGTAACTTGTAAACAAAATTCTTCAAGTCTATTCCTTTCAAGGGGTTTGCTTTATTAAAAGTGAGGAAATATCAGTCTTGTTTAATTACTGCTGTCACCTAAGTTTCCATTTGCCTTTGGATTTTTTTGAGAAAAACCATTTTTTAAAAAAAAATTTAGCTTTATTTAGTTTTAGTTTATTTAGTTTTAGTCTAGTTTGGCAAAAGGAGAAAGAACTCAGTACTAACCATTTTGAAATGCTTGGAAAAAAGACAATGTAGATTTTTCTCCAGGAGTTAAAGTCTAAAATCAGAGCAAAGATATTGGAGAAAGATGAGAAGGTCTCTATAGGCCTTGTATTAATGACTTGCTAATTAGTTAAGGGGCATCAGTTGGTTATAAAAGGCAGAAAAAGAGAATAAATAATGTTAATATTCTTCTTAATATGATGCCAACATATGAACATAATTAATGTCATATTAATATTATAATGGTAAATATTAATACTCCCCATCCCAGAACTACTCCTTAGGCAAGGAACTTAGGTCAAAAGATTTCTGAATGCGTTGCATCTCATAAGTAAAACACATTGGTTAGGTGGGGATGTTTGCAAATGGTACTAGCCTGGTGGTTCTTGAATTTTTTTTTTTTTTTTTTTGTTTTTTGGGCCACACCCGTTGACGCTCAGGGGTTACTCCTGGCTATGCGCTCAGAAGTTGCTCCTGGCTTGGGGGACCATATGGGACACCGGGGGATCGAACCGCGGTCCGTCCTAGGCTAGCGCTAGCAAGGCAGACACCTTACCTCTAGCGCCACCGCCCGGCCCGGTTCTTGAATTTTGATTGTATCAGAATCACCAGGGGAACATGGAAAACTTACTAAGGCCTTTCCTATATGAACAAGCCCAGACCTCACTATGCTGTGTTTGCTCTCCAGGAGATTCTGATGTGCATCAAAGCATGAGTAACAATGCTCCAGTCCATTGATTTGAAGCTTTCTGGTTGGGTTTGCCAGACCCACCCTCCAATGCTGCAGGTGCTAAATACAGTTGATCCATCTAAATTCTCTTGCTCTGATTTTACTCTTGCCAGACAACCTTTTGATTATGAATTGACTCTATGCAAGTATATCTGCTGACAGGAGGTATTTTAGTGATCCTGTGCCTTTATGTTCCTGAGAAAATGATTTCTCATAGTCAATGGAGAGAGTGTGCTTAACCTTGGTCAGTAAGCCTCTTTCTGGAATAGTGATTCTCAGTAACTGGCACTCATTAGAAAAGCATCTCAAAATCTTTTTTTTTTTAATTTTTTAATTTTTGGCCACACCCAGCAGCACTCAGGGGTTACTCCTGGCTTTGTGCTCAAAAATTGCTCCTGGCAGACTCAGGGGACCACATGAGATGCTGGGAATCGAACCCAGGTCTGGCTCTGATTGGCCGTGTGCAAGGCAGACACCCTACCGTTGTGTTATTTCTTTGGCCCAGCATCTCAAAATCTTAATTCTAGGTTAAAACCCAGATGCCAGGATGTAAAATCAGAATATTTGGTGATTTGATCCATACATTATAGTTTAGTCCATGCCCATCTCTCTCCTCCCCTGCTTTCACAGTACAGGTAATGCAAAGGGCTATGCTGAGGCTAATATGCCTATGTTGAGGGTGAATGTGCCCTCTCTTTTTATAGTCAGTGTAAAGGATACCACCTGCAGTAAGCATCAAGGGGCTCCAGATGCCATGATTATTTTGATAAACAATGGGTATTTATTTATGATTTGTACTTATACATAGTCTTGATATCAATTTGCAATTATATACTTCTAAACAATAATCATGTTCACAGCACTCTTAAACCAGAGAAAGGAGAAAAAGAATTTTCAACAGGTTTAGAATTGTCCTTGAAAGTATTGACTACTAAAGACAGAAAGATTCAGTCTAGGTTTTAATAGACTGCAATAGATTTAGATAGAGAAACATTTGAGCTGGATCTTGAAGGAAAGATATTGTGGGTGAAGTAGAAGACATTGATTGGGAGGGTATGTAAACAGCCACCAAAGAGGACTCCTTGTCTATGTAGAAACGAGAAGGTGAATTGTATAAATTTCTCTGGCTATGCAGGAGGTGCCATAGGTGAAGTAATTGCTTAAAAAGGTATGAGTTATTCAACTGACTTTCTCTCCTTTTTTTTTTTATCTCTTTCTTTCTTTCTCTTATGGCAGAGTCCTTTCCATGTCTGCTGTTTCAAATTGTGCAAACTTGTCACAAAGGAACAGTGAGTACTCTTTTTTTTTTTTTTTTCTTTTAAGATCAATTCTAAAATGTTCCTCTTGCCCCACAGTTTCTGACTTTTGGTCTTTGAAGCCATAAGGGACTTTGAAACCTATTTCCCTTTTCTCTATTTAGTATATATTGAAAAAGCCTCCTAGTGGATTTTGAGATCTGGTTAGGATGGAAAATAATTGAAATAGAATGCGGAATGCAGCAGCGAATGAAGAAATTTAGATTTTTATCCATGGGCCAAATCTTCAATATCTCAAATATTAAGATTAAAAAAATCTTAATTAAAATAATTTTACTGGAAGAAACAATGTAGTATATTTTAAAAATTTAATTATATTTAGTTCAAAGTTTTAATTAAGGTAGCGTGAGCTAGGTAGACTGTTGTTTTGTGGCACCAGTCCCACCATCAGTGTCAACTTTCCTCTATCACCGTCCTCAGATTCTACCCAATCTCCTTCCAGCCTGCCTTCATGACAGGTACATTTTTTAAGTTTGGTACTTGTGGTTTGGATTTCCTGCTTTCAGTGTTGTATTTGTGGCTTAGATATACAGCTAACCCACTGCTCTCTACCACCAATGTACTTGAGACCCTTGATTGCTGCCTCTTGCAATTTTCTGTCCACTTCTTCTTACTACCCCTTTCCTTATTACTCTCCTTCCCTCTTTGTCCTTCTCCTTCCTATATATATATATATATATTTTTTTTTGTTGTTTTTTGTTTTTTTGTTTTTTTGGTTTTTTGTTTTTTTGTTTTTGGGCCACACCCGAGGGCGCTCAGGGTTTACTCCTGGCTGTCTGCTCAGAAATAGCTCCTGGCAGGCATGGGGGACCATATGGGACACCAGGATTCGAACCAACCACCTTTGGTCCTGAATCGGCTGCTTGCAAGGCAAATGCAGCTGTGCTATCTCTTCGGGCCCTAGCCACATTGTTTTTGTTTCTCAAGTACTACTTTTTTGGGAGAGGCAGGGAAGTACAGGAAGTGGTGCCCAGGACTTACTCCCAGCTCTGTACTTAGAGATCACACTTGGCAGAGGCTGTGTATGGTACTAGGGATCAAACCTGGGTTGCTTTTTGCAAGGCAGGTGCCTTCTCAGCTATACTTTCCAACCCTAGTTTTTTTGTTTTTGTTTTTTTCTTCTTCTTCTTTTTTTTTTGTTTTTTTTTTTGTTTTTTTTTTTGGGCCACACCCAGCGGTGCTCAGGGCTTACTCCTGGCTGTCTGCTCAGAAATAGCTCCTGGCAGGCACGGGTGACCATATGGGACACCGGGATTCGAACCAACCACCTTTGGTCCTGGATTGGCTGCTTGCAAGGCCCCAACTCCTTCCTATATTTTGAAGTCAAGGGTGATGGAGTTAATCCTTCTTTGATTCCTGAACTGAACAGTCATTCAGTTGTTCAGTTATTCTATATATTACAGAAAAGTGAGAGCATCATGTGTTTTTCTTTCTTGTCTTGACTTAACATAATATCATTCAAGTTCTTTTCAATGTATGTTTTTGCATGCTGGAGGTAGATAGAAGTGGAATTGCTGGGTTGTATTGCAGCTCAATTTTAATTTACTAAGAAATCTCCAAGTTGCTCTTTAGGGTTGAACCAGACAACATTCCCACCAGCAATGAAGGAGAGTTCTTTTTTATCTACATTCTCTCCAGCATGTCATAAATTTTTAACTTCCCTAAGAGATGCCCTGGTGGATTTACTTTCAACATTTTAAAGAAACCTACTCAGTACTTTTCCTACAGAGGTTGAGGAACAGGCTTCACTTTATAAAACCTGAAAAAAACCATTCATCCAGTCTGGATCTGGACAATATGTTTCCCAAACAATCCTGTTCACCATTCGTTAGAAAGTTTTTGTCCAATTTCATGTAATAACTTAATCTAAATTATTTTACCTATTATCCACACCTTTATATAATTTGCAAATAATTTCCCCCCCCCCCACACACACACCTTAAAAGAAACTGTACTAAAGGGATTATTATGGTGGATGGGCTTTTCAGAGCTTCAGTAGTGGGACAGGAGGTAGGAGAGAGGGGAGAGAAGGCAAAAGACTTGTAAACACTGTGAAGCTACCTTTACTTTTTTTTTTTTTTTTTTTTTACTTTACTGTGTAAAGTGTAATTGTTTGCATTTGAAGTAGAAAGCACAGGGGTGAATGTTTTAGGCAGAGAAACATTGGGTCCCAGTTCTCAGATATTTCGTACTTCCTGCCCACATTTATTTCATCAATGCTGTCTTCTTAGACTTCCTGATTTTGTCTTTGCTTAGAAGAAGGGAGAAGGGTCCCTGAGTCACTGTGTCCATCTCAGTGACATTGATTATTCTTCAGTCCCACCCAGTCCTTCTGCAATTCTGTGAGATCTATTGTTGTTAAGATCCTGTTTATTAAAGATTATTTTTATTTTTAAAATTAAATACATTTTTTAATTGGATCACTGTGAAATAGTTGTAAAGTTGTTCATGGTTGAGTTTCAGTCATGCCAACTTCCATCCCTTCACCAGTGTACATTTTCTGTCACCAAGTTCTCCATTGTCCTTCCAGCCTTCCCCCTGTTCTCCCCACCTGCATCTATGCCAGACATATTCTTTCTTTCTCTCTCTTATGTTTTTTAGAAACTGTGGTCTACAATAATGTTCCTGAAGGGGTATCATGCATATCACTTTACTTCCTTTAAACACCCAGTTCTTGTCTAGAGTGCTCATTTTCAACAGATGCTGGTTGGTTTTGTTTTTGTTTTTGTTTGTTTTTGTTTTTGGGTCACACACGGCAGCGCTCAGGGGTTACTCCTGGCTCCACGCTCAGAAATCACTCCTGGCAGGCTCGGGGGACCATATGGGATGCCGGGATTCAAACCAATGACCTTCTGTTTGAAAGGCAAAAGCCTTACCTCCATGCTATCTCTCGGCTCCAACAGATGCTAGTTTTAACTTTCGAAGGTGCTCAAGGCTCAGCAGTAGGTGAGAGCAGCTTTGCTGGAGAGAGGGATATGTGAAAATCTTTGCCAAAGAAGGTCTGCTAAGAACATCTTGTATGCGACAATAAAATATAAGGAGACTAAGATAGTAGGGGGGGAGAAGATGGAAAACACTGAATAAAGTGCCAACTAGACTAACAGCCAGTCAGCTCTAACTAATAAGATCAAGTTAGGCCAGGAAATGAACACTCCCTCTTTCAGTTAGAATATAATAAAAAAAAAATCAGAATATAGTTTAGGTTGATGGAATTAAGCCAGAGAACTGGGTTAAGCTTAGGTTTCTGAGCTAAACAAATCTGCCCAAACCAAGCAATCTAAGAAGAAAGCATGGATTGGGTAAACGTAGGCCGGAAGCTTGAAATGTCTGAGTCCTTCTCTGCCTAAGGCATTCACCCTAGTGCTTTAGTTTGAAAGGATTCTACTGGGCATTCACCCTTGTGCTTTAGTCTGAAAGGATTCTATTTTAAATGCAAACAATTACTTTAAGGTAGCTTAACAGTGTTCGCAAATCTTTTGACTGGCAAAACCAAGTACAATCTTCTCCTCTAATCAGTGCTTTTTCCTCTGCTTAGATATTTGAAAAAAGTCACAAGAATTTGTTCTTTGTGTTGAGTGGAAAAGCGAGTTTCCCAGTAGAGGGCAACCTTACCTAATGAAATTCTCCTTATGCTCAGATTTATTTGTTAATGTTTTAGGAACTAGATTTTACTTCGAAAGACTGCAGTTTAGCTGTGTTTTGGCAAGTCATTAATAGATAAGGTGCTTAAGTTTTAAAATGATTTTCACCACTATTTTTCTTAATTGGGTAAGTAATAAATTGTGTTATTAATGATGATGGTAGTAGATCATAAAATGGCATCCATGATTTTATTTACTAATACATTCAACAAATATTTTTTGTGTGCCCTGAGAGCTTAAGGCACAGGGGCAAGAGGGGGAGACAGGGTTAGCCTATGTCAAACTTTCCTAGAAAAAAAATTTATGACAGGAACAGATTAGGGCATAAATACAGGAAGTTAAAATACAAGGCAAACTATTCTTATTTTAAATCCTTGCTTATTAGAAGCTCTGACGTTTCTAGTATTAATTGTTGTGGGGGGCTCTAGAATTCTTTCCATTTCCTGTTGTAGATGGCAGCCAGAATATTCACGTTGTTTTCAAATCTTTCAGCTTCTGCCAAAACTGATTTGTTCAGGCTTCCTTTCTTCTGACTTTGGAAATCCAGTTATGTTTTAAGAGGAAATTAATATGTACATTGCAATTCCACCCATAATTTTAAAAATAGGTTATTTGGAAAGACTTGTTCATTGTCTTGGTTTCCTCTAAAGTCTTTCCATTTCTAGTAAAAAAAAAAGGGGAATTGTAACCCAACTCTTTTTCAATTCAGAGAAATTTGAAGTGAAATTTGAAAGTGGCAAAGTGGATTAATTTTCTTCTATCAGAGTGTTGGCAATGGAATTCTTAAAAGTGTGTGGGTTCAAAGAGTGATGAGAGCAGTTAAAGAAATAACTACATTGAGAACTATCATAACAATGTGAATGAATGAGGGAAGTAGAAAGCCTGTCTAGAGTACAGGCAGGGGTGGGTTGGGGAGAGGGATATTTGTCCCATTGGCGATGTCACATTGGTGATCACATTGGTGATGGGAATGTTGCATTGGTGTAAAGGGGTGCTCTTTACATGACTGAAACCCAACTACAATCATATTTGTAATCAAGGTGTTGAAATAAAAATTTAATTAAAAAAAAGAAATTTTCCCCAAAAAAAGTGTGTGGGTTGAGTGAGATGCTTGAGATCAGCTTCCAGGCTCCAGTGATTTTTTTTTTTTTGGGTCATACCCGGCAATGCTCAGGGGTTACTCCTGGTTCTATGCTCAGAAATCGCCCCTGGCAGGCACAGGGGACCATATGGGATGCCGGGATTTGAACCACCGTCCTTCTGCATGAAAGGCAAATGCCTTACCTCCATGCTATCTCTCCGGCCCCAATTTTTTTTGTTTTGATCACTGAAGACTGATATCCCCAGATGAATAAAGAACCACTATCCCAGGTTCCAATGCACTGTCCACCTCAAAGATGAAACCAATTTGATTCACAAATAGAACACGAGTCATCTATTTCAGAAGTCTGTTATCCTGATGTTATGACACACACATTCTGAGTGTGGGGAGAAGGGGCAGCTAGGAATCTGAAAATGCTTTTCTACTTGGGTTCTGTGTCCTTGAATGTCCTTGAATACTAGGAGCAGTTCCTGAAACAAAGGCTCTAACACAGCGACACGAGTGCTGGACTCTTGAGTATGCTTGTAGAATTAGGCACCTTTAGAGGGAAAACAGGTGTTTATACTAAACATGAACTGTCATAACTACACTTTCTTTTTTTTATATATAATATCTTTATTTAAACACCATGATTTGATTGTGGTTGGGTTTCAGTCATATGAAGAAAACCCACCCCATCACCAGTGCAACATTCCCACCACCAATGCCCCTGATCTCCCTCTTCCTCAACACCCTGCCTGTATTCAAGACAGGTATTCTACCTCTCTTACACAAAAACTGAATTTTCTGTAATAGCCCTGTGATAGGTTACAGCAGAATTTCTCAGTGTGTTAGTGAACCTGAGGAAAATCTGGACATTGAGGAGTTTCAAGTACCTCCTTGAATCCTAAAATTCATTTCCAGAGACAGCACTTAGCAGGGGTTCTGCTAGTACTTTTATTAAGATCTTGCTTGCTAGGTGAGCACACACATCTGAAAATGCTGTATGCATCAGTGCCAATGACACCAGGCAACTTCTTTCTCCAGAAAATTGTGCTCTTTTCATGGACATTGTGCCCTCTCAGCAATGATAGAAAATTGGATGCGAAATTTCTCTTTCTTTCTTTCTTTTTTTTAATTTATTTAAACACCTTAATTACATACATGATTGTGTTTGGGTTTCAGTCATGTAAAGAACACCACCCATCACCAGTGCAAAGTTCCCATCACCAATGTCCCAAGTCTCCCTCCTCCCCACCCGACCCCTGCCTGTACTCTAGACAGGCTCTCCATTTTCCTCATACATTCTCGTTATTAGGACAGTTCAAAATGTAGTTATTTCCCTAAATAAGCTCATCACTCTTTGTGGTGAGCTTCCTGAGGTGAGCTGGAACTTCCAGCTCTTTTCTCTTTTGTGTCTGAAAATTATTATTACAAGGGTGTCTTTCATTTTTTTAAAACCCATAGATGAGTGAGACCATTCTGCGTTTTTCTCTCTCTCTCTGACTTATTTCACTCAGCATAATAGATTCCGTGTACATCCATGTATAGGAAAATTTCATGACTTCATCTCTCCTGACAGCTGCATAATATTCCATTGTGTATATGTACCACAGTTTCTTTAGCCATTCGTCTGTTGAAGGGCATCTTGGTTGTTTCCAGAGTCTTGCTATGGTAAATAGTGCTGCAATGAATATAGGTGTAAGGAAGGGGTTTTTGTATTGTATTTTTGTGTTCCTAGGGTATATTCCTAGGAGTGGTATAGCTGGATCGTATGGGAACTCGATTTCCAGTTTTTGGAGGAATCTCCATATCGCTTTCCATAAAGTTTGAATTAGACGGCATTCCCACCAGCAGTGGATAAGAGTTCCTTTCTCTCCACATCCCCGCCAACACTGTTTATTCTCATTCTTTGTGATGTGTGCCATTCTCTGGGGTGTGAGGTGGTATCTCATCGTTGTTTTGATTTGCATCTCCTTGATGATAAGTAATGTGGAACATTTTTTCATGTGTCTTTTGGCCATGTGTATTTCTTCTTTGTCAAAGTGTCTGTTCATTTCTTCTCCCCATTTTTTGATGGGGTTAGATGTTTTTTTCTTGTAAAGTTCTGTCAGTGCCTTGTATATTTTGGAGATTAGCCCCTTATCTGATGGGTATTGGGTGAATAGTTTCTCCCACTCAGTGGGTGGCTCTTGTATCCTGGGCACTATTTCCTTTGAGGTGCAGAAGTTTCTCAGCTTAATATATTCCCATCTGTTAATCTCTGCTTTCACTTGCTTGGAGAGTGCAGTTTCCTCCTTGAAGATGCCTGTAATGTCCTGGAGTGTCTTGCCTATGTGCTGTTCTATATATCTTATGGTTTTGGGGCTGATATCGAGGTCTTTAATCCATTTGGATTTTACCTTCGTACATGATGTTAGCTGGGGGTCTAAGTTCGATTTTTTGCAAGTGGCTATCCAATTGTGCCAACACCACTTGTTGAAGAGGCTTTCCCTGCTCCATTTAGGATTTCCTGCTCCTTTATCAAAAATTAGGTGGTTGTATGTCTGGGGAACATTTTCTGAGTATTCAAGCCTATTCCACTGATCTGAGGACCTGTCCTTATTCCAATACCATGCTGTTTTGATAACTGTTGCTTTGTAGTACAGTTTAAAGTTGGGGAAAGTAATTCCTCCCATATTCTTTTTCCCAATGATTGCTTTAGCTATTCGAGGGTGTTTATTGTTCCAAATGAATTTCAAAAGTGTCTGATCCACTTCTTTGAAGAATGTCATGGGTATCTTTAGAGGGATGGCATTAAATCTGTATAATGCCTTGGGGAGTATTGCCATTTTGATGATGTTAATCCTGCCAATCCATGAGCAGGGTATGTGTTTCCATTTCCGTGTGTCCTCTCTTATTTCTTGGAGCAGAGTTTTATAGTTTTCCTTGTATAGGTCCTTCACATATTTAGTCAAGTTGATTCCAAGATATTTGAGTTTGTGTGGCACTATTGTGAATGGGGTTGTTTTCTTAATGTTCATTTCATCCTTATTACTATTGGTGTATAGAAAGGCCATTGATTTTTGTGTGTTAATTTTGTAGCCTGCCACCTTGCTATATGAGTCTATTGTTTCTAGAAGCTTTTTGATAGAGTCTTTATGGTTTTCTAAGTAGAGTATCATGTCATCTGCAAACAGTGAGAGCTTGACTTCTTCCTTTCCTATCTGGATTCCCTTGATATCCTTTTCTTGCCTAATCGCTATAGCAAGTACTTCCAGTGCTATGTTGAATAGGAGTGGTGAGAGAGGACAGCCTTGTCTTGTGCCAGAATTTAGAGGGAAAGCTTTTAGGTTTTCTCCATTGAGGATAATATTTGCCACTGGCTTGTGGTAGATGGCCTTCACTATATTGAGAAAGGTTCCCTCTATTCCCATCTTGCTGAGAGTTTTGATCAAGAATGGGTGTTGGACCTTATCAAATGCTTTCTCTGCATCTATTGATATGATCATGTGGTTTTTATTTTTCTTGTTATTGATGTTGTGTATTATGTTGATAGATTTACGGATGTTAAACCAGCCTTGCATTCCTGGGATGAAACCTACTTGATCGTAGTGGATGATCTTTTTAACGAGGCATTGAATCCTATTTGCCAGAATTTTGTTGAGGATCTTTGCATCTGCATTCATCAGTGATATTGGTCTGTAATTTTCTTTTTTGGTAGCATCTCTGTCTGGTTTAGGTATCAAGGTGATGTTGGCTTCATAAAAGCTATTTGGAAGTGTTTCTGTTTGTTCAATTTCATGAAAGAGTCTTGCCAAGATTGGCAGTAGTTCCTCTTGGAAAGTTTGATAGAATTCATTAGTGAATCCATCTGGACCTGGGGTTTTGTTTTTCGGCAGACATTTGATTACTGTTTTAATTTCATCAATGGTGATGGGGGTGTTTAGATATGCTACATCCTCTTCCTTCAACCGTGGAAGATTATAAGAGTCCAAGAATTTATCCATTTCTTCCAGGTTCTCATTTTTAGTGGCGTAGAGTTTTTCAAAGTAGTTTCTGATTACCCTTTGAATCTCTGTCATATCAGTAGTGATCTCTCCTTTTTCATTCCTGATACGAGTTATCAAGTTTCTCTCTCTCTTTCTTTGTTAGGTTTGCCAGTGGTCTATCAATCTTGTTTATTTTTTCAAAGAACCAACTTCTGCTTTCGTTGATCTTTCGGATTGTTTTTTGAGTTTCCACTTCGTTGATTTCTGCTCTCAGCTTTGTTATTTCCTTCTGTCTTCCTATTCTTGGGTCCTTTTGTTGAGCATTTTCTAGTTCTATTAGCTGTGTCATTAAGCTACTCAGGTAAGCTCCTTCTTCCTTCCTGATGTGTGCTTGCAAAGCTATAAATTTTCCTCTCAGTACTGCTTTTGCTGTGTCCCATAAGTTCTGATAGTTTGTGTCTTTATTGTCATTTGTTTCCAGGAACCTTTTGATTTCCTCCTTGATTTCATCTCGGACCCACTGGTTATTGAGCATGAGGCTGTTTAACTTCCAGGTGTTAAAGTGTTTCTTCTGAGTCCCTTTGGAATTCACAAATAATTTCAGAGCCTTGTGGTCAGCGAAGGTAGTCTGCAAAATTTCTATCCTCTTGATCTTATGGAGGTATGTTTTATGTGCCAGCATGTAGTCTATCCTGGAGAATGTCCCATGTACATTGGAGAAGAATGTGTATCCAGGTTTCTGGGGATGGAGTGTCCTATATATATCCACTAGGCCTCTTTCTTCCATTTCTCTCCTCAGGTCTAGTATATTCTTGTTGGGTTTCAGTCTGGTTGACCTATCCAGTGTTGACAAAGCCGTGTTAAGGTCCTCCACAATTATTGTGTTGTTGTTGATATTATTTTTCAGATTTGTCAACAGCTATATTAAATATTTTGCTGGCCCCTCATTCGGTGCATATACGTTTAGGAGAGTGAATTCTTCCTGCTCTACGTACCCCTTGATTAATATAAAATGTCCGTCTTTGTCCCTTACAACCTTCCTGAGTATAAAGTTTGCATTATCTGATATTAGTATGGCCACTCCAGCTTTTTTATGGGTGTTGTTTGCTTGGATAATTTTTCTCCAGCCTTTTATTTTGAGTCTATGTTTGTTCTGACTATTTAGGTGCGTTTCGTGTAGGCAGCAGAAGGTTGGATTGAGTTTTTTGATCCATTTAGCCACTCTGTGTCTCTTAACTGGTGCATTTAGTCCATTGACGTTGAGAGAAAGAATTGTCCTGGGATTTAACGCCATCTTTATTTCAAAATTTGGTGTGTCTTTTGGGTAGTCTTGTCTTAGATTAGGTCTTTCAGTTTTTCTCTTAAGACTGGTTTTGTGTGTGTGAAGTTTCTGAGCTGTTTTTTGTCTGTGAAACCATGTATTCTTCCGTCAAACCGGAAAGTGAGTTTTGCTGGGTATAGTATTCTGGGTGAAGCATTCATTTCATTCAGTCTTGTCACAATATCCCACCACTGCTTTCTAGCATTGAGTGTTTCTGGTGACAGGTCTGCTCTAAATCTCAGGGAAGCTTGCTTGAACGTGATTTCCCCTTTTGATCTTGCTGTTTTCAGAATTCTGTCTCTATCTGTTGGATTTGTCATTGTGACTAGGATGTGTCTTGGGGTGGTTTTTCTGGGGTCTCTTTTGGTTGGTACTGTTCGGGCATGCAGGATTTGATCACATATATTCTTTTTTTTTTTTTTTTTTTTGGTTTTTGGGCCACACCCGGCGGTGCTCAGGGGTTACTCCTGGCTGTGTGCTCAGAAATAGCTCCTGGCAGGCACGGGGGACCATATGGGACACCGGGATTCGAACCAACCACCTTTGGTCCTGGATCGGCTGCTTGCAAGGCAAACGCCGCTGTGCTATCTCTCCGGGCCCTATCACATATATTCTTTAGCTCTGGAAGTTTCTCTTTAATGATGTTCTTGACCGTTGATTCTTCCTGGAAATTTTCTTCCTGGGTCTCTGGGACTCCAATGATTCTTAAGTCATTTCTGTTGATCTTATCATAGACTTCTATTTTCATCTGTTCCCATTCTTTGACTAATTTTTCCATTGTATGCTCATTTGCTTTAAGTTTTTTGTCCAATCTCTCCTGCTGTATGGAATTGTTATGTATCTCATCTTCCACAGCACCAAGTCTATTCTCAGCTTCTGATACCCTGTCCCAGAGCTTATCCATTTTGTCATTCACTTTGTTTACTGACTTTTTCAGTCCTGTTAGTTGACATGTTATTTCAGTTTGGAGTTTTGTGATTTCTGTCTTCATATTTTCTTGGTTCTTATTACTGTTCTGTTCAACTCGATCCATGGTTTCTTGGAGATTGTTGAGCATCTTCCATATTGCTAGTCTAAAGTCCTTATCTGAGAGGTTGATTAGTTGGTTGGTCATTATCTGGTCCTCAGAATTGTCATCTTCATTCTCTATGTCTGATGCTGGCCTGCGTTGTTTCCCCATTGTCACACTTGTATTGTGGGTTTTTCTATGTGTTGTGGTGGTATTCATTGTCTATATGATGCAGGCAGCACACTCCTCTGGCTCCTCCCTTTCTGGATGGGCTGACTTGCCTCTAAGGGAGGGGAGTCCTCCGTGGATGAAGCCTCACACTGGGTCAAATCTTAGGCCCGAGCATGCAACAGAGAAGACAGTCCGGAGAGAAATGTTTGCTTCTGTGATATAGTGCCGTTCTTAGTGTGATTTTTCCTTCTTGTTGCAATGGTGTTCTTTCCTTAGAAAGAGTGCACGGCCGCGTAGCGAAGCGCAGCTGCCGTGCTCTGCTGGAGCCTCTTTTTGCCCCACTTGCAAGAGTTTCACGCAAGAGGACAGTAGACAGACACAGACAGGTCACACTCACAGTTTTTCACAGTTGGGCCCCACTGGGCCGGTGTACTTTCGCGGATTTTTCCTGCCTGGTGTCACACACAGGGAGCCGGCTTTTGCAAAGCCTTGCCGGTTTTCATGCTCTGTAGTCCCTCCCTGAAAATGGCCTCTGGGCGAGCGAGGTTTCTGGAGCCTCTTTTTGCCCCACTCGCAAGAGTTTCACGCAAGAGGACAGTAGACAGACATAGACAGGTCACACTCACAGTTTTTCACAGTTGGGCCCCACTGGGCTGGTGTACTTTCGCGGATTTTCCCCACCTGGTCGAAATTTCTCTTTCTTAACAACCAGTTTTTGTAGTTTGATTTATAATATGGGTTCCCTATGGCATCTGGTAAAAACTTTGACCAATACCACCTCTGCTTACAACATCCTGGACCCACCCTGCTCCCCACCCCCTCTCTCAGTAATTTCTGCCCATTTCTGCAGTAAACAATTTCAGAATTCTCTTTTTAAAACCTTACCTGAGACAGCACTAATATTAGGACAAATAAACTTATTTTATATTTGGTGTTGTTTGCCTATCAGCACTTCCCGCTTCCTTTCCATCTTTTTGAGCCACACCCAGCTGTGCTCAGGGCTTACTCCTGACTCTGTATTCAGGAATCACTCGTGGAATCACTGGGGATCAAATATGAACCAGCAGCATGCAAGGCAAGTGTCCTACCCAATGTGCCCTCCCTCTAACTTTTAGGAGAATATTTTATTCAGCATCGTATGGCTATGTGTTTCAGGTCATTCTGGATCCCAGGGCTCAATCTTGTTAAAACCAAGAAATTCTGGGGACAGGTTCCAACAATCTGTGTTGAAATAAGAGCTTCAGGCAAACAATCATACTATGCTGCGTCTAGGTATCAAATAATTTTTGATTCATCCTTTATGGCTCTTATGGATAAGTAGGGGGAACTAGAACTTTCTAAGTAGTCACACAGGGATATGGGTTCTAGGTATCCTATTTTGAAGCAGGGGAATGCTACTAATATTTATTCTAGGTTTTTCTTTCTTTTCTTTTTTTATGAATCAACTACACACTCTTAATTTTTTTATTTTATGTTGTTATTTTTATTTTATTTTTTATTTAATCATTTAGAAGTTTTTATTTTTTATTTATATTTTATTTATTTTATTTATTTTATTTTATTTTTTATTTAATCATTTAGAAGTTTAGAAGTTTTTCATACTGGAGTTTTCAGTTATAGAGTGTACACCACCCTTTAACAGTGAGATCTTCCCACCAAAATGTCTCCCCATTTCCCTCCTGACCTAAATCCCTTGCCTGTATCTCAGACAGGCATTCTGTCTTCTTCTTACTATCATTGTTATGGTAGTTGTCATTGTGGTTAGTGTTCTAGCTGCACTCACTTCTCTCTGTGGCAAGGTCTTTGTGTCATGAGCTGGTCCTCCCAGGGTCAGCATTATTTTCTCTGGATATTATTGCCATGCTGTTTTTTATTTTTCTTATATCCTGGAGATGATTGACACTATTCTATGTTTTTTTCCTCTCCCACTAGCTCATTTCACTCAGCATACTATCCATGTCCGTTCATTCCTGTATAGGCAACTTTTTTTGGGAGGGGGCACACTCGTTTAACTCTCAGGGGTTACTTCTGGCTCTGTGCTCAGAAATTGCCCCTGGCTTGGGGGGACCATATAGGACACTGGTGGATTGAACCGTGGTCTGTCCTATCTGCTTACAAGGTAGATGCCTTACCTCTAGCGCCATCTCTCTAGCCCCAGGTATAGGCAAATTTTATGACTTCATTTTTTCTAATGTAAATGTACCATATTTTCTGGCGTATAAGACGACTTTTGAAACAAAAAAAGTCAACCAAAAATCAGGGGTCGTCTTATACGCTGAGTTCTTTTGTTCTTAAGGTATATCCCTAAAAGTGGTATATTGTTGGATCATATAGGAGTTCAATTGCCAGCTTTTTGAGGAATAGCCATGTTTTCCAGAATGGCTATACAAGACAGCATCCCCACCAACAGTGAATGAAAGTTCTTTTCTCCCTGCATGTATATTAGCACTGGTTCTTGGTGATGCGTACCAGTCTCTGTGGCTTGAGATGATATCTCAGTGTTGTTTGTTTTGCATCTCCCTGATTATTAGTGATGTGGAGCATTTTTTCATTTGCCTTTTGGGCATCTGCATTTCTTCTTTAAGGAAATGTCTGTTCATTTCTTCTCCCCATTTTCTGATGGGTTTAGATTTTTTTCTTGTTTTGTCAGTATCTGTATATCTTAGCTATTATCCTTTTATCTGATGGGTATTGGGTGAATAGTTTCTCCCATTCATGGGTGACCTTTTTATCCTAGGTGCTTTTTCTTTTGAAGTGCAGAAACTTCTCAGTTTGATGTAATCTTATTTGTTTATATGTGCTTTCAATTGTTTGGAGAGTGCTGTTTCCTCCTTGAAGATGCATTTAGTCCCAATGTCATTGAGTGCTTTGCCTATGTTTTCTTCATATACCTTATAATTTCAGGTCTGATAATTGATTTGACCTTTGTGCATGGTGTTAGATAGAGGTATGAGTTTGCTTTTGCTTTTGTTTTTGTTTTTGGGTCACACCCAGTGGTGCTCAAGGGTTACTCCTGGCAATCAGCTCAGAAATAGCTCCTGGCAGGCACAGGGGACCATATGGGATGGATGCTGGAATTCGAAACAACTACCTTAGGTCCTGGATCAGCTGCTTGCAAGGCAAACTCTCCGAGTTTGCTTTTTTATATGTGGCTGACCAGTTGGCCTAAGACCACTTGTTGAAGAAGCTTTCCTTTTTCCACTTTGTATTTTTTGACTCTTTATAAAGGATTAATTGATTGATTGATGTCTGGGGGTCTTTCTTTGAATATTCTATTCTATTTCATTGATCTAGGGTCTGTCTTATTTTAATACCATGTTGTTTTGATGACTATTGTTCTGTAATATAATTTAAAGCTGGGAAAGCAATACCTCCCATCTTCTGTTTCCTAAGAGTTGCTTTAGCAATTCATGGGTGTTTGTTATTCCAAATTAATTTCAGGTAGGTGCCTTTGATTCACATCTTTGAAGAATGTCATGGTATCCTTAGGGTGATTCCATTAAACCTGTTCAATCCTTTGAGGAGTGCCATTTTAATAATGTTGATTTACCCAATCCATGAGCAGGGTATATGCCTCCATTTCCTTGTGTCCACGTTTATTTCTTGAAGCAGTGTTTTGTAGTTTTCTTTGTAAAGGCCCTTTACCTCTTTAGTTAATTGACACCAAGGTATATGGTTTTATTTTTCTTTTCATTGATATAGTGCCGTGATGGTAAACCTATGGCACGTATGCCAGTGGTGGCATGCAAAGGACTTGCAGCTGGCACGCGGGAAGGTCTGCAATGAAGATATGTGACATGTGCCACATAATTTTTAGATATTAAAATCTTGTTATTAAGGTTTAATTGATGTGCTGGCACTTTTGAGGAAATTCTTTGGTTTTGTATGGCAGTTTGGGCACTCGGACTCAAAAAGGTTAGCCATCACTGATATAGTGTATTACATTGATTGACTTGTGTATGTTAAACAATCCTTGCATTTCTGGGGATCCCACTTGATGACATGTATGATCTTTTTGATGAGACATTGGGTCCTGTTTGCTAGGATTTGTTGAGGATCCTTGCATCTGTGTTCATCAGTGATATTGTTCTGTTTTCTCTCTCACTCTTTTTTTGTAGCATCTCTGTCTGCTTTTTGGTATTAGGATTAGCTTCATAAGAACTATTTGGGAGTATTTCTGTTTCTTCAGTTTCCAGCAAGAATTTATTCATTCCTTCCAGGTTCTCATATGTTGGGGCATAGTTTCTCAAAATAATCTCTGTTTACCCTTTGAATTTCTGTAGTGTCTGTTGTAATCTTCCCCTTTTTATTTCTAATTTGGTTTCTTAAGTTTATCTTTCTCCTTTCCTTTGTGAGTTTGGTTAATGGTTTTCTAACCTTGTTTATTTTTTCAAAGAACCAACTCTTGCTTTCATTGACCTTTTAGATATTTTTTGTATTTTCAGCTGATTGATTTTTGTTCTAAGCTGTATTATTTCATTTGCCAATTTTAGTTTATTTTGTTCTTTTTCCAAAATTTTAAGCTGTGCCATTAAATTATTTCTGTAGGCTCTTCTACCTTCTTGATGAATGCTTGTAAAGCTATAAATTTTACTCTTTTTTTTTTGGGTCACACCTGGCAGCGCTCAGTTACTCGTGGCTCTATGCTAAGAAATCGCTCCTGGGGGATCATATGGGATGCTGGGATTCGAACCACTGACCTTCTGCATGCAAGGCAAACACTTTACCTCCATGCTATCTCTCCGATCCCATAAATTTTCCTCTTAATACCACTTTTGCTCTGTTCCACACATTCTGATAATTTGTCTTTATTCTTGTTTATTTCAGGAATCTTTTGATTTTCTCTTTTTTGGGTCACACCCAGCAGCGCTCAGGGGTTACTCCTGGCTTTATGCTCAGAAATAGCTCCTGGCAGGCTCAGGGGACCAAATGGGATGCCGGGATTCGAACCACCAACCTTCTGCATGCAAGGCAAATGCCTTACCTTCATGCTATCTCTCCAGCCGATTTTCTCTTTTATTTCATCTCTGGCCCAATGGTTATTCAGTAGTAAGCTGTTTAATTTTCAGTTGTTAAAATTTTTACTCTGTGATTCATCTCTAAGTTTAGTGTATGATGATCTGAGAATTTGTTCTTTTTTTTTTTTGGGGGGGGGGGCCACACCTGGCAGTGCTCAGGGGTTACTCCTGGCTATCTGCTCAGAAATAGCTCCTGGCAGGCACAGGGGACCATATGGGATACCGGGATTCGAACCAGCCACCTTAGGTCCTGGATCGGCTGCTTGCAAGGCAAACACTGCTGTTCTCTCTCCGGGCCGAGAATTTGTTCTTAAAATATTTGTACTCTTGATTTTATGGAGGTATGTTTTATGGACCAGCATGTAGGCTATCCTCGATAATAACCCATATACATTGGAGAAGAATGTGTATCCAATTTCCTGGGGATAGCCTTCTCTTCTATTTCTTCCATCAGAGCTTGTATATTCTTTTTGGGTTTTAGCCTGGCTGGCCTAGCAAGGCATGACAGGGCAGTGTTGAAGTCTCCTACTATTGTGTTTCTATTTTAGTTTTAATGTTCACATTCTATGAGAATTTTTCCATTGTCTGATCATTTGTTTTAAGGTTTATTCCCCTCCTTTTCTGTTATTTGAAGTTGTTATGCATCTCATCTTCCAGCTCACCTATTCTGTCTTCAGCAACTGTTACTCTGTTGGCAAGGCTTTCCAGTGAGATTTTCATTTTGGCTACCAAGTTTTCTAAATAGTGTTTCTATTTAGTTTTCTTGTGTTTCTATTGATGTCTTTCTTCAGATTTATCAGCAATTGTTTTAAATATTTTGCAGGTCCCTCATTAGGTGCATATATACTTATGAGTGTGATTTCATCCTGGTGCACATATCCCTTGATTTTCAGTGTTTATCTCTGTCTCTAGTTGCCTTTTAAGTCTAAAGTTTGTGTCATATGATATAAGTCTAGTCACTCCAGCCATTTTAAGGGAAACATTTTCTTAAATTACTTTTCTTCCACCTTTGAGTTTGAGTCTATGTTTGCTCTGACTATTTAAATGTTTTTTGTTTTTTGTTTTCCCCTGGAAGCAGCATTAGGTTGAATTCAACATTTTTTTTTTTTTGTTTTTTGGTTTTTGGGCCACACCCATTTGACACTCAGGGGTTACTCCTGGCTATGCGCTCAGAAATCGCCCCTGGGTTGGGGGGACCACATGGGACGCCGGGGGATCGAACCGTGGTCCATCCTACGCTAGCGCTTGCAAAGCAGACACCTTACCTCCAGCGCCACCTTCCCGGCCCCTGAATTCAACATTTTGACCTATTTTGACACTCTTTGTTTCTTAACTGGTGCATTTAATCCATTGTCACTGAAAGAGATGATTGTGATTTAGGGTCATCTTTTTGTAAGAATTTGGTGTGTTTTTTGGGTCTACCATGTCTTAAAGTAGACCTTTCAGTTATTCTTTTAAGTTCTTCTGTAAAGTTCCTCAGCTGTTGTCTATCTGTGAAGCTGTGTATCTTTCCTTCAATCCTGAATACCAGTCTGGCTGGGTGAAGTGTTCTTGGCAAAGCATTCATTTTATTGAGTTTGTTGCTATATCCTACCACTGCCTTAAGGGTTGCTTTTGACAAATTTTCTGTATACTTAGGGATGCACCTTTGTACATAATCCCACTTTCTGAACTTGCTACTTTCAGCATTTCATCTTTATCTGTGGGATTCATTATTGTGACTAGGATGTGCCTTGGGGTATTTTTCTTTGGATCTCTTTTATCTAGTACTCTTTAGGCATGTAGTATTTGGTTGCATGCACTCTTTAGCTCTGAGAATTTTTCTGCAATGATGTCCTTGACTGTTGATTTTTCATGGAGATTTTCTTACTGGAGTCTAGGACTCCAATGATTCTTATGTTGTTTCTACTGAGTTTATTGTAGACCTCTATTTTTATCTGTTCACATTTTTTCCATTGTCTGATCATTTGTTTTAAGTTTTTTCCCCAGCTTTTTCTGTTATTTAAAGTTGTTATGCATCTCATCTTCTAGCTCACCAATTCTGTCTTCAGCAACTATTACTCTGTTGGCAAGGCTTTCCAGTGAGGTTTTCATTTTTGGCTACCAAGTTTTTTAGCCCTGAAATTTCAGTTCAGAGTTTTCTTATTTATACCTTTTGTCATCTTGATTCTCATTTGTGGTTCATTTGGTTCATTCCATGAATTCTTTGAGTTCCTTGAACATCCTCCAAATTTCTTTCTCAAAGAAACTATGTAAGTGTCTGGTACTTATACTGCTTATAACTGAAGAAAAACAGGACATTTTATTCCATTTATTTTATATTTAATTTTTTGTTTTATTATTTAAATTTTTTTTTGGTTTTGGACCACATCTTGTGCTCAGGGGACTGAGTCTATGCTGGCTACATGCAAGGCAAGTGCCTTACCCACTGTATGATCTCTCCATTCTCTGTTCCCTTGATTTGATATTGTCAACTTTACTAGCATATTATTTACTGTAGATGAATAAGATTACAAAAAAGCAAGTTTCATACTCTATGCACAAAATCTCCAAAACTATACACCAAGTATAGTGTTACTGTGGTCTCAAACCAACAAGAAGCAATTTGCTGTCAGTTTTGATTTTTGCTTTATATGGCAAGGCCTTTACTGACACCCTAATTTTGGCTGATCACCCCCTGGGGCTCTTTATTTCTTCTTGACACCAAGAGAAGTCATTTGTTCTCTCCTGAAATTCCTACTACATTTTACATTTTCTTTCCTGCTGTCATTTTGGTATTTTGAAGAACCACTTTACAAATGCTATGCTTAGACTTTTCTTTGTGCACCCTATTTTAGTTTCTGCAGCAAACCTTTTTGATGTTCACTTGTTGCCTAGGTATGGCTCCAGGAAAGTTTTAGAGCAGGGCTCCTCAAAGTTTAGTTCTGTTCTAGTTAGCTGGGTAATCTTGTTGAAATGCAAAGTTGGTCTTTGCATTTCATTGGCCCACACATAGAAAAAAATCGTTCTCTATTAGTGGTTCTTGACCCTCGTTGCAATTTGCTATGTCCTGGAGAGCTTGAAAAACTACCAAGGCTGGGATGTATCTTAGTGGTAGTTCATTGCTTTTCATGTGAAGCCTTGGTTCTATCCATAAAACTCCCAAAATAATAAGCCTATCAAAATTACCAAAGCATGGGTTGCAACCACAATTGTAGCTCTGTTAATTTGGGGCTAGGCATGGGCATTGATAGAGGCTCTTAGATAACATACACAGCCAGAAAGAAAGGGGCTCATCTCCTTTCACGGCTCTCTGAAATCACAAGTCATGTGATTTGTGTTCTAAATAACCTGTATGAATAATGTCACAGCAGAGAGCAAGACACTAGATTCCTGCTCCCATTTATGGTATCACTGTGACTATAGATGGTTAACTTAGATTTCCTGTGTTTTAGTTTCTCAAACCATACACTGGGATAAGATGACTTGCAGTGCATCATATTAAGGAATAAGTCTGAGGGAGAAAGACAAATATTAAAAAAACTTCATTCCTCTATAGTATATGGAGAAACCAAACAAAGGAGTATCAAGTCGGAAGATGACAAACTCTTGGCCTCTGATCACAAAATTGGCCTTACGAAGCACTGGGTAGAAGGACTTAGGCAGAAGGAAAGAAGAGGGTGACTAGAAATAACATAAAGACATAAAGCCTTGGACATTTTGGTGGTGAGATGCAGTAACTTTGTACATCAAAACCTTCAATCTTAACATAATCACAACCATGGCACTCTAAATTATAATACAAAAAGATAACATGCTGTATTATAGGATTGTTGTGATTTAAAATATGCAACAGGCTTCTAATTGCGTCTTTGTTATTTATTGCTTTATAACTACTCTGAAACTTAGCAGTTGCAAACAAGCATTCACAATTTTCACATAATTTTTTTTGTGTGTGTGTGTGTGTGTGTGTGTGTGTGTGTGTGTGGTTTTTGGGTCACACCCGGTAGTGCTCAGGGGAAACTCCTGGCTCCATGCTCAGAAATTGCTCCTGGCAGGCACGGGGGACCATATGGGAAGCCGGATTCGAACTGATGACCTTCTGCATGAAAGGCAAACGCTTTACCTCCATGCTCTCTCTCCGGCCCCAATTTTCACATAATTTTTTTAAGGGAAAGGAATTTGGTAGTATCTTGATGAAGCAATTTTGGCTGAGAGTCTCTCTCATGAGGAGGCTGCAAAGGATGTCATCAAGATGACATCAAAAGATGTCATCAAAGATAGCTTCATCATTTGGCTGAAACTTCAGTCTTTCACCTGGGCATCTTTATTGGGCTACTTAAATACCCTTAAAACATTCTGTGACCAAGTCTCAGAAGTCATACTTTCTGAGCTGTCATATTTCATTCATTAAAAGAGACATCACACACTCAAGGGGAAAGACAATGAGATTTCATCCTTTGAAGGGAGGAGTTTCAAAAAGTTGTGGATATAATTTGACACAACCACAAGCAGTTTCAGGCTTACAGTAAACAATGTGCTAAATACTAGTCATTTCTATCAGTCCATATCCTGTCTAAAATGCTTATTGTGCTATGTTTTGTTCTAGAATCGACCCTGATTAGTGGAAATTTTGTGATGATAGGAATGCTTTATTTCTGTATTGTCTGGTACAATAACCACAGCTTTATATTGAACATTTGAATGTAATTAGTAAAAATGAGAAACTAGATTTAGATTTGTTTAGTTTGAAAAAATTCCCAGTTTAAATTTAGCTAACATATATTACTCTTGGCAACTGTGTTAGGTAGCCCTGCTCTAGAATCTTGCTAGTTTCCTTTGCTGTCTGAAAGTAGAATGCTCCTATTTGGTATGATTTGGTAGGCTGTGTTTTTGGCCATAGGAATGCCCTAACCATTCATTTATATGGAAAAAATGCGAGCATCACCAGATCCCCAAAATAACTTACCTAATCATAGCAAGTAGGAACATTCTACTTTTGGAGATCAGGAAAAAACTGTGTTCAGAAGGCTGTTGCTCAGATTAGCAATATCACAAACTTTGGACTTTGTTAGAAATTCAGAATTTCCAGCTATGCCATGCCTCTTCTGAACCAAATCTTAACAAGATAACCCACTTGTTCTTATTCACATTAAAATTTCAGAATCTCTGAGCTATGGTAAAAAGATCTTTGACTTAGAAAGTCCATATAAAAACAAGCAAACCTGGACTGGTGCCAAGACTGAAAAACAAAACAAAACAAAACAATCTTCTTTTTAGGTTCATCTCCACCACCCTTTCCTATGTTTTATTCCCAATTGGTACCTTTTGGAAATATGGGTTTGCATGTACAGTTGCCTCTGTCTTGAAGGGGCTCAACTCGCAAACACTGCTCTTTATTCTTTATTCTTACTGCCACTATTTCTGTGACATTCCTCCAGTTCACTCAAATAAGGGAATGGCTCCCTCTTTGGTCTTCCCAGAGGACAGACTTCTCATGTCTGTCCACGGTGATACTTCTAAAATTGCAATGTTTTTGTCATATGATTTACTTGAGTCTAGCGTTCCATTTGGATTTTATTTTAGTTCTTTACACCTCAGTTATTGCCTCAGAATCCCATTCTTATCCCAAACCCTTGACATTTTTTTTTGTTTCTGGATCACACCTGGAGGCCTCAGGGCTTACTTCTGGCTCTGCACCCAGAAATTGTTCCTGGCATGCTTGGGGGACCATATGGGATGCTGGGGATTGAACCTGGGTTGATCACTTGCAAGGCAAACCCCCTATATGCTGTGTTATTACTCTGGTTTCTAAACCCTTGAGTTCTTTTTAAAAGTAAATTACTTTATTTAAAGGCTATGTATTACATAGTTATTTATAATACATGTATTCCAAGATTAATTCTATCACCTATGTAAAATTACTTCTACCATTGTCCCTAGATTCCCATCTATTCCCAAGCCTACCCCCCTTGACTGGAACAAAATGATATGTTTTATATTGCTTGTTTACAGGTTTACAGATAAGTGGTAAGAAAATTATATATTTTTTAAGAAAAGTAGTGCATAAGAAAATTTGTGAAAAATAATGTATCTTACAGTGATATAATAAACCATTTTCAGAAGGTTTGCTAAGCTAGTTGATTTTGATTTTCTGCTAGTTGCTACTTGGTTTTCTATTATTTGTTTTATTTCTGAATATTAGGTGGCTTTGAATTCATGTTGACATCTAAATTGGTGTATTTCTACCGGGTTGACATTATTGGGAAAAAATGGGATAAATCACTCGGCTGAATTGACAGAAATTCCAAGCTCTGTGGCTAATATTGCAGCTTTTGTGGGGTGTGGTTTCAGCTGCCAGGCCTTCTTGGAAGTATGAGAAGGCAGGGGAAGGATACTCGCACTTACTCCAAAAAAAAAAAAAAATCCTAGAGATGTCAGCCCAAATATTGGCATAAACTGGAGTTTTGATTGGTTTGGTGTCTCTGCAGCGCTCCATAGTCAAGTAGTGAAGTAGCCGTTGTGATCAGTGGGCGCAGCTGGTGTGGCTTAGGGAGGGTGGGGCTTGACCACCCTCTTCTTCCAAAGAGCTGTTTTCAGCAATGTGGTCATGTTACCCTTGATTTTTCATGAATTGATATACTTTTCTTTTGAAAATAGAGTGAGTTTCTGAACCTGGACAAACAGACATGGTGACTGCATTTGTGGGCATGCTTTCAGCTGCCAGGGCTTTGGGGAAGTACCAACTATTTATCTATTTATTTATTTATTTATTTATTTATTTATTTATTTATTTATTTATTTATTTATTATTTAAAGTTTCTGGGCCACACTCAGCAGTGTTCAGATTCTGCGCTCAGGGATCACTCCTGTTGGGTTTGTGGGGCACATATAGGATACCAGGCATGGTACCTGGGTTGGCTGTTCTGTACTCACTGTACTACTCTTGCAGTTTAGAAAACAGTTTTTCATTGCTACTTATACTGATGCTGCCATTTGTAAGCCATTATATGTCTATTTCTGTAGAAAAATGTAAGAATAATCATACCAAGTGAACTCATTGAAAACTATTAATAGTTCCACATCAGCTGGGTTCAGATGGTTGTTATCCAGGAGGTTATAAAAAAAACTTTTGTTTCTGAACTCTGTATTTCACAGTGATTAAAAAGGATTATAACATAATAGTTGCTTGGCTTTAAAAAGAAATAAAAAATCAAGTGGGTGGGGGCTTGGCTAATTGTTGTTAGGGGGCATGTCTATCATATTCCCCTGAGAATTGCTGAATGTAGCTCTTTAGAAGTTCCCAGCAACAGATAAGTGGCCCAGATCATACTGGTTCCACATCACATCCTCTGGCTCTTGCATTGAACTGCGAGTCCAGTTTGAAGAGAATTGCAATGAGAATTGCAATGCGGGCCCCTGATCTTTTGAGTACCATTTGGGAGATTCCCCCTACCCATTCCCAACCCTTAACCAAGTTCGATCTTGTTTTGTATTGCTTTGGTCACACCCCACACTACTCAGGGATCATTCTTGGCTCTGCATTAAAGAATTACTCCTCAGGGATATGAGGTAGGATTGAACCTGGGGGGACTGCATGCAAAGCAAGAGTCCTACCCGCTGTACTATTACTTCAACCTCAATGTACAATCTACTTTGTGAACCACAGATTTATAAAATTCTCATGAGAGTGCATTCTATGCTACCATCCTTGCCCCGAGCCTGCCAGTGTAACAGGCCCACTTTCAGTTTTGATAGTTAAAGTTTGGGTCTCATGATATTATTGTTGTTGACTCTGGCTTGGATATTTAGTTCTTCCCTTTCTTAACCCAACCAATTCACCTAAGACCTCTTGGCCCTTGCACCCTATTCTCTCATAGATGTGTTTCTCCTCCTCCACTGAGTTTATTTTCCTTCTCTCTGCTTTACTCTAGGGCCAAGAGTGCTCTAGACAACTCCTATTTAAACCATTGGATTTCTTCATGCAGTTATTCTAAACACCAGAAAGAATACTCCCTATCTCATGCCATGCACAAAGGTTATTAAAAAAGAATTAAAAATCTCAATATCAAATTCATTTTAATAGCTATATTGAGGGAGCTATATAAAGGCTTATTCATCTGTAAAATAGTAACTAAAAGTATATAAATGGGTAATAAATGAAAACATTAATTCTAGACAGTGAAAATGCAAGACAGGGATGATGAAAGGATTGTGCAGACGGGTCTTATTGGTGGTAGGACTGCACTGGAAGTTCAGTTTGTTGGTTTCTGGAAAATTCTTATACCTATAGAAATGTTAAGCTATACCTCTGAAATTCTGTAATATTTTTAATAAGTGATGCATCAATAGAAATGGAGAATGAGGGGCTAGAGCAATAGGACAGATGCTAGGGCATTTGCCTTGCATGTGGCCTACCCAGGTTCCATTTCCAGCATACCATATGGCTTTAAAAAATTCTCATCGAAGTAAAGATTTTTACTTGACTCTATTGATGAAAAATTATTTTAAAGATTCATTAAGGTTGGAAATCTTGTTAAAATGCTTATCACATACGCCCTCAACACTGTCCAATTGACCCAGATATATAACATCCTTTTTCTTGGACACTCTGCTATCTAAGACAATGGCATTGGTGATGAAGATTATGGAATTTTAATTGTAAGGGACAGCAATTAATCATTTGGTGAAATCTTGCTTAGTGGCCAAAGGTCCTCACTATCTGTCCAATTTTCAATATATTCCTAGCACTGTTGGGGACACAGAGAAGTGTGTGGAGAAAGCCCAATTTACACTTCCTGAGGCTTCTTCAAGTCCTTAGGAGCAGCTGGTTTGCCCACTTCCTAGCTTATTTACAATTATGCTCCCCACAAGCCTGTTGAGGACTCACATCTGTTGGTATTTCAGGAAGGGGGGTGGCGGGAGGGGAGGACATTTGCAAGCATCAACTCTCACCTCCTTAGATTTTTTTTTTTTTATCATTAGCTCACTCGTGGAATTTCCAAGATGAGCTGCATTTGTAAAGCACCAGATGTATGATCATGTCTGATTCTTTGTTTTTGGGGATTCCCACATTTAGAATCACATTTTAGGGATTCTTGTGAATAGGGGTCTTGTTTAAATGTCTTGTTTAAAATGACTATCCCCCTTTAAGTCATAAATACATTCTATCTTTTATTTGAACTTACGTCTAACTCATTTTTTTGGTATAACAATATTGGGAGCAACTAATCATGACAGAAATTATTGACTAGCTTACCCCCCCATTGACTTAAAAAAATCCATTTCTATCTAATATTGTTTGTATATGCATCTATACATAGGCTTGTTTCTAGACTCTTCCTTTGAATCGTTACTCATTTGAACTGTATTTGTTTCAAACACACCTTTATACTTTCTCTTGCTTTTAAACAAATCTTGATGTTTGGTAAGGTTAGTGTCTGTTCCTGTCTTCAAATATTTGCTGGCTATTTTGGGGATTTTTCTATGAAGATTTTGGGTTTAGTGCATAGGTTCACGAAAAATATGAATTAATTAGGAAATATTCAAATTAAAATTATCTTCTATAAATTGATATATTTTATTACAATCACATTTTTCTCTTTTAATTGTCCGTAACTATTGAGCTATAGTTGGCATATGACATTGAATGTACTTAAGGTCTATAATAGCCTGACTTATTATACTTATTGCAAAATTACTACCAAGGTGTTAACTAATACCTTCATCATGGCACATAATTACCATTTCTTTTTGGTGGTGAGAACTATTAGATCTACTCTCCAAACAACTTTCAAGCAAATAATAAAGCGTTATTAACTATAATCTCCATGATGTACTTTAGATTCCAAGGACTTATTTGCTATAGCTGGAACAGTTTGCATAACAGCCAAAATACAGAAACTATTCAAACATAAACAGACAGATATATAGAAGATATATACATATATATTTGTCCATTTGCTTGAAAATGTATGTTTACACACACGTGCAAAAACTATTGTTCATTCATGGGAAAGAAAGAAATTCTGCTATTTGCAGCTAGGCAGATAGAACTTTTATTTAATTTTAAGTTTTAATGAAAACACCTTGATTTACAAAGTCATTCATAGTTGAGTTTTAAATATATGATGTTACAGTACTATCCCACCACCAGTATCAACTTCTACTACCAATGTTCCTGGTAAATATAAAAAATTCTTTTTATTAAATCACCATAATATACAGGTTCAAAAGTTGATAGTTGAGTTTTAGTCTTACAAGTTCCAACAACCATTCTTTACTAGTGTTTATTTCCTGAAGGTGATGGATTTTGAAAGCTTTATGTTCATAAAATAATACAACAGTTAAAAAATTATATTTCCTAATTCCTGTTGCATAAAATAAAATTTATTTTTATCATTATACTGTTATCAATTATAGCCAGGAGACTCTTTCTCTTGTTTTTATTATCATACATAAAGCCCACAAATAGCATTATCATTATTAATTCAAAATACCTAAATTTTTTCTTTTTAATTGAGTGAGCAGATTATTTAGAACTATGTTTTTGTTTGTTTGTTTTGGTTTTTAGACCATACCCAGGGATGCTCAGAGATTACTACTGGCTCTGAGTTCAGAAATCGCTACTGACAGGCTCCGAGGACCATATGGGATGGCTGGGATTGATCCTGGTTCAACCGCATGCAAGGCAAATTCTATACTCACTGTGCTATGACTTCAGTCCCAAGAACTATGCTTTTCAGTCTTGGACAATTTGACATTCTAGCTGTGATGGATATTGGGGTCACTCTCTAGGGACCACACTCCTGGTTGCTGGGTTTGCTTACCATTTTGCTGCTGTACTCTGAAGGTTATCAAAACACTTTGTGATCTCACATACTTGGCTATGTTACCAGAGGTGTCTGCTGTGGTGCATTATGCTTAGCATGTACTTGCAAGACAGGAACTTTTAGCTTCTAAACCATCATTCAGCCCCTATTTTTAATTTTTTGAGATATCTTCATATTGTTTTCTGTTTTGCTTTTGTGTGTGTGTGTGTGTGTGTGTGTGTGTGTGTGTGTGTGTGTGTGTGTGGTTTTTGGGTCACACCCGGCAGTGCTCAGGGGAAACCCCTGGTTCCATGCTCAGAAATTGCTCCTGGCAGGCACGGGGGACTATATGGGAAGCCAGATTCGAACTGATGACTTTCTTCATGAAAGGCAAACGCCTTACATCCATGCTATCTCTCCAGCCCCTACCTTCATATTGTTTTCTCTAGTGACTGAATCAATTTACATTCTCTATCAATGATGTTTGGGGGTTGCTTTTCCTCCACACACCCTGCCAGTACTTGTTTCTGAACTCTTTTTTGATGGAGGCCATTCTCACAGGTGTGAAGTTGTTTTGATTTATATTTGCCTTACAATAAATGAAAATGTTGGTCATCTAAATGTCTTCTTTAGTGAAGGGAGTTTAGAGCTTTTCTCCATTGTTAGATGTGACACACACACAAACAGGCCCCCCACCCCCTACCTCCGACCCTGCACCCAATGGTGCACAGGCTTTCTGCTCATTCCTAGTGATGCTCAGAGGACAATATGTTGTGCTAGGGATTGAGCTTGGGTAGTAGAATGCAAGGCAAGCACCCTACCCGCTGTGCTTTCTCTCCAGCCCTCTGTTGATGACTTTTGTGAGTTTATTTTTGGGAGGCCTTCCAAGCAGTGCTTAGGGGCACTAGATGTCATTCCCAGTGATACTGTGTCCTACTGTGTAGGCCTGATAGTTCAGTACTCAGGCCTGCTGTTGTAGTGCTACTTAAATGGAGCACTACTTGGGGATAATATGTCTGTCTATACATGATGGTGCTTATGGGTCATGCAATGCCAATCATAGAAACTTGGGGCTTTAAGCATGCCAATATATGCTTCAGTGTTTTTTATAGTCATAAAAGTAAAAAGAAATTTATTTACAGTATTTTTTCACTTGGCTAGTGATGGAGACAAAAAATAACTGAGTGTCCACTATTGTTCTGAGGATTACTAAGTCAGTTCATGTAAGAGAATGTTTAGAGCAGCTCATAATTATTAAGCCAGAAAACTGTCGTCTTTCTGCATTTCCTCAATTGCAGGACATAAATTTAACCATATGGGTCTGTACAAGTAGCATCATGGTACTTAAGAATTCAACTGAGTCCTTGTTTCTAGAGTGCTGCCTCTCTCTCCCTTAAAAATGGCACCAACTTTCATTCACCTCCTGGACAGCTTCTTTCTCTTTTCTCTTCTTCACTATAAACATATTTCCCCCTCTATTATTAACTCCTTTACATTCTTCTTTTCCTGAACACTGAAAACTGCTTTATTATAGCTTTCCTGGTTCTGAGCAATTTCAACTGCAAATAATTGTATTCTGGCAGCAAATCTGGTATTTTTTTTTTTTTATCATTGTAGCCCTGAGAATAATCTAGTCGTAGCAATATACCATAGTTGGAATCTTCTATAAAGTCATCACATTTCATGCAAAATGACTTCCACGTCTCTTTAACTGATTCTGACTTGATCTCTCTGGTTCCAATATATTTATCCTGAACTTTTCACAAATTTCTCAAAACTCAGGATAGATTTGTTCATTCACTTTGGTGAATTTCAGGAATTGAGGGTCAATTGTTAAAATCATCTCATAGTCGACTTAGCATGCAGTCTTGCTCTCAAATCAAATCACTATCTCAAGCTATCTCACCAACTCTCTGGAAACCATCTCCTCAGTCATCTCCATGCTCAGCTCTTACAGAATATGACCTCACTCACCAGAAATAAATGTCTGTCAGATGCTTCAGTATTTTGAGCTATCTCCCTGGAGCACATACACACACTTACATTTACATATGCATGTACGTACATATATTGATCTTGCATATTAGCCTTTTTTAGATATAAGGTGGGCAAATATTTTATTTCATTTAATGATTTTTTATTTTTGTTTTTAGTTTTGTTCCATACTTGGCAGTGCTCAGGGCTTCCTTCTGGCTTTGTGCTTAGGGGTCACTCTTGATAGGATTGGGGGGATCATATGTGATGCAGGAAATAGAATCTGGGGCAGTCACATTCAAGGCAAACTCCCTGCCTTCTGTACTATTGCTCCAGCTGTGGGTGTACTTTTTTTAAAAGATATATATTTTTTTGCTGTGCAGAGCCATTTCAGTTTGATGTATCCAGTTCATTTATGATTTCCCATTTCTAACTGATAGTTAAATCCCCAAAGACATCATTGAAATCAAATTATGGCTTGCTACATTTTATTTTACGTATTTTGTGTTTTTTTTTTTCCGTTTCATTACTAAATCTTTATTTTGTGTTAACTTTGTTTGTTTAAAACATTTCAAAAAATTTTTGGTCACACCCGGTGATGCTCAGGGATTATTCCTGGCTATGCACTCAGAAATTGTTCCTAGCTTGGGGGACCATATGGGATGCTGGAGGTTTGAACTGCAGTTTGTCCTGGGTCAGCCGCGTGCAAGGCAAATGCCCTTTTGGCTACACCATCGTTCCGGCGCCTATTTTGTGTTAACTTTTGTCCAAATTCCATTTTGGAATGAGGCTGCTTTCCTATCATCACTTGTTGAAGATAATTAAACAACAACAACAACAACAACACACATTTATACTTTTAGTAATTGTCCAAATATGTAAGAGTTTATTTGTAAGATTTTGATTTTTTACCATTGATCTGTATGTCTTTTTAATTAAATTGTACTTAAATTCAATACCATCTGTTTAGATTAAAATAGCTTGTAGAAGAGCTTAATTTCAGGGAACAGGATATCTCTTATTATTTTATGATAATTGTGCTGGCTAATCCTTTTTATGGTTTCATATAACTTTTAGAAAACCTCATATTTCTTAGACCATCTTGCTATCTTACTCAAAAAAATTCAAACCAAAGTTGAATTAAAATGATAATGGCAGAAAGCTTTGCTTTTTCTTTTACAAAGAAAGATACTCTATCTTTTAGGAATGATGCTTTCTGGGACAGAAACATAGTACAAGGATTAAGGCACTTGTTCTATCAGGCTAAATCCCTCTCTCTTTCTCTCTTTTTCCACACCTGGAGGTACTTAATGTTTACTCTTGTCTCTGCTTAAGAATGACTCCTGGTGTGACTTGGGGGAATAGAACTCAGGTCAGCAGCATGCAAAGCAAGTAGCTAATTAACTATCATCTCTCCAGGCCTTAAATTTTTCTTTTACTTATCTTTTCCTTTTTTTTTACATTTAATTTGTATTTTTTTTTTTTTTTTTTTTAGTTTTTGGGTCACACCCAGAGGCGCTCAGTGGTTACTCCTGGCTCTGTGCTCAGAAATCGCCCCTGGCTGGCTCAGGAGACCATATGGGATGCTGGGATTTGAACCACCGACCTTCTGCATATCAGGCAAACCTGCATGCTATCTCTCCAGCCCCTTTAATTTGTATTTTAATCCACCTCCAGATAATTATTTTAACCCACCTCCAGTCCAGCTCCAGATGAATGGGTCTGAAGCAAGGATTTAAAACAAGACAGAGTGGGGCCGGGGAGATAGCACAGCGGTAAGGCATTTGCCTTAGACACAGAAGGACGGTGGTTTGAATCCCGGCATCCCATATGGTCCCCCATGCCTGCCAGGAGCGATTTCTGAGCATGGAGCCAGGAGTAACCCCTGAGCGCTGCCGGGTGTGACCCCAAAACAAAAACAAACAAACAAACAAAAAATAAAGCAGGACAGACATTAGAGAGGTCAGAGAGCTCTGTCTGTCCTCCATGTAGGATATTTATTGCTCAGGAATTATCAATCACAGGAAGAAGGGCAGAAGACAATTTCCTACCTAATGGTAACTAAGTCTACTAAGGGCTGGGGGTGGGGAGGGGAGGGTTACTTTGTAAGCAGATGTATGAGGAAAGGAAATCAAGGTAAAATTTCTGAAAATTGTCTTCCTCCAAGAGGGTGGCAGATAAGAGACTGAGCAGAATTTTTGTCCTCAGAGTGTTCCCTAAGGGGGTGGGATTGCGGTAGGGGCATAAGTGGTCCAGTAAATAAAGAGTCCTTAGATCTCTATCTCCATCTCCTCTCCTTCTATCAATTAGCTCTCTAACTACACTTGTTTACTTCTTGCTGACTTCATATCTGACACCCACCCACTTATCTGTTGATAATTACAATTGTACAGTTTTCTTTTTCAAGCTTATTCAACAGTTTTCATTCTGAGTATTCTGTTTTGCCATTGTAGAAACATAGTTATCATATAGTATTTCTTACCTTATTTATACTTATTTTTGGGGAGCCACACCTGGTGATGCTCAGGGGTTCCTCTTGGCTATGCTCTCAGAAATTGCTCCTGGCTTGGGGGACCATATGGGACGTCAGGGGATTGAACCGTGGTTCATCCTAGGTCAGCTGCATGCAAGGCAAAAGCCCTACCATTGCACCACTGCTCTGGTTCCTTTATTTAAACTTATTGACATGACTATAGTCAATGCTAACAGACCCAGAGAGTTTGCAAATAGCAAAGCTTCTTAACTTGTGGGTCATGACCACATATGGTATCATGTAACTGTATGTGTGGTAGTGAAAAAAAAAAATGGCCCAGTGAAGGGTTTGTGTACGTAGAACAATAAAAAATAAACTCAAAATCAAATACTTAATGATTTTGATTATGTGCTATACTACATAATGCCAAAGAATGTTGCCAGAAATACTGGGTTAGATTTGAAACTATTCTATGGTATGGACTGGAGTGTTTTTTTTTTTTTTATTGTATATACAAAGTTTTCTGCTCTTATAGAAACATCATATTTAATTACAGAAAAATGCTCTAAATATTTTCTTTTCATTTTCCTTCTGTAAATAAGAAGCAAATTGGGGCCCGGAGAGATAGCACAGCGGCGTTTGCCTTGCAAGCAGCCGATCCAGGACCAAAGGTAGTTGGTTCGAATCCCGGTGTCCCATATGGTCCCCCGTGCCTGCCAGACCTATTGCTGAGCAGACAGCCAGGAGTAACCCCTGAGCACCGCCGGGTGTAGCCCAAAAACCAAAAGCCAAAAAAAAAAAAAAAAAAAAGAAGCAAATTAGTCTATTTGAATTATATTATGATACATTTATTTACTTATTTTTGGTTTTGGGGCCACACATAGTGGTGCTAAGGGTTACTCCTGGCTTTGTGCTCAGGGGTCATTCCTGGCAGTGCTTGGGAACCATATAGGAACTCAGGGATTGAACTCAAATCAGCCTTGTGCAAGGCACATGCCCTATTTGCTGTGCTATCTCTCTAGCCCCTGTGCTAGAATTTTTATTTTAATATTTTATAGAAACATAAGTGTTTAGTGGCAACCAGTAGAGATAAACACACCTCCTAGTGTTTTCCCACAGATACAGCTATATGTGTATGTAAATGTAATAAACATCAATTAAAAATTAAGAGCAGTCACTTAAATTAATAAATTAAAGATAGTACTTTTTGAGAGATTATTGTAAGTATTTATTTATATTTTCCAAAAAAATGTTTTTTGATTATGAGTAAGAGGCTAACTGTAAGGTGAATTCTAAAAAGCCTAAAGAGAGGTGTTTCCCCCAACTGCCTTTTTCTCCAACCTCTTCTTTTGGTATGTAAAAGCCCACTGGATAGTTGCTTTTATATTTGATTTGACCTTCCCCCACTTGGAGTTGGGAGTTGGTTTGAATAAAGAAAGGGGCTTGGCTTTGGGTTTGGCAGAGAGAGCACCAGGCAGAGAGAAGCCATGAAGAAAAAGCAGGCTGACTCCAATTAATCTTTTGACTGGCTTGATATTATTTCTCTGCCACTACCCTGCTTCATCAGACTCGACCTCCTGAAGGCGTAGAAACAAGGTGCCTGGGGCGGTCTCACCAGCTAGTGGATATTTTTATTTTACAGCTAACTTTAAATACAGGAGGGATTTACAGCTACAGATGATCTTCAATTTAAAAGTAGCCTTCTGGGGCCGGAGATATAGAATGGAGGTAGGGCGTTTGCCTTGTCCAGAAGGACAGTGATTCAAATCCCGGCATCCCATATGGTTCCCCGTTTCTGCCAGGGGCAATTTCTGAGTGCAGAGACAAGAGTAAACCCTGAGCACTGCCAGGTGTGACCCAAAAACCAATAAATAAATAAATAAATAAAATAAAAATAAAAGTAGCCTTCTCAAATATTTAACTATAAGAGTTATAATTGATTCTCTTCAGTGACTGGAGATACAATCTCAAAAATCTTTCCTTTCATATTTAATTATAAAAAAACTTTGGTTCTAATATATACTCAGTTAAAATAAAAAATTTTAGTCATGTGCTAATAAAAGCCCAAGAAAAGTTTTGTGAGATATGAAATGATTAAAGTTTAAAAGTTAGGTTTCTTAAAAAAGTTGTTAAGAGATAAACAACTTAACAAATAACTTACATTGTTGGACAGACATTTCCTCAAAGAAAAATAGAGATGGCCAAAAGGCATAGAAAAATTCTCCACATCATTAATTATTAGGGAGATACAAATCAAAACATCAATGAAATATTGTCTCATACTACAGAGACTGGTATACATCGCAAAGAAGAACAATCAGTGCTGGAGTGGATATATAGAGAAAGGGACTCTCATTCACTGCTGGTGGGAATGATCCAGCCTTTTTGGAAAACAATATTCTTCAAAAAAAACAAACAAACAAACAAACTAGAAATTGAGCTTCCATATGATGCAGCAATACTCCTAGGGATGTATCTTAGGAGCCCCAAAACACAATGCAGAAAAGCCCTCTGCATTCCTATGTTCATTGCAGCACTATTCACAAAAGCCAGAATCTATCTGGAAGCAATCCAAGTGCACGAGAACAGATGACTGGTTAAAGAAATTGTGGTACATCCACACAATGGAATACTACATAGCTGTTAGGAAAAAGAAAATAATGAAATTTGTTTATACATAGATGGGAATGGTGAGCATTTTGCTGAGCAGAATTAGTCAGAGGGAGATATATATATAGACATAGAATAATATCACTTATTTGTGGTATATAAAAAGGATAGCATGGTAGGCCAGAGTAGGCACAGCAGGTTTATTTATCTTGCATGGGGCTGATTTGGGTTTGATTCCCAATCATACCATATGGTCCTCTGAGCCCACCAGGTGTGATTCCTGGGTGCAGAGCCAGGGTAACCCTAAGCACTGCCAAGTATGGCCCCCAAACAAACAACAAACAAAAACAATGAAAGATAGCATTGTAATAATATCCACAGACAACAGAGATGAGGGTCCAAGAGGACCTGTCCTTGGTAGGAAGCTTGCCACAAAGAGCAATGAATGCAGTTAGGGTAGTAAATGGTACACCAAGACTCTGATAGTTGGAAATGATTACTCTGGATGAAAACTGAGTGCTGAAAGGAGATAAAGTGATATGCATAGAACTCCTTCAGTAATAATACTGAAAATCACAGTTTCTAAAGTGAAATAGAGAGAGGGGAGAGAAAGATTGTCTGGCTCAGAGGCAGGCGGGGAGAGGTAGGAGGGAAAATGGGGACTTTGGTGGCGGTAAATGTACACTGGTGAAACATGTTGTGCATTATAAAACTGAAACTTAATTATGAACAACTTTGTAATTGTGGAAAAAATTCCAGTTGCATTTCAAAAATAAACCTTGTAACTATGGTGTTTAAATAAAGTGATAAAAATAAAAATAATTTAAACATTGTTAAATGACTTTTGTCTTGGATTTTGTCTTGAATTTTCAACAAGTCTTGAGATCACCCTAAACACGATTCTGCTATTTCAACTATGCATTCATGTTAAGTGTTATTTACAACACCGACAATTATAAAATAAAAATATCAATCAGCTCTGAAAAATGTTTAAGATACTCTACATCCTGTAGATTCAGATACTAAGCCAAGACTTACCTTTGTTAAAAAAATAACTGAGCCCCTGTCCTTTACACGGGCGCCTAGCCCGCCACATCCCCCGGAGACCCCAGACGCCGGCCCGGGAGGCCTGGGTGAGTCCCTCCTGCCTCACGCGGGAGCCTAGCTGGGCACATCCCCCGGAGACCCCAGACGCCGGCCCGAAAGGCCTGCGCGGGTCCCTGTCCTTTACACGGGCGCCTAGCCCGCCACATCCCGCGGAGACCCCAGACGCCTGCCCGAGAGGCCTGCGCGGGTCCCTGCTCCTTTACAAGGGCGCCTAGCCCGCCACATCCCGCGGAGACTCCAGACGCCGGCCCGGGAGGCCTGCGCGGGTCCTTGCCCTTTCACACGGGCGCCTAGCCCGCCACATCCCGTGGAGACCCCAGACGCCGGCCCGAGAGGCCTGCGCGGGTCCTTGCCCTTTCACACGGGCGCCTAGCCCGCCACATCCCCCGGAGACCCCAGACGCCGGCCCGGGAGGCCTGCACGGGTCCTAGCCCTTTCACACGGGCGCCTAGCCCGCCACATCCCGCGGAGACCCCAGACGCCGGCCCGAGAGGCCTGCGCGGGTCCTTGCCCTTTCACACGGGCGCCTAGCCCTCCACATCCCGCGGAGACCCCAGACGCCGGCCCGGGAGGCCTGCGCGGGTCCCTGCTCCTTTACAAGGGCGCCTAGCCCGCCACATCCCGCGGAGACTCCAGACGCCGGCCCCGGAGGCCTGCGCGGGTCCTTGCCCTTTCACACGGGCGCCTAGCCCGCCACATCCCGTGGAGACCCCAGACGCCGGCCCGAGAGGCCTGCGCGGGTCCTTGCCCTTTCACACGGGCGCCTAGCCCGCCACATCCCCCGGAGACCCCAGACGCCGGCCCGGGAGGCCTGCGCGGGTCCCTGCTCCTTTACAAGGGCGCCTAGCCCGCCACATCCCGCGGAGACCCCAGACGCCGGCCCGGGAGGCCTGCGCGGGTCCTTGCCCTTTCACACGGGCGCCTAGCCCGCCACATCCCGTGGAGACCCCAGACGCCGGCCCGAGAGGCCTGCGCGGGTCCTTGCCCTTTCACACGGGCGCCTAGCCCGCCACATCCCGCGGAGACCCCAGACGCCGGCCCGAGAGGCCTGCGCGGGTCCTTGCCCTTTCACACGGGCGCCTAGCCCGCCACATCCCCCGGAGACCCCAGACGCCGGCCCGGGAGGCCTGCGCGGGTCCCTGCTCCTTTACAAGGGCGCCTAGCCCGCCACATCCCGCGGAGACTCCAGACGCCGGCCCGGGAGGCCTGCGCGGGTCCTTGCCCTTTCACACGGGCGCCTAGCCCGCCACATCCCCCGGAGACCCCAGACGCCGGCCCGGGAGGCCTGTGCGGGTCCCTGCTCCTTCACGCGGGCGCCTAGCCCACCACATCCCCCGGAGACCCCAGACGCCAGCCTGGGAGGCCTGGGTGAGTCCCTGCTGCCTCACGCGGGAGCCTAGCCCAGCACATCCCAGGGACCACGAGCGCCTGCGAGAGTGATTTGGGCAAGTCCCTTCCCCCAGGTGGGCACCTGGAACGGCAACTTGAGCAACCCAAATAGACGGGGGGAGATAGGGCCACCCTTCTGGACTCGCAGGTGACCTAGAGCAGTCCACCCCCCTGGACCCTAGAGTGGACCAGGGACTCCCCGAGGGCGAGGGCAGAGCCTGAAGGGTCGGACTGAGGGAACTCCTTCAAGGGAAACTTGGAGGGGGCAGAGCTCCATTGACTCCCAGAGAAAGGAGGGGGGATTGGGAGCTAGGCTCAATAGCGCCAGCAACCAGTGTGGCCAGGAGTGGAACTGCACCGCCGACAGAAATAAGGAGTAGAAAAGCAATAATACCCACTGCAGGAGGGCCGAACTCTAGGTAGCAAAGGGGAGGAGAAAGAGCCAGGTTCAACAAGCCCACCCAACAGCATCCTCTAGAATCACCTTCAGGAAGGGGACCAAAGCAGGCCGAAATTAGAAGCCACAGCACTCCAAAACACACCATTAAATACAAAGAATTATGCGTAAATCAAGGAAATCCCTAATATCTGGAGACAACATGACAAACCCTATTAAAGTTCCAAGTCCACCAAAACGCACAGATCCATGGGAAGAAGACCTAAAAGCGGTCATGAGGAAGGAAATGCAAGAATTACTAAAACAGATGAAAGAAACCCTAGCAACCGAGTATAAGAAAGCCATGGATGAAAGAATCAGCCAAATTAAAGAAGAAATGTCAAAGAACATGAGAGATTCCATACAAAAAGAAGTGAAGGATTTAAAAGACAAAGTAACAAGCCTTACAAGCAGAAACACAGAGTTGGAGAAGCACATCGAAGAACTCGAAGGAAAACTGCAATCAAAAAATGATCAAGAAACCAACAAAGAAATAAAAGGCAAAGCACTGGAAGGAAAAGTCCAATATCTAATGAATAAAGACAAAAGAAACAATCTAAGAATTGTAGGTATACCAGAAGGGGAGGAAATAGGGAAGGGGGAAGAACAGGTAGTCAGGGAGATAATAACAGAGAACTTTCCCACCCTCTGGAAAGACAATTCAGGACAAATCCAGGAAGTCAAGAGAGTCCCTAATAAAATAGACCCTAATAAACCCACACCAAGACACATAATAATCCAAATGGCAAAAAACAAAGAGAAAGAGGAACTCCTGAAAGCAATAAGGGAGAAAAAAAACCTCAAGTACAAAGGAAAAGACATAAGAATCAAACCAGATCTCCCATTTGAAATAATTCAAGCAAGAAGACAGTGGAATGACATATTTAAACGACTGAATGAAAGAAATTTCCAACCCAGGGTCCAATACCCAGCAAAACTATCATTCATATGGGAGGGCAGACTAAAAACATTCTCAAATATGAACGAACTTGAACTATTTGTGCAAACTAAGCCGATACTAAGCGATTTACTCAGAGACGAATTACACAATCCAAACCCCCGATTGTAACAACAACCACCCCACACAATACAACTGCACAACAGTCCTCTCTATCAATAATTTCCCTAAATGTAAACGGACTAAACTCTCCAATCAAAAGACACATAGTAGAGAACTGGGTTAGGAAAAATAAACCGGACTTCTGCTGTCTACAAGAAACACACCTACAGTTACAGGATAAGCACAGGCTTAGAATAAAAGGATGGAAAGTAATCATCCAGGCCAATGGAAAACAAAAAAGAGCAGGGACAGCAATTCTTATATCAGATCAAATTGTATTCAACCTCAAGAAAGTGATCAGAGACAAAGAGGGTCACTACTTACTGATCAGGGGAACATTAGATCAAGAAACACTAACCCTGGTCAATATATACGCACCTAATCTAGAGTCAGCAAAATATGTGAGGCAACTACTGGCAAACCTGGAGAAACACATGAAGGGAAATGTGATAATAGTAGGGGACCTGAATACTCCACTATCACCACTGGACAGATCCACCAAACAGAAAAATAGCAAAGAAATAAGAGCTCTAAATGAAAAATTAGAAGATTTAGGGCTGATAGACTTATATAGAGCCCTCCATCCCCAGAAAGCAGAATACACATTCTTCTCAAGCCCACATGGAACCTTCTCCAGAATAGACCATGTCTTGGGATACAAAGCCAACCTATATAAGACCACAAAGGTAAGGATCATTAGAAGTACCCTTTCAGATCACTATGCAACAGAGGTTAAAATTGATATCAAGAAGAAGCAATGGAGAAAAACTAATACCTGGAGATTAAATAACATGCTGCTCAACAACACCTGGATCAAAGAACAACTCAAGGAAGAAATAAAAAGATTCCTTGAGACAAATGACAATGAAGAGACAACATGTCAAAATTTATGGGACACAGCAAAAGCAGTAATTAGGGGGAAACTCATAGCAATACAGGCCTATGTCAAGAAACAGGAAAATAACAAAACCAACAGTTTAAAAGATCACCTCAAAGAATTGGAGCAACAGCAACAGAGAAATCCAACCACAACCAGAAGGCAAGAAATAATAAAAACCAGAGCAGAAATAAACAACATCGAAACTAAGAAAACAATACAAAAAATCAATGAGACCAGGAGTTGGTTTTTCGAAAAAATAAACAAGATAGACAAACCATTGGCAAAACTCACCAAAAAAAAGAGGGAAAACACCCAAATCAGTAGGATCACAAATGAAAGGGGTGAGATTACAACAGAACCCCATGAAATACAACATATCATGAGATCATATTATGAACAACTATACTCAACTAGGCTAGAGAACCCAGTAGAAATCGACAGATTCTTGGACAAACACCCTCTTCCAAAGCTGGAAAAGGAAGATCTAGAAAGTCTAAACAGTCCAATCACCTCAGAGGAAATTGAAGATGTAATTAAAAAACTCCCTAAGAACAAAAGCCCAGGCCCAGATGGATTTACAGGTGAATTCTATCAAACATTTCAAGAAGACTTACTACCACTTTTCCATAGGCTTTTCCAAACCATAGAAAAAACAGGAATCCTCCCCAACTCCTTTTATGAGGCTAATATCACACTCATTCCCAAAGAAGGCAAAGACACCACTAAGAAAGAAAACTACAGACCAATCTCACTAATGAACATAGATGCAAAAATTCTCAACAAAATCTTAGCAAACCGAATCCAACACTTCATCAAAAAGATCATTCATCACGACCAAGTGGGATTCATACCAGGAATGCAAGGTTGGTTCAACATACGCAAATCAATCAATATGATACATCACATCAACAACATGAAAGACCAAAACCACATGATCATATCAATTGACGCAGAGAAGGCGTTTGACAAAATCCAACATCCTTTCATGCTAAAGACACTCAGCAAAATAGGATTAGAAGGAACCTTCCTCAAGATAGTTACAGCTATATATGAAAAGCCTATAGCCAACATTATACTTAACGGCGAGAAACTAGAAGCATTCCCACTAAGGTCAGGAACTAGACAAGGCTGTCCACTCTCTCCACTCTTATTCAATATAACTTTAGAAGTCCTAGCAATAGCAATCCGACAAGAGAAGGGAATCAAAGGAATTCAAGTAGGGAAAGAGGAACACAAGCTATCTCTATTTGCCGACGATATGATGATCTACATCAAAAACCCTAAAGAGTCCACAGTAAAACTCCTAGAAACAATCAACCAATACAGCAAAGTGGCTGGATACAAAGTAAATACACAAAAGACAGTAGCGTTTCTATATACAAACAATGAAGTTGAGGAGAGAGAGATTAAAAATACAATTCCATTCAAGATAGTATCAAAAAATATCAAGTATCTAGGAATCAACCTTACAAGAGAAGTGAAAGACCTATACCAGGAAAACTTCAAAACACTTCAGAAAGAAATTGAAGACGATCTAAAGAAATGGAAGAACATCCCATGCTCATGGATAGGTAGAATTAACATAGTCAAAATGACTATCTTACCCAAACTTTTATATAGATTTAATGCAATCCCTATCCAAATCCAGACACAATTCTTTAAAGAAATAGAACAATCAATCACAAAATTCATCTGGAATCACAAAAGACCCAGGATAGCCAAACACATATTGAAAAACAAGAAGCTGGGAGGCATCTCCTTACCTAACTTGAAACTATACTATAAAGCCATAGTAATTAAAACAGCATGGTACTGGAACAGAGACAGGACCTCAGACCAGTGGGTCAGAACAGAATTCCCTGACATAAACCCCCAGATATACAGCCAACTAATATTTGATAAAAGAGGCAAGAATCTGAAATGGAACAAAGAAAGCCTATTCAACAAATGGTGTTGGTACAACTGGAAAACCACATGTAAGAAAGTGAAAATCGACCCATATCTCACCCCTTATACAAAAGTCAACTCAAAATGGATCAAAGACCTTGAAATCAGACCCGAATCTATAAAGTTTATCGAGAATAAAATAGGCAGAACACTCGAAGACCTATATATCAAAAAGGTCTTTGAGAATGGAGCACCAATGGCAAGAACTTTAGCATGTAATATAAACAAATGGGACTACATCAAACTAAAAAGCTTCTGCATGGCAAAACAAACCCTACTTAACGCAAGAAGACAGCTAACAGAATGGGAAAAAATCTTTTCACTCGACATATCAGATAAAGGCCTGATATCTAGAACATACAAAGCACTCAGAAAGCTGAGACCCTCAAAACCAAATAAAGCCATAAAAAAATGGGGAGATGAAATGAATAGACACTTCTCTGAGGAAGACAGAAGGATGGCCAACAAACACATGAAAACATGCTCACCTTCACTCATCATCAGGGAGATCCAAATCAAGACAACAATGAGATACCACCTTACACCAGTGAGGATGGCTCACATCAAAAATAATGGAAACAACCTTTGTTGGCGGGGATGCGGTATGAAAGGAACTCTCATTCACTGCTGGTGGGAATGCCCCCTAGTCCAACATCTATGGAGAAAAGTCTGGAGAGTGCTCAAAGAACTCAGAATTGAGCTGCCATTTGACCCAGCAATTGCTCTCCTAGGCATATACCCCCAAGATGGAAGGGCATTCATTCCAAAATACGTATGCACCCCACTATTTATTGCAGCACTCAGTATAATAGCCAAATCGTGGAACCAACCTCGATGTCCAACAACAGATGAATGGATCATTAAGATGTGGTACATATACACAATGGAATATTACATGGCAGTCAGAAACGATACAATCACAGACTTTGCAGCAACATGGATGGACTTAGATCATGTTATGTTAAACGAAGTAAGTCAGAAGACAAAAGATAAACACAGAATGGTGGCACTATTCTGAAACACCTAGAACATATAGTTTAAACACAACTAATACCTAACAATCAAATAACAGGGTTTAACAGGGTAGAAACTTCGAACACTGTAATACTCAACATATACGTGGGAGCAGTGTCCAAAATTCATGAAAAAGGAGCAACACAAACACTTGACAACACATTATACCACAAAGAAAGCAGCAACAACAGAAACAACAGCATTAAGAGAACAGGTAAGTAATCAGACTTCCAAAACAAAGGCCCACAATAATCCCTTAGAGTTCGTATACAGGAACACAAGTATAGAACACCAAGGGAAATCACGACTGCAATGGCAGCATACCATAGCACTATGTTTTAATGCCTTTATCTTACTATATTTTAAATAACCTCTCAGCTTTTCTGTCCACAGGCGCCCTTGGATACAAAGGGCGGACAAACTAAGATGGCAACTCGGGATACCACACGAGATACCATACATAGCATGCACTACGAGAGGGCCACGAGAAAACTCTCTAACATATACTTTATCTCTAGGTTATTCCTTCTTTTAGGAATTGAAGCAAGTGACCAGTCAGACCACCGAAGCAGTGCCTGTGATGTACAGACTTAAACTACAGGCTCTATTCTTCGAACACATTCAACCTAACCAGCATTCCCTTGCTATTCTCCCCTCTCTTCTCACTACTTTTTTTTTTTTTTTAATTCTATTCCTCTCTTTACTTTTTCCCCTTTCTCTTCTCCTTTTCTTTCTAAGGTATTTTCTCTTTCCTCTCACTGCATACCCCTCCCATATACCTTCCCCTGTCTCCCCTCTGGAAATCCAACTATCCCTTCACCCCTCAATTCCATCCAGATCTCCCACCATATTAAAACTCTTCACCCTCAATCCTTAATCTATTAGGCATCAAGGCCGACCTCCTACCCAACGAAACAGTACCCAGCACCCAGGCGAGGGGACACCCAGTCAAACCCACACCTCGTCTCCTGCAAGAAAAGACAGCCAACTCCCTGCGGACTCATGCTGTGCGGCCTTCCCTACCAACTCCCCCTAACGTGGACTGTTTCTTGAAACCGGATCTAGGTCCAAAAGTATCCCCAACGCAAGAACTCTTCCAAGACCTCCCTGCCACAAATTTTTACCAATCTGAAGAAGGTCAGGGGGTGGGATAGGAAGATGCCTGGGAACCCACACACCACAGGAAACACCCAAAAGACAATGGGAAAAACTGTACCTCCAACATAGGCATAAGACTGGTAATACACCACCTCTTTACCTACTCTCCCCCAAATGTAAGGTAGTCTTTTGCACCACTTTGGTCCCTTAAAAAACCTCACTAACTCACCTTAAATTTTTTTTTAATTTTTTTATTTTTTTTAATTAATTAATTTATTTTTTAAATGTTTGTCCTACATATACATTTGTGAGCGCATACATTTTTATTTCCTTTTTTTTTTTTTCTTTTCCTCGCTTTTGGGTATGTGACCTGCTTCTGTTATCCCCTCTGTCCACCCACAAATACACAGACATTATAATGTAGCACCACTTCCCCCTGCAAAGGCACACCAAATAAAGGGGAAATCTTACATATAAAAAAAAAGAGCTCTTGTCTACTAGAGATGGGAACTCATAGTTGTTTACAAAACAGGGATATCTCCTACCTTGAAAATATGTCATGTGGAATCAACTTAGACCTCAGGTGATCAGATACCATTCATCCAGCCTTGAACCCTGGATCCCAGACATAGAAACGGCACAGTTCCTCACAACAGTGGCAAGAAACAAATCCCAGCCGGGACTGCCTTAATACTGCGGGGTCAACAACAAGGGCCAACTCTAACATGATTTCCTGACAATGAGGAAAATCTGAACATCCTGACCTCAGAGCAGATTAACCTACCTTACCAGCTAACGACAAGACACAACCAGAAGTCTCGGCACCCTTTGGTAGGTCCAAAAGCCAAGATCGTGATTTATAGTTGACTGGCTGCTAGAACTACGACCAGACGGTATACATCTTGGGACCAAAAAAAAAAAAAAAAAGCCCTAGTTTAGGGTTTGAACTATGACCTGCACAATAACCAGGATCCCCAGTCCCAAAGGTCCGGCAGAGAAAATTGTAACGGAACAGGGCTTTTGGAAGCACAAAGAAAGATGCTATCCTAGGTGCCACCCTAGGATCAGGGCAAAGACCAAGATCACCAACCACAGAAGATGGTTTAAAATGATACGGAGGTAACAGAACCTCTAGAACCACAAAGACTGACTTCATCATAAGTCCCACTTCAGGAGCTGTGCAGATACTGAGACCTCTAAACACAGAACAGAAGTCTTCCACACACCAAAAAAAAAAAAAAAAAAAAAACCACCACCGGGAGAGTAAAGGCTCCTGAGCAAAGTCTAGTGTTGATCCCATGACAGTATGCTCCAAGGACGGAGAAACCCCATATCTCTTAGGCCAAGTGAATTCCTTTTCGAATGACCCCAATATTTACTGTGCCAGGGCAGGAGGGAAAAAATAAAAATACAAAAAGCACAAAACCTTGGTTATTATCTATATATTTTTTACCTCCATTTATTATTGTTGTTATTATTTTTATTCACCTATCTATTTTGGTCGATTTCTCTGTTTGGGAGTGATTATTGAAACTGTCCCCAACCATACTTATATTTTCTCTTCCTTTCTTTTCTTTCGTTATGTGCTATGCCATGTTTCTCATTTCAAGACCATGGTGTGTTTTTTTTTTGTTTGTTTGTTTTTGCTTGTTTTGCTTTTTGTTGTTTGTTTGTTTGCCTGTTTTTTTTTTGTTTTGTTTTTTTTTTTTGTGGTGCTTATCGATACAGCTCAAGCCCTCACTAGATATTTGACACTTCTTTTGGTACTGGTGGAGTGTTTCACCTTCTTTTTCTCCATCTCTCAAAATGATGATGAGAGCCTCTAGAAGGATTCCGCCCAGTTTCGGGGTATTAGATCCTTACCCCAGTTTATTACTTTTCTCTTTTTCAAACAAAACCACACAACTTGAACTAGCTAGTCCTGCCTCCAGTTAGAGGGGGAACTAAGGGAGGCATCAAGACCAAACAGGTGCAAGACTACTAAGTTGTGGGTTAGATAAAGAGGGGACCACATATTCAAGCCGACCTGGGATGAGGGAAGAGGAAATGGGAGGTAGGACAGAAATGGAGGTGTAGGGAGGACAATTTGGTGATGGGAATCCCCCCTGATTTTATGTAAATATGTACCTAAAATATTATTGTCAACACTATGTAAACCATTATGATCAAAATAAAAATTAAAAAAAAAAATAACTGAGCACACTCTTCTCATTAGGAAGCAAACTGTCTCTCCTTTTAATAAGTGATAAAATTATGTGAATTGTTTTGGAATTAATGTATTCATTCAATTGAATTAATTTATTTTATATTGAGATATAAATAAAATAAATTTATTTATTTGAGATAATATTTTGAAACAGTAAACTTCATTATTGGAAAATTCTCTCTTTCTTTCTTTTTTTTTTTTTTTTTTGGTTTTGTTTTTTGGGCCACACCAGTGATTCTCAGGTGTTACTCCTGGCTGTGTGCTCTGAAATAGCTCCTGGCTTGGGGAACCATATGGGATGCTGAGGATCGAACCTTGGTCCATCCTAGTCTAGTGTGGGCAAGGCAAGATGCCTTACCACTTGCACCACTGCTCCCGCCCCTGGAAAATTCTCTTTTATTTCACTTAAACCATTTGGGAGAAAAAAGTTTTTTGACCTCATCTTTGGGATCCAAAGCATATTTTTTCTAGTTCCCTATTTCAGAACAGGAATAAATTTCTTAATTTCTACATTCATGCATATATTTCAGAAACATTTTCTGTGTACCCAGATCATTACATTGTCTTGCCAGCGATGACAAGACCTACTTGTACATGTGTATTATCCACCCCCCCCCAACTTCTATTTTGGTTTTTAGGTCACACCTGGCAGCACTCATTGGTTACTCCTGGTTCTGCACTCAGAAATGGCTCTTGGCAGGCTCAGGGTACTATATGGGATGCTGGGGATTAAACCCAGGTTGGCTACATGCAAGGCAAACACCTTAACAGCTGTGCTATTGCTCCAGCCCTCTTTTGTTGTTGCTGTATTGACTGGGAGTCACACATTTTGAATGTAGTGTTCTCTGGAGGATCACATATATACTTGTGGTGCTCACACAACTTAGTTGCAGTGCTTTAGAAATTGCACAATTTATTTCTGTGCCAGGGAAAACAAACAACAATATTACCAGATTCTCAAGAAACATGTGGGCAGTGTACCAGGGGTTGAATTTGGGATCATGCCTGTAAGGCAGGTTTTCTACCACTGAGCTGTGACTGAGTCCTTAGATAAGATTATTGATATAGGTCTGATGTTAACACACTTATTTATTTATTGCTGTGTTTCTGCAGATTTTTTTTAATATAAGCCATATACTTTTGGTGTTTATAGTTAAAGATAATTTGTATCAACCTAGCCTGTGTTTTGCTTAGTTGCTAGAAGTAGATAAAAATGTAATTTATTAAATAATATATATTTAATTTTTCTTTGAAAAATATGTATATTTTTGGTCACAACTAGCTGTTCTTACTCCTGGCCTTGTGGTCAAGGATTAATCCTGACTCTGTGCACAAGAATCACTCCTCGCTAAGATCAGAAGATCTTATGCAATGCAGAAGAATAGTACTGGGTTGGCTACAAGCAAGGCTAATGCCTTAACCTCTATTCTATCTCTCCAGTTTAATCCTCTCATTTTAATAAACATGATTGAAAGCAATCACAATATGAAAGTTGTTGAAACTGAATTATTGTTGCTCATGATGGAATATCTTTGTTATAATATTTTTTTTTGTTTGTTTGTTTTTTGGGTCACACCCGGCAGTGCTCAGGGGTTACTCCTGGCTGTCTGCTCAGAAATAGCTCCTGGCAGGCACAGGGGACCATATGGGACACCAGGATTCGAACCAACCACCTTTGGTCCTGGATCGGCTGCTTGCAAGGCAAACGCCGCTGTGCTATCTCCCCGGGCCCGCTTATAATATTTAAGTAGGAAATCCATATTTAAACTTATTCTTAACTTCGTTTTCAAAAATTATTGTTTTCAGCAAAGTTTTTCACAAAATTGGTATTGAACTGACACAATGCATATTTAATTGTTCTATAGATTAAAACATAAAATGTAATTATAATCTGTATGCAGTTTTAAAAATATTTTCACCAAAAATGTAAATGGAAATCATTACAAAAGTTGCAAAACAAAAATTATATATGTATCCAAATAATTTTAATCTACAATGTTGATTATTTATCAAAATTCATAGGTAAAATTATAGCTAATACATATTTATATTTAGCTTGTAAAATATTAAATTTGCTTTTGGGGTGGCTTCCCATATGATGCTTAAGGGATGAGCAATTCAATGCTAGCATCTGGGGGGGATGTAGTGCTTGGGCCATGTGGTACTGGGGATCATCAGAACCTCGTTGGTGCCCTGTAAGGCCATACCCAATTGGGGTCAGGTATCTTTACGACTCTACCTGGTAATGTTCAGGAGGCCTGTGGTGTCAGGGATCAAATCAGAACGGTTTACTCTCAGGCTATTCCAACTATCTTTTAACCTACTAAAGAGAGCGTTATTGGGCTATTGGCTTAGTCACTCAATAATGTATATAAAACCTATATCCTTTTGTTTGTTTGTTTTAAGGGGAACACCCAGTGACACTCAGGGGTTACTCCTGACTATGATCTCAAAAATTGCTCCTGGTTTTGGGGGATCATGGGATTCTGGGTAATTGAACCGAGGTCTATCCTGGGTCAGCCATTGCAAGGTAAATGCCCTACAGCTGCTCTATTGCTCCGGCCCTTAAAATCTATATATTTTTGATGCTTTGAATTCTACCCAGAGGGTAGATAAGGCACAGATTTTACCTTCAAAATACAAAACATTTAGGTGACAATATAATATATGGCTAGACTTCATGTGTCCATGACACCTATACTGTCTTCCAGCCCCTAATTTAATGATATTTTTATGAACAAAATCTTTTTAGATCTACTTTTCTTTTTTTTTTTTTTTTTTAAATTTTTTTTTTTTTTTTTTTTGGTTTTTGGGCCACACCTGGCGTTGCTCAGGGGTTACTCCTGACTGTTTGCTCAGAAATAGCTTCTGGCAGGCTCAGGGGACCATATGGGACACTGAGATTCGAACCAACCACCTTAGGTCCTGGATTGGCTATTTGCAAGGCAAACGCCCTGTGCTATTTCTCGGGGCCCCAGATCTACTTTTCAATGAAATTTTAGTTGTCAATACTATGTATTTGCATTAAGCTTCACATGTTTATCATTATTTTTGAGTTTATTTATTTGTTTTTGTTATTTTTGGCCATACCTGGTAGTACTCAAGGCTTACTCTTGGCTCTGTGCTTAAGTATCACTCTTTGCAGTGCTCAGGGACCCATATGTGGAGCAGGAGGTCTACCTGGGTCAGCCACATACAAGGTATATACTACTAACTATACTATTGCTCTAGACCCGATAGTCTTTTTTGTTTGTTTGTTTTGGGGCCACACATGCTGTTTTTAGGACTACTCTTGGCTCTGCATTCAGGGACCACTCCTAGTGGGGCTCAGAGGACCAGATGGGGTGCAGAGGATTGAATCTAGGTTAATTATATTCACGAAAATTTCAAGGAAGGTGCCTTATCCACCGCATTATTTCTCTAGCCTCAAGCTTTACATGTTTAACCTAGTAATTTGTGGATAAACAAATTTATTGGTATGCTGATATTGTGTAATATCTCTAATTATGCAACTATTGAAAATACCACATTCATAAATACCACTGGATCCATATTTTGGAGAAGCCAAACTAAAAATCAAAAATCATGAGAAATGAGATCATTATGCAAGAATATGAAGCATTTCTCTCAAGAGTTTGGTGGGATGACCCATGTAATGCTCACATGTCTTTGCACACCAGTTTTCAAATTATCCCCTTATTCTGTCAGATCGGTAGCTTTTTATTCTGAGCGACAGATAGGTAAAAGATGTGAAAATGATTCCTCAGGTGTTGCATAGTGTTGATAAAGAGAATGGGTGTTTAGAGATCTGTTTGCAATCTGTTTGCAGTCACTGAGCATAAGATCTTGAGTGATGTAAGTCTCCACAGATTTGGTTCATTTTATAATATGTAGAATCACTTGGAGCCAGGAAAATGTTCTGTCTTGCCTGGAGCTGATGGATGAAAGGCTTGGACCCTACCCTTAATCTACATTATAGTTCCCACCTTTGAAGCAAAAATACAATCTCTCACTCAGTATTTCCTTTCATTTTTAGGGTAAATATTCTAACTATTTAACCTCTCATATAGACTTTTTTTCCCCTGATTTTCCTATGGTCAACAAAGATGACATTGCTTGACCACTATTCATTTCCCTTTTGGTGTGTATGGAACATTCCTTTGCTAAACTATCACCTGCCACTCGATCCCCTCACTCACCACTTGTACAGTTCATTATAGCTAGCTCCAAGGGCAGACATATGGCTGCAAGACTATTATGAGGAAGCGATCACAACCAGTGGCCTACATTGTGATCATTTGAAAGGAACCAATATAGAAGAAAGCAGTCAGGATATTCCCGTCTGCTAACACACACATAGACTGAGATTAAGTAATTCTATTTCCACATAACTGTGTTATATGAATTTATACCTTTTTTCTTCTTTTTCTTAAAACACAAATTGAGGGGGAAATAATGGAGGGCACCAAGACCAATCAGTCATATGAACATTGAGTAGAAATAAAAAATGATCAGACTTAAACACCAAATCCAAAGCCAACTACAACAGAATCGATATCCAATCTACAACAAGCTAGACACAGAAGGGATCACTTATACTAGTAGCCTGGGGGTAGGGGTGGGCAAAGGAGGGGCAATATGGGGTGCCTGCTGGAAACAGGGGTGGAAGGAGGACAACATTGGTGGTGAGAATGCCTCTGATTCAATGTCACTATGTACCTAAAATACTACTGTGAAAGATTTGTACTCCACTTTGGTCAAAATAAAAATTATTAATAAAAATTAATAAATAAAAAGTAAAAAAACCCAGTGTCAATTCATTTTTGTGGCTACTAAAATACTAAAATAATTCTATTAACCTCATAAATATTTTTCTGACTTAACTTTCTTTGATTTTCATTGATAGGGACTTCAGCTATAGTTAGGGGTTTCGGGGGCTATTCTTGTCAATACTCAGCCAATTGGGTCATTGGCTCTGTTATGTTTGGGTGTTCAAGCTAAGGAGTATTTGGGGGCTCCCAAGATCTTATTTGGTGGCTTTTAGAACGTCAGGTGTGACTGTGGATCCAACTTCAGTGTCCCAGAATGCAAGGCATGTGTTTCGGCTCTTTCAGTTATCTGTCTGTCCTGCTAACTTAATTTTTTTAAGTAGTTGATAAGAGTCTGAATTATGTGAGAATGACTTCATGTTTCCATAGGCCAGATTCCATTGCTCTAGAGTCATCTCTTCTCTCCCACCCCAATAATAACAAAGTTTTGTTGACTCACTGTAACAACGATGGCCTCTTCACTTAGTAATAACAGTACATCAGTTGATTTCTTTAAATATGTGTAATTTGTGACTATGATTACCAACAAAATACGAATTAGAAGTAACTTCTTAGAATGAAAGCTTCCTTTAGATGGAAGGATTGACATATCATAGATCAAGTTTATGATAGATCATATCACCTTTCACACAGAGAGGTAGATGGACATAGAACAATGATTCTCGGCATTATCTGCACACTACTATTCAGAAGAGCTTACTAAACATATATGTTTCTAAACCACAAGATGAGTTCACTTTCAGCGCTATCTTTCCAGTCAAGAGCTTGACATTTTTTTATGATAACATGTGGGAAGTAAAAGAGTTCTGAATAATTTCTATGTCACAGATAGAGCAGAAAGAATATGGCTGTGAGTACTGGGAAGATTTCAATCTTACTTTTTGTAACTTGTGTAAATTTAAGCAAATGTCTGAACCTTGGGTGGCAACTCTGAACAGAGTTTGGCAGCCAAGCAGTCTTGGGAATTCTACCTGGTACTCCTGTCTGCACAGCATGGATCCCAGCCCCTTGATATATTTCTCTTGCCTAGCTTCCTCATTTACAATATGGGCATATTCACAAAGTAAAATTGTGCTGACAATTTGAGATGATATTGGTCAGTACACAGCACAATGTTTGGCATAGAATTATTAATGCTGCTTGAATGAATCTCATTAATCAGACAACAAAAAGGTTTAAAGGTAGGAATAGAAAAAATAGAAAAAAGAAGAAAGTGCATCTTCAGGATTTTTTTTTTTAAAGGAAAATGGCTCCTTTTATGTATTTATGAACAAGCACAAGACTAAATGACATTTTTGGGGGGTCATATTGGCCTGTGTTCAGAATGTATTCTTTGCCTTTTACTCAGAGATTATTCTTGGCAGGATTGGGTGACCATTTGAGGTACTGAGTCAAACCTGTATTGGCTACATGTAAGGCAAGAGTCTTATGTGCTATTTCTTTTTTTAAGTTTTATTTTATTTTTTTATTTTTGGGTCACACCTGGTGATGCTCAAAGGTTACTCCTGGCTATGAGCTCAGAAATCACCCCTGGCTTGGGAGACCATATGGGGCATTGGGGAATCAAACTGCGGACCCTCCTGGGTCAGTCGAGTGCAAGAGAAATGCCCTTCCGCTGTGCCATCACTCCGGCTTCATATTTCTATAGCCTCTAAATCATCATTTTTATTTTATTCTTTAAAGTATAAATTATGTTATTTAAAGACCATGTATCACACAGTGACAGGGTTGATTATAATATGTTACCAAGTAAATTGAAGATAAAATTTTAAAATAATTTTTTTATTTAAGCTCCATGGTTACAGAATTGTTTGTAGTTGAGTTTCAGTCATAGAATGTATACTGTCCTTTACCAGTATAATTTTCTCCCCACTGATGTCCCCCATCCTCCCTTCTCCCACCTGTTGTCTGTCTCTGGGATAGGCATTCTGCTTGTCTCTGACTATCATTGTTATGGTAGTTGTCAGTGAAGTTACACTCACTGTTCTTTGTGGTCAGCTTCAGATTATGGACTGATCCTCCTGGCCCTTAACTCTATTATTTCTGGATATTATTACCATACTGTCTTATTTTTCTTATATCCTACAGATGAGTGAGACTATTCTTTGTATAACCCTCTTCCTCTGACTCATCTCACTCAGCATAATAATCTCCTTGTCTATCCATGTATAGAACAAATTTTACAACTTGATTTTTCCTACCAGCAGCACAGATGTACTAGTTTCTTTAGCCACTCATCTGTTGTTGGGCACCTGGGTTGTTTCCAGGTTCTGGCTATTGTACTGCGATGAACACAGGGTTACCCAGAGGGCATTTTTGAATTGTGTTTTTGTGTTTCTGGGTATATCCTTATGAGTAGTATTGCTGGACCATATGGGAGCTCAATTTAATTACTTGAGGAATATTCATCTTGTTTTCCAGAAAGACTGAACTAGATGGCATTTCCACCAGCAGTGAATGAGAATTCCTTTCTCCCTGCATACACACCAGCACTGGTTGTTCTTACTGTTTTTTGTGATGTGTGCCAGTCTTTGTGCCATGTTTGATATGCATCTCCCTGATGATTAGTGATGTGGAGCATATTTTATGTGTGTTTTGGTCATATGCTTTTATTCTTTGAGAAAATGTTTGCTCATTGCCTCTCCTCATTTTTCAATGGGGTTAGATTTTTTTCTTAGTGAGTTCTGTCAGTATCTTGCATATCTTATATTTAGCCCCTCATCAGATGGGTTTTGGGGGGATTAGTTCCATGGGTAGCCTTTGTATCCTAGTTACTGGTTTTTTTTTTAAGTGCAAAAACTTCTCAATTTAATGTAGTCCTATTGTTCATCTCTGCTTCCATTTTGTTTGGACAGTGATGTTTCCTCTTTGAATATGCCTTTAGTCTCAATGTCATTGAATGTTTTGCTTATGTTTTCTTTTGTATACCTGATAAGTTTTAGGTCTGATATCAAGGTCTGATATCTGATATTTGTGCATGGTGTTACATAGAAGTCTGAGCTCACTTTTTTTGCATGTGGCTGACCAGAAGTTCCAACACTACTTGCTGAAGAGGCTTTCCTTGCTCCACTTTGTGCTTCTTGGCCTTTTATCACAGACTAATTGATTGTATGTTTTGGAATCATTCTCCGAATGCTCAAGTCTATTCCATTGACCTGAGGATCTGTCTTTATTCCAATACCACGTGTTTTAATCACAATTGTTTTGTAGTACAATTTAAAGTTGGGGAAAGTGATGCCTTTCATCTTCTTTTCCCTAAGGATTGCTTTAGGTATTCATGGCTGTTTATTGTTCCACATAAATTTAAGAAGTTTTTGATCCATTTCTTTGGAAAATATCATGGCTATCTTTTTTTTTTTTTGGGGGGGGGTCACACCCGGCAGTGCTCAGGGATAACTCCTGGCTCTATGCTCAGAAATTGCCCCTGGCAGGCACAGGGGACCATATGGGATGCCGGGATTTGAACCACCGTCTTTCTGCATGAAAGGCAAACGCCTTACCTCCATGCTATCTCTCCGGCCCCCATCATGGCTATCTTTAAGGAGAATACATTAAATGTGTACAATGCTTTGGGGGAGTATTGTCATTTTAATGATGTTAATCCTCCCAATCTATGAACAGGGAATATATCTTCATTTTCTGTGTCCTCTTTGTGTCCTTGTGTCCTCTTAAAAAGAAGTCCTATAAAAAGAGTAATTCAATTCCTTGTGTCCTTTAAAAAAGAAAAGAAAAGAAAAGAAAAAGTACAGCAAAAAGAAAATTTGTGAAAATTATTGTATCTCTATATGAGTTTATTAAGTCACTGTCAGAGGTTTAGTAAGCTCTTGTTGCTAGTTGATTATTCAGTTACTTATTTTGTTTCTGAACATTAGGTGGCTTCAGATACACATTGGCAATTAAATTTGTGTGTTACTATGGGGATGACATTATTAAAGAATTGGAGTTGTCTAGAAGTTCCAAGCACTATTGCTGATACTGAGACTTTTGTGAGGCATGTTTTCAGTTGTCAGGGCTTCCTGAAATGTGAGAAGGTAGAGAAAGGTGCCCACACTCACTTCAAAAAAAAAAATCCTGGTGATGTCAGCTCAAATACTTGCCTAGCTGGAGTTTTGGTCAGATTGGTGTCTCTGCAGAGAGCCATAGAGGAGTGGAGAAGCAGAGCCATTGCCAAAGCAGTGATTGTGGGTAATTAGTTGCATCAGGTATGTCTTTGTCAGGGCGGGGACATGATCTCCCCTCTCCTCCCAAGATTGCCTGCTTTCAGCTGCATGGATCGTCTACTCATACTTTTTCATTACTTGGTTTACATGTCTCTTTCAAGAATAGAGTGAGTCTATGGAATTAATTGTTAGAATGCAGACATGGCAACTGAGTTTTTCTCATTGGTTTTTCTTTAGTTATTCATATTTGAGTGAATGATTTGTGATTCCTATGAAATTTTTGGTTTATATTTTACTCCACTTGAAATATTCCTCTGCTAATGATCAACCTTTATAGTACATAAGTGATGCTATTTGTAGTGTCAGTCTTTACTTTTTACTTTTTGTTATTTTGACAGTTACTGGCATGATGGACTATTCCCAGTGGCTCGTCTCTACACGTGCTTTATCTGGTACAATATATGTTTAAATATTATTTGAAACTTGGAACACTTCTGAGTCATATAAGATCACTTCCTTCTGCTCTTTGCTTTGCTTAGAGTTTGTAACATAACACACAGCCCTTTATTACTTTCTGCTTGTGCCACTGATGTTAGAGGGCAAATGACTAGAAATTGGAGGGTTCCAGAGAGTGGCTCTGGAAGCAAATATTTCATGGTTCTCATCAATGTAACTGTTTCAGATGCTTGGCACCATATTTTTTTTCCTGAAATACATTTTTTAGGTACCTAAGGAGATACATAATTAGCTCACATCATTGTCAACATATAATAGTTACTGTGGAAGTCTATGAACCCCACCCTCTTCCTTTTATTAAGGCAGAAAAAAACAATTAGTTGAATTTTCTCTTTTCCCTTCTACTTATTTGTTTTGTGCTAAGTGAAAGACATACTAAAAGTTTGGGAATGGATTGCGGCAGTTTCCTTATTTTGTAAATTATATTTGCTTCTAAGTTAGAAAACTGTGAACATTTACCAACATTATGATAAAGCTATACTAATTTTTATTTTTAAAGTTTCTACTTTAAACTTTTTTTGAGACCATCTCAAACAGCATTAAAATAGGGGCTTTCATAAAAGCTTTATCTACTTTTGTGGTTTCTTTTTGATTATATCTATTTCAGGACTGATTCCTGTCTATCATTTTTTTCCCAGCACAATAGAATAATTTAAGTGCCTGAAGGTATTTATATAAATCATATTTGTCTAGTTCACTTTTTTTTTCTTATTAGACACAGTTGGATTTAAAGAGAAACAAAGTTACAGAATTTATAGTAAACAATTGATATAAAAACAGGACATGTCAGTTTTTTTTATAAAAAGTCAGGATTGCTCCCATACTCCCAAAAGTGTGTTATTAATTCTCTTGGCATGTTACACAGCAAATATAAAAGTATTTGCGAATGTGGCTACTTCTTTTAACAAGTTCCAATAACTGCTTCCTAAACGTGTGTTTTTATATCAATTACATACAGTAAGCACTGAAATCAACCAAAGAGAACTGCAGAGGCCAACTGGAGATATCCATGTGAAATGAGGAGCAAAGGCTGCCAAAAGTAAAATGTGGATATAATTTTATAACACCATTTTATAATTAAAGTCATAAGTGAGGTTTCCTGCTATTGTTTAAAAATGTGTCATGATAAATTTAAATCAAAGATATGGGCAAAGAATGGTCTGCAAAGTAACAGATGAAGGCAACTATGATGGTACAGGAACACGGCCTAGTGGAGAAAAGAAACACATGCAAACAATTTCAGTGAAATAATTACATTTATTGTAGATAGAGCTCTGGTTTAGAAACTATAACCACTTTGAAACGGTTTTTATTCATGTCATATTGAGGTTAACTTGTTGGTACTGTCTATAGAGAGATTATTTTTTTTACTAGCAGGGTAATTTGATACATTGCTTTAGTGATAAGACCATGTCTTCTGACCAAATATTCACCAGAGTTCCCTAAAACTGAAGAATGTGTTTTTAGCATGTGGAGTTCATAATAGTTAATATTGCCAGAGTTAACAAAAGAAAATACAGTTAAATTTAAATTTTAGATAAACATAAAATGATTTTAGCATAAGTATAAGCCCAATAGTAAATGGTATATAATTATGTAAAAATATATTTTTGTTTAACTGAAACTCACTTTTAATTGGGTGCTGGTGTGTTAAATGGTTAATTAACCATGAGTTTAAATATGTAAAGCAATGGATTTTTGTATCTTTAAACCAAACAATTGGAAGAAAATGAATTTAAGTGATCGAGGGAAGAAAGAATAAGGTAAATTTACTTTTGTACTGTCCTATCATTAAACGTCTAACATTCATCATTAGATAGAGTGATGGATGATTTCTATTCAGTGATAGATGAAGATGTTTTCTTTGTTAGTGAATACATTCCATTTAAAAGAACTCCCTGAAGGAGGTGCGTTGATTCCTATACAGGGATAGATTTAATCATTGGGACATTCTTGCCTTTAGTAAGTCATGTTCTTCTAATATGAAGGCCATTTCCAGTGTATCAATTCATTCATCTTGTCTCTAATACAATCCATGTGTTTCATATGGCACTTGAAAGACCATTAATCAGAATTTCCCCCTTCAACCAATCCAAGGGGACACTATGTTCTTGATTACATCTCAAATGTCAAGATATGGGGAAATGGGTAACAAAAGTCAAATTATATTACTTATAATTCATACCATTGTTTTAATTGCTGTAAAATATGTTGGGGTGGGAGAAGATGTGCCATGAAACAGTCTGTTCAATGGACATGGTGGATGGAGGAGATAGAGAGTTATATCTGCTTTTTCTCAGTAGATCAAACTCCCTTTCCTCTTGAATTCATAAGAAGCCACCAGTTGGTGTATATCTTTCTACTCTGATAAAAGCAAGATACATTTTAGGATATAGGAAATCAAAGGGTGGAGAAAGGACAATGGACTCTTATGGAATATAGGTATTTTGGAAGAGGGTGTGAATTGGTAATTTTATTTTGAGGAGTTGTGATAAAGCACTTTGAAAGAAATACAATGTTAATTAATTAATCTATTAATGTTAATTAATGGTACCATTGTTAAAAGTTATAATTAAAAAGGACATTCATTGATAAAAAAGCAAGATACATTTTGAACATGATTTTATTTTTTATGTTTTCTATATTTGTTTTTAAATTGTATTTTATTAAAGCACCATGATTTACAAAGTTATTCATAGTTGAGCTTTAGATATATGGTGTTCCAGCATCAATCCCACCACCAATGTCAACTGTCTTCCAACAGTGTCCTCTCCCACACCCAGCCTGCCACCTTAAAAGGAACATTTTTGTTTGGTTATTAAAGTTTGCATCTCATGGTTTCTGTATTGTTCACTCTGTTTTTGTTATTTTTTTTAAATCTTTACTTATTGATTGATTGATTGTTTTCTCGGCCATACTCAGCGGAGCTCAGGGGTCACTCCTGGCTCTGCACTTAGAAATTGCCCCTGGCAGACTGTGGAAACCATATGCGATGCTGGGAATCAAACTGGGTCCCTCCTGAGTCGGCAGCATGCAAAGCAAACACCCTACTCCTATGCTATCTCTATGGCTTTTTCTCTTTTCTTTTTTCCTTTCCTTTCCCTTCCTTTCCTTTCCCTTCCTTTCCTTTCCCTTCCCTTCCTTTCCCTTCCTTCCCTTCCCTTTCCTTTCCTTTTCTTCCTTTTCCTTTCCTTTCCTTTCCTTTCCTTTCCTTTCCTTTCCTTTCCTTTCCTTTCCTTTCCTTTCCTTTCCTTTTTCCTTTCCTTTCCTTTCCTTTCCTTTCCTTTCCTTTCCTTTCCTTTCCTTTCCTTTCCTTTCCTTTCCTTTCCTTTCCTTTCCTTTCCTTTCCTTTCCTTTCCTTTCCTTTCCTTTCCTTTCCTTTCCTTTCCTTTCCTTTCCTTTCCTTTCCTTTCCTTTCCTTTTCTTTTTTCTTTTCTATTCTTCTTTTCTTTATTTAATTTATCTTTAGGGGCTGAAGCAATAGTACAGCAAGTAGGGTGCTTGCCTTGAAAGTGGCTGATCTGGATTTTATTTGTGGCACTATATATGATCCCCCAAGCCCACTAGGGAATCTCCTAGCTTACCTAGAGCTTTGAGCCTTGCAAGGGATGGTCCAAAAATTAAAAAAAAAAACTTTTGAGTAAGATACCATGATTTACCAAGTTTAGAATAATTTGTTTCTATTTATGGGCCCACCTGGAAGTACTCAGGGGTTAATCCTGGCTCTGCATTCAGAAATTGCATGCAAGGCAAGCACCCTACGTGCTGTCCTATCTCTGTGGTCTCTGATTTACCAAACTTGGATATGCTTGTTTGTAGATCAGTGTTTCACAATTCTGACTGCATATAAGATTTACCTGGGAGCTTTTAAAATTCCCAGTGCCTGCTCACACTTCAGACTAAATCACTATCTCTGGGGGTGGGATCTGGGCATCAGTGATTACATATACTTCCCAATGATGTCAATTTGTAGGCAATCTTTGAAAAGTTTTTGAGATCACTGCAAAAGAATGAGGTGACAGACATGGAAACCACCTTACTTGGTGGTACCCAGAGCATCAAATTTTATACCATTTTTCACATTATACTTAGCAACTTCTACATATTTTTACATTTTTGTTAGTTCATCATAATCATCACTCATACCATTATGTTATTATAACTTAAATTCCAAGTGAAAAATTATGATTAACACAATAAACAATATGTAATGGAATGGATGAACCACAGATGTGTTGGGTTCATGTACTTAGAGAAGATATCTTCCATAATCTTTGAATGAGTCTCTAAAAAAGGAGGCAGTCATGTCTAATGTTGCCAGCACCTTAGATGTTGTGGTCCAGTTTCTAGAAATGCTGTACTGGTCTTAGTAAAGTTTCATCTCAGTATATACTCTTGGCCACTGAGTCACAAGATCAATTTATATTCATTTCACATGAGAGGGACAGCAAGGGATCTCTCCAGAGCATTCAAGGCTGTACATGCACATCCCGAAGTCTGGTATAATGCCAGATTTGTATCTGTTTTCTTCCCCAGATAAGTAAAATGGGCCCATTACATACATATTATAATGTTGACATGTGTACACTTACCTTTGTTGCAGGACATTTTTAGATTTTGCTGGAACATCTACCAGTGAGCGTGTGGAAGTTGAACTCACAGAGTTTACAAGGTCTAACTATCACCATGAAGTTTCTGTTAAATAATAAGATTGGGTAGAAGTCATGCTGTCCCAGAGGCTGTAATGATAGGTTCAGGGCTATCCAAACTCCAAGAAGAGAAGGAATAAATGCTCCTGTAGAGATTTGAGGGTTTGAGATGTTGCCTCCTCCAATAGGATGTCTCTGTTACTCTTATTGCTTGGAACATAAAAAACATGCATGTGACAATTCTCTACTACTGAGAAAGCAAAAATACCAGTGAAGAGACTATGCTCAAGGTATCTCCTGTATATGCTGACCAGCTGGATTCTACATATGTATGACTGAAATGCATATGGGTTGGAAACTTTTAAAGAGACAACAGAAGGTACCCCAGAATTTTGATCCCAACCTTGGTTGGGAAGAAATGGGATCTATCTTGTCGATCCGCTGCTCTAGCAGTGACCATAATGCTCCAATAGGAAGATCCTCTCATGTCACAGGAAATATTTTTCTTCCTATTAATGGCTGTGTTGGAAATATGTTCCCTGAATTTACCTCTGTTATGATTCAGATCCTCACACTGTTTACACAGCAGCCTATTGGACTATTTGCAGCAGAGGGTCACCTTGCTCACCACACCACTCTCTAGAAACTGGGGTACTACTCAGTCTGTAGCACTTGAAGCGTTTCAAGTGCTTCTGCCCCTATTTTTGTGTCAGTCCTTACAGTCAATAAAGAGGAAAACGGAAGAAAATTCCTTCAGATGTTAGTGTGTACAGATAGATCTGGGGTCAGTTCTCCTATGGGCTTCAATCAGTTTTCAGTCCAACATACACCCTCTGGATGGAAACATGTATGAACTATAGCAGTCAGTGGGTTGATCTCAAATTTGGTTGATGATATGTGGATCCTCTTCTGTGCTTTGAGTGTGGATTCCAAATATATCTTGATGTGTGTTGACACCACATTTGATATCAACACATATTTTTCCCCACTGCAAATACTAAGTGTTGCCTTTAGGGCATTAAAGAAACACTATACAGATAATCTCATCAAATTTAAGACTCATGATATATAAAACTGGGCAAACAATGTTAGCATTGAATGAAGAGTTCATATCATAACTTGCAGATAGATGTGGTTGATTGGAAGACATAACATTAAACAATATCCTTTATTGCTAATTTGTAAAAATGTCTAGGTCAGTGAACTCGAGTTTTATTCCATGCTTACAAATATTTATTTATTTATTTTTGGTTTTGAGACCATACCCTATAGTTCTCAGGGATTACTCCTGCTCTGCACTCAGAAATCACTACTGGTGGACCTGGAGGGAATCATATGCAGGGGATTGAACCTGAGTTGAATTCTGTACTATCTCTCCAAATTTGCTTACATAAGTTTAAATTAATGATCGGTGTAGTCTATTGCTTCAGATATTGAACTAGCTTCCATTGCTAAGAGAAACAACACTGCAAAGAGCTTTGGGAGAAAGCTCTTGTATTGACTCTCATTTTTCATCAATTTGCTATGTTTTATTTTCTTTTTTATAATTTTATTTTATTATATTTTTTAAAGCCTCTTATCTTTTAAATCAGGGCTCCTTTCTCATAGAACCTTGAAACACAGATTACTTTATTTTACTACATATTCCAACATTATTCTTTTTCCTTTTTTAAAAATGAATACCTTTATTTGAGCACCATGATTACAAACATGTTTGTGGTTGGATTTCAGTTATAAAAAAGGACACCCCCTTCACTAGTGCAATATTCCCACCATCAGTGCCCCAACTTACTTCCTCCCCCACCTCCTGGCTGTATTCAATACAGACATTCTATTTCTCTCACTCACTACCATTGTCATGTTAGTTGTCAGTGCAATTATTTCTATAACTGAACTCACTGCTCTTTGTGGTAAGCTTCAGACGACGGACCAGACCTTCCAGCTCTCATCTCTACTATCTCTGTGTATTATTACAACAATATTTCTTATTTTTCTTAAATTCCATTAATTAGTAAGACGATTCTGTCTTTCTCCTTCTGATTTATTTTACTCAGCATAATAACTTCCATGTTCATACATGCATAGGAAAATTTCAAGACTTAATTTTTCCTGATGGCTGCATAGTTTTCCATTGTGTATATGTACCACAATTTTTTAGCCATTCATCTGTTGAAGGGCCTCTGGGTTGTTTCCAGATTATGGCTATTGTAAATAGCTCCAATGAATATAGGTGTGCAGAAGAATAAGGACAATCAGTGCTGGTGGGGATGTGGGGAGAAAGGAACTCTCATTCACTGCTGGTGGGAATGCCCTCTAATCTAGCCTTTATGGAAACCAATATGGAGATTCCTTAAAAAAAGTTTCATATGAAAGTTCCCGCATGATCCAGCTATACCACTCCTAGGGATATACCCTAGAAACACAAAAACACAATACAAATATGCCTTCTGCTATTATTTTTTGGATATTTTGTTGTCTTTTATTAAAACTAATTTTTATTGAGACCAATGTGAATTACAAGTCTTTCACAGTTATATTTAAGGTACATAGTGATAGTGAATTAAGGCAATCCCCACCATCAGTGTTGACCTCCCTTTGCCACTGTTCCCAGCATGCATCCCTTCCCTCCCCACTCTTAGCTCCCTGGACTGCTAGCGTAACAGGTCCCTTTTGTGTGTAGCTTGTTATAGTTGGGGTCTCTTGATTTTATTGTCATTGACTTTGGGTTGGGTATTTAGGTATGATCATTTTTTATTTCCACTCAATGCTCACGAGAGCATCAATTTTCTTTCATCAATTTGCTATGTTGAGAAAGAAAATTCTCATGAGGTCTGGGAGAGATGTTATGAACTAGAATATTTGTAATGGGATGCCTCCCCAGAAAGAGTGAGGTGCTTTGTACCTCTGTGTAGAGAATTGGGAGGGGAAAAACTGCTCCATCTTCACTGGGTTATCATTGTCCTACTCCAAGCTTGATTTATTGAAATTTACTGTTCTTGGAATGAAATATGCTTCATGGACAGAAGAGAGAAGGTACAGATGTGATCTGGCATATGCTAACTCCAGTCCATCTCGCATATTTACTTAACAGTGCTGACTTCCTTTGTCTACCCATATGGTATGCACAACCAAATTTCTAAGGCTGCAAGTATTTAATAATAGGTGACAAGTATAATTATTGTAGAAGGGAAAACCTTATATGTAAATTCCTTTGTAGTATATTTTTTTTGTCTTGGGTTTCTGCTGTCCCTCTGGTGTCTAGTCTCAGGCATATGATGGAAATATTTTTCAGCAGTTGACCCACTTGTCTGTCTGGCAAAGGGATCTGTTGTTGGATATGTGGGCAGTTATCCTTCTCTAGTTTGTGGAGTTTGCCATGACAGGCATCATCATTCCAAGAAGGGCACTGGAAGGAATTAAAGCAGTCTGTGGAGGAACAAACTATTGCTTCATTCAATTTTTTTTTGTTTTGTTTTTGGGCCACACCTGGTGGTGCTCAGGGGTTACTCCTGGCTGTCTGCTCAGAAATAGCTCCTGGCAGGCATGGGGGACCATATGGGACACCGGGATTCGAACCAACCACCTTTGGTCCTGGATTGGCTGCTTGCAAGGCAAACACAGCTGTGCTATCTCTCCGGGCCCTATTCAATATTTTCTAAACTGATCCATAAACCTGGCCAGTGGCACATTCAATTACTCTAGGCATTTTTTTTGTCCATCAAACTATGGAGGCAGCTGGTCAGAGTGAAAATAGTGTCCTTTGATTTCTAGGAAACTACACTCATTTTTAGAAAGAATTCATGGATCTCCTGGGCTACTGGGCATTTATGCACTCATACATGCTTATGTCATAAACAGAAATCTTTCTAATCAGAATCAATCTCATTGTACTAGGTATACAAGATAGATATCATGAATGTATGTAGTCATTCTGTCACATGGAAAGATAGTGATATGAGGCTCCCTTGGCACAAAGTAGCATTACTCAGGTATTTACTGGGTAACCACAGGTGTTACCCAATTGATTTGTTGTTCAAATCTTTAACAATGACTTTTTCCAGGTGCTTGGGTCACCATGCTCTGGGTTTTCTGTGGGCACAGGAGAGAATAGCTCCCTTTTCTTAAGATCAGGTGGAAATCTTTTATTTTTACTAGTGTCATTATTTGATGGTTCCAGCTTTGTTCCCTCCACTAGCCTGGAGGATTACACATACAGGAATCCTTACTATCTCCACTCAGAAGAGCTTACTATTGGGCCGGGCGGTGGCGCTGGAGGTAAGGTGCCTGCCTGCCTTGCCTGCGCTAGCCTAGGACGGACCGCGGTTCGATCCCCCGGCGTCCCATATGGTCCCCCAAGAAGCCAGGAGCAACTTCTGAGCGCATAGCCAGGAGTAACCCCTGAGCGTCACAGGGTGTGGCCCAAAAACCAAAAAAAAAAAAAAGAAGAGCTTACTAGTCAAGAAAGCCTGACTTCCTGAACATTCTGTCCTTCAAAATAGGATTGCATTAGGCATTATAACTGCCTCACAAGGACGAACCTGTTCCATTCCCCAAACATCATAATGTGTGCCTATGCCTGAAGAGTCTGCTAATCTTTATTAGTTCATGTCAGGATACATGAATTCAATACAGGAATTTAATCAGTGGTTCATATCATAGGGGTTTTCCACCTGGAGGGGTGAAATGTTGGCGGAGGCCTTCAGGAATGACTGTTGGCTACAGAATTGGCTCAAAGCAAGGCTCTTCTCAACTTTCTTGCACTGCATATTATCACCATCTTTCTCCTAGCTAGAGCCACTATAAGGACACAACCTTGTGAAAGACAGAGTCCAGATGGTCATAACATGTGACAGAAACCCTCCTGAGTCTCTCTATAAATTTGTAAGTTTCTGGTGGTTTGATGCAGAAATCTAGTGTATTGAGACTCCCCAAAGCAAGTACTATATTGTTACTATATCGCAAGTACTAACTTTCTATTTCTTGGAATTATCTATCCATCTGGTATTTTCTTCTTTCTTCAGTATCTAACAGATGCAAATTTCACCTGAAAACTCCTCAGATTATGAATCAACAGAACTATGAATTTATCACCTAATAACTTGTTCAAAATGAAAATTTTTAGAACTCACCCCAGCACACTTATATCAGTCTCTGGGAGAAGAACCCAGAAATCTTTTTTTACAAGTTTGACCAAGTCAGTAACTTTTTGCAAGTTCAAGGTAGTAAATATTTCTTCAAATATTGATTTATAGATTCCCATATGAGTTGGGGTGTTTCCACCTATTAAAGTTATTTTCACTTTTTTTTTTACCTTTTAATTTATGTGCAATAGAAAATGCTATTTTAAAAATTCTAAATTGGGTGACTTTGTTGTTTATTTCCAGTTTTCTTGTATTGCACTTAGATAAAAATAATTTTTTTGTCACACCCAGAGACCCTCAGGGGTTACTCCTGGCTCTGTGCTCAGAAATTGCTCCTGGCTGGCTCTGGGTACCGGATGGGATGCTGGGATCCAAACCACTATCCATTCTGGGTCGGCTGCATGTGAGGCAAATGCCCTACCACTGTCCTATCACTCCAGCCCCCCAAATAAATATTTTTTTGTTTCACAGTTTCAACTGAACACTTCGTTGAGCCCATCAAATTAATTTAAAATGCTTCACAAACCCAGATGAATAGTGTATAATATTATTTAAATCTGAATACTAGTTAAGTAATTTAGATTTTGTGTTCTTCATCTGTGAGGTTCTTAAAAATGATCTACTATTTTTATTTCTTTCCATTAGTGTTTGTTGATACTGTGTTTTGCAAGGTTGGTGTTTGTATACATAACTGGCAGTGGGAATTGCAAATTTTTTTGGTATTATCAGTCAGGATTCATATGTCAGATTGTGGTACCTAACCATTTGACCACTCTTTCTTACATTTTACTATCACTTAATAATAAAATGATTAATCAATATCTCTGCTTCTCTACATATATCAAATTATTTCTGCTTATTCTCTGATGACTTAATTTCTTTAGCTGAGAGACTTTTTTCTTAAATTTTGGGTTACTCCTTTGCTTCTTCTCTCTACTGTTTGTCATTCTTGTATTCTATCTGAAGATTGTTGGTATCTCAGACCTTTCATAATCCTAAATTTTCATTGTATACCTCATCTCTAGTGGCTTATTTCCTTCCTTTCCTTCCTTTCCTTCCTTTCTGCCTGTATTTTGTCTTGTGCTATAATCCTAGTTTATTTTCTAGGCCACAATTTTGGCCAAATTTAAAGGCTATATCCATTTTTATTAAGTAATTCTGTGAAACATGTTATTTGCGGGGGCGAAGTGATAGCACAGTGGTAGGGCGTCTGCCTTACAGGTGGCCAACCTGGGACGAACCCGGGTTCAATCCCCTCCAACATGGTTCCCCAAGCCTGTCAGGAGTAACTCCTGAGCGCCACTGGGTGTGCCCCCCAAAACAAAGCAAAACAAAAGAAACATGTTATTTTGGTAATCAAGATATTTGGGGGGGGGATGGTGTTGGGCCACATCAGCGGTGCTCAAGGGTTACTTCTGGCTCTTTTCTAGAAATCGCTCCTGGTAGGCTCGGAATGCTGGGGATTGAACCCAGGCCTGCTGCATGTAAGGCAAACATCCTACCTCTGTGCTATTGCTTTGGCACCAGTGATCAAGGTTTTAATGTGCAAGGGCTTTATGTTTTTTTGAATGGGATATTCTCTGAATGTTTCTGTTCCTTGGTATCCTGGAGAAAGGGTCTCATTTCTTCTCATAATTAGAACTTAAATTTTTATTTATTTTTGTGAAGCAAGAAATTTTTATTGAAACTTATCCAGAAAGATGGAAGAGGGGAGAGAGAGAAGTGTGTGTCCAAGAGAGAACACAAGCTTATTCAGAGAGTAAATGGGCAAGCAAAGAAGCATAGAGAAAAATAAGCAAGATAGAGAGAGAGAATAAGCAAGATAGAGAGATAGAGAGGGAGAACACATGTTTGAAGAACAAACCAAAAATCAAAGTTTTAATAGACATTTTGAATAGATATAAATAAACATTTGGATAGCATAATAGACATTTATGATTATATCACTTATATTTTAGTATATTTAAAAATTAGTAATATTAACTGCCTATTCATAAAAAGAGGACTAGTATGATAACAGTTTGTAACTTGGTACAACCTGTAGAACTTTTTTCAGAGTAGGTACAGCTATTTTTTTAAATATATGTATTTTTTGACCCACACCCGGTGACGCTCAGGGGTTACTCCTGGCTATGTGCTCAGAAATCGCTCCTGGCTTGGGGGGACCATATGGGAAACCGGGGGATCAAACCGCGATCCATCCTAGGCTAGTGCTTGCAAGGCAGACACCTTACCTCTAGCACCACTGCTCCAACACCATACAGTTATTTTAAGTTGTAAGACCAGTAAGCAGTTAAGAGACACCAACCTGGGTAAACTTTGCAATCTCAGTTTCTTTCGATAGTTTCCAAAGAGCTGACTCAGTAGGATTAAGTTAGTCTGGCAGTCTGAGAACAAACATTCAGTTCCCAAGACCTCCAATGCTTCTAATAAGAATCTGCTTTGGCCAGAGGATTGCATAGTATTCTAGTCTCACAGTTGTTCTCTTACTTGGCACTACGAAAATGTAGCTAGCACCTAATGAACTGGTAGTCCTACTTTATTGGAAGCCTGTCCACGTTCACCTCTTATGTTTGTGTGGTCTAAGGTGTGAGTTAATAAGAGCTCTAGAAATTGTGCGTAGTCTGGGGATGGAGACATGGTATGGGGGTAGACTCTTTGCCTTGCATGCAGACAACCTGGGTTCAATTTCTGGCATTACAGATGGTTCCCTAAGCATTACCAAGGATGATTCCTGAGTGCAGAGTCAAGAGTAACACTTAAATAGCACCAAGTGTGACCCCAAAACTAAAAAATATAAAAACAAATTAAAAATTGTGCATAGTCTAGTATGCAATGTTTGTTTTTCTTGACTACATAATAATGTACTGAAGCTCTGTAACATATTATGACATATAAAATATTTGTTTATTCTTATAGCAGATATAGAGAACTCTAATACCTAGAAGAAGAAATGACTTCACTATACTTGAAATAACATAGGGGCAAAACATGGGATGTTGGGGCTGAAGAGAAAGTATAGCAAGTAGAACGTTTTTCTTGTATGAGGCGACCTCAATTTGATTCCTGCTATCTTATATAGTTCCTTGAGTTCACTAGGACAGATTCCTGAGTACAGAGTCAGGAGTAAACCCTGAGCACTGCCAGGTGTGGTCCCCAAACCAAATAAAAAACCAAATCCCAACCCCCCCCAATCATGGGATATTACTTCAAGTTTCTCAACATTGCTGCCCTTTGAATTTTTTATCACAAAATATCAAATTTCTTTTTGCATTTAATTTTAGGAATTCCTTCTCATCTTATGACTTTATTCAAAAGATGTTTATTGATGTTGCCCTAAGGGAAAAATCAACGACCAGCCACTTTGCCATGAGTCATGATTTCTGTACATTTTGTTTTTAGTGAGAAAAAGCAAGATATTACATATATACATATAAATGTATATGTATTTATATATATATATATATATATAGAGAGAGAGAGAGAGAGAGGAGAATGCGTGTGGCATGTGTAAGAGAGAAAGAATTAGCAAGGTATCTTGTTAAAAACTAGAGCTAATATTAAGAATCTATTGTCCTGTCAATGTGCTTCAGTTTGCACCTGCTACTTAGGCTGAGCATCTATCTCATCAGGTGGAGTGTAGTTCTACAGTTTATTCTGTACAGTGTACACCTTCAAGGGAAGTCATGAACTTTATCTGGTAACAAAGTGAAAAATTATGATCTGTTCCAATGCTTGATAGGAGAAACTGTCATGCTTATCAAGGACAGCCTGTCTGCAGTCTCCATGGTGAATGAAGGTATTTAAGGCCAATAATGACCCCAGACAATTTTTGTCATATAAAGTGACCTTAAAAGCAATCTCCTTGAGGGCCTGAGAAACCCACATGGGCTGGCCTTTATTTAAACTTCTGCAGTATCTCTCCATTTTGTTTCTCCTTCCTGCTTTGTTAACTCAGAATTTAAAGACTCTTTGGGGCTTTTGAGGAAGAAAAAATTTTAACCATATAAATTCTTCTGCAGTTTCTGTTTTAGGCTGAGATTTCCCCCTTTTGTTTTCTACATTAGTTTAACGCTATCTGTTTATCTCTGAAAAATGGATCTTTTAACATTATACTTTAATTGCTATTATAAAATTATTGTATTTTATTAGAAAAATTTCAAACAATAGAAAAGCTTAGAAGGAAGGGATCTTTAATTTCTAATTCTGAGTAAGTTTTAATACCTGTCCTTACCAAAACTCTGTTAAACTCTATATTATAGTTAATTTCTATAGCCTAAACTTTTCTATCTATACTAGCTTGTATTAATTTTCTTTAAGTGTGTTTTGTTCTCTAATGGTCAGTTTACTCTTTACTCTAAACAACTTAAAACAACATGTAGCTTATAGTTCATGATTTTACTGGTTAGCTGGGGCTTAGCTGGTCAGTTTTTCTGCTGTTCTTTCTAGACTTAATAGATAAAAACATCTACAAAAATATTGCCATTTTGTAGGCTGCTGCAGAATCCCATATCTGATTAAATGATGAAGTTTATTTCTTCACCTCTTCATCTGGACAGTTTGTGAATCAATAAACTACTGTATTACTTTTATGTTTTCCTTCCTTTTCCCTTTCTTTTCTTAAACTGAGATTTATAGTCTCTAGAAGGACACTTCCCATTTTTTGCTTGTTTGAATTTTTGCCCCCCCCCCGGTTTTTTCTTTTCTTTTTTTCTTACCTTTAAACAGAAACACATAACTTGAACCAACTTGTTCTGCCTCACAAATTGAGGGAGAAATATTTCTACATTGAGTAGAAATAAAAAATGATCAGACTGTTAGTAGAGTACACGCAAGAAGAAAAGTAACTGCACTAGATTGTAGAGACTGGGGAGGACCTTTTTCTTAATGTCCAGTGTCCTATGTTGTAAGATCTGGTGCAATATGTCTTAAAAAAATGATGAGACTTAAACACCAAATCTAAAGCCAACTACAACAGAAACAATACCCAATCTACAACAGGCAAGACACAGAAGGGACCACTTATACTAGCGGGGTGGGGGTGGGGGTGAGGGATGCATGCTGGGAACAGGGGTGGAGGGAGGACAACATTGGTGGTTGTTGTCAATGATTCCATGTCACTATGTACCTGAAATACTACTGTGAATGATTTGTAATCCACTTTGGTCAAAATAAAAATTATTAACATAAAAAAAACTACTGGAGTGTAACAGAAGAGGTATACTATATCAATGTTAGTTTTTTGTTTTGGGGCCACACCTGGTGACCCTCAGGGGTTACTCCTGGATATGCACTCAGAAATCTTTTCTTGCTCGGGGGACCATATGGGACTCTGAGAATTGAACCCAAAATCTGTCCTGGGCAGTCATGTGCAAGGCAAACGACCTATTGCTATGCTATCGCTCCGGCCCCAATCAAGGCTAGTTTTAACATGTATCACAGGAAACAAACTATGGCCCGCGGGCCACATATTGTATTTGTATCTGTTTTGTTTCTTCATTGCAAAATAAGATCTATGCAGTGTGCATAAGAATTTGTTCATAAGTTTTGTTTTTACTATAGTCAGACCCTCCAATGGTCTGAGGGACAGTGAACTGGCTTCCTGTTTAAAAAGTTTGAGGACCCCTGCAGTAGATAGATCAAAGGACTGGAGTACATACATGCTTTGCAGAAAGTCCTGAGTTCAATCCCTAACACTGTCTGGCTTTCCTATACCACTAGCTGTATCCCAATTGGCTCCCAGTACTGCATGCATCACTGTCTTAATGGATCCTGAGTACACAGGAGTGTCAGATGGGCACTGCTTACAAAGGAATCGCTAGAAGTGACCCTCAGGCCTGTATGCCACTGGGAAGGCCTTCCTAAAAAAGTTTTATAGATTTCTGTGCCTCTGTCTTAGAAAAATTACACTGACTTTTTTTTTTTTTTTGCGGTGGAAGGAGGGAGCATATCTGTACTATTCATGGGTTACTTCTGTCTCTGTAATCCTGGTAGACTCAGGAGACCATATAACATTATGAAAGATCAACCCAGGGTGGACATGTGTAAGACAAGTGCCTTCTCATTGTATTATTGTTTCAGCCCTACACTTGAACCATGCTGTCAAACTTTATGGAGCTTCAGTCCTGGCTGAGAGTCCAGACAATAGGGAGAACCCACTTGTCAATCAAGAAACCAAGCTTGACTGTGAATGGTGTAGCCCTCAGTCAAGTTTCTTGAGCCGAAACCATGCAGAGCATTTTTTGGAGATACCCCACTCTGTTCGATTTGATGATGTATCAATAAAACAGACCACCTTCAAATTACAGTGGATTAAATCCCAACCTACTGTAAATTAGAAATAACCTAAATTGAAAATGCATATCATTCACCTAACCCAGTGGTCGGCAACCTTTTTTTTTTTTTTCAACTGAGCCAAATCTCACCAAAACCACGATTGAAATTTATTTTGAGAGCCACACAGGGCGCGCACTGACAGAGGCTAGGAGCGGAGTTCTGACTCCTGGAGCGGCTGCCTGGCGCACAGAAGAGCCACATTAAAAGTGTAAAGAGCCACATGTGACTCTCGAGCCGCAGGTTGCCGACCACTGACCTAACCTATCAAACATCATAGTTAACCTTTTATGTATTTAGAATGCTTACATTCTAAATGTAAGTATTTGGTACTTATATTTATGTAAGTATCTAACCAGCAGGATGGATTGAAAGGCCTGGAGTCCTAGACATAATCCCTTGGGTAGGAATATACCCCCCTTCTCCAAAATGGGATACTCACATTAGATTATATTAGACTATCTATTAAAAAAATCATTGAACACAAAGCCTATTTTATAATACAAATGAAATTTATTGGCTACTTTATATAAAATGAAAATGAGTGGTTGTGTGAATACTTAATTTTAATGAGAGATATGGGAAGATTTTGATTTACTCTAATACAATAATCATAGGATCAATTACATGGGAGCCAATGCATTTGGCATCAAGAGAGAGCATCATACTGCCTATTACTGACCTAGGAGAAGATCAAACTTGAAGATTCAAAGTATTGTTTCTGTAGAATCGGGATTGAGTTCACAAGATTAAAATATGGAAAAATTCTAAGTGAAACCATTGTTAAGTCCAGGACTATCTGTAAATACTGTTGCTTTGAGTCACTTAGCTGTGGAATGGTCTGTGATGCAGCAGTAAGATAAGTGGAATAGTTTGGCTTTTGTGCTTCGGTCAGATGATGTGTGCAGTTGGAGGTATGAGGCATAGGCAGATGCCCATACTGGTTCTTTTACTAAGGGGGAGCCTGCACTCCTTATGCAGCAACTCAGTTGTCCCAAGTGAAGAAAATGGACACTTACATCTTGATTTTTTTCCCTTGTTTTTCAGCCACAGGGCTCAGGCATTACTGGCTCTGTGCTCAGAAATTACTCCTGGCAGGCTCCGGGGACCATATAGAATACTAGGCATCAGCTGTTTGGCTGCGTATCCTCTGGCCCCTGTCTTAATTTTTTAATGCCTCAGATTGATCATCTTATATTACTTTAGCCATATTTGTCAGAGAAGTGACAGACTCATCAGCCCAAATTCCAGGGGAGAAGAGGCTAGCGCCCCTCCCAACGTTGGGAGGAGGAATAGCTTACACCTTTTGGAAAGGAAGAAATTGATGTTGGTTGCTTTTGGAAATCCATTGCACACTGTCTCTCATTAGACTATTAGATCTACAAAACCCCATCCTTGCAACCCCTTTTACCACCATATATTCAAAACTAGTGATGTAGTTGGCTGTGCTTTCTGTGAAAATTTTATTGCAGAAATGAATGGACACATGGCATAAAAGTGAAACTTTTATATATACTTATGCACAGGACCTTTTCTTTAGTGTTCATTTTTACAGCACATATACTAAAACTAGAAACCATTTCTTTTGATCAAAATATTGTTCATTCCCTTATCTTTTCCCAACCTAATTATTATTTTCAAAACTCAGCTTAATTTCTTTCACGGGTGTAGGCAGAATTAGCTAATTTCTTCTCTTGTTTCCTTTTAGCCTACGGCTCAGGACTCAGTGCTGTGTTGGACGCTTCTTGATCTCTTCTTTTTTGGGGGGGGGCAGCTCTCAAAGGGCAAAAGCATACCATAGTCATATCATTGAATGACTTCCATTGTCTGGCAGATACTCTGCTGAGAAAGAGCACCAAAGTTTAGAACAGAGAACACTCACAAAAAATGGAATCAATTACTTCTAATTTGGGGACTCACTATGCAATAGGAAGAGGAAAAAATTGAAGTACAGTTTAGGGAGAAGTTATGACTAAAATCCTGGAAAGATGGGGGTGAAGAATGAGACCCTTTGGTCAAGAAAGAAGAGGTCATTCGCAAAGAAAATAATGCTAAGATTACTGGAAAATTACAAACTCTGACCTGAGCTTGTAACGATAGGAACATCTAACATTGAGGCTTTTAAAAATGAGAATAGTTGGGGCCTGAGTGGTGGCGCTCGAGATAAGGCGTCTGCCTTATCTAGTGCTAGCCTAGGACGGACTGTGGTTCGATCCCCTGGTGTCTCATATGGTCCCCCAAGCCAGGAGCGATTTCTGAGCACATAGCCAGGAGTAACTCCTGAGTGTTATGGGATGTGCCCCCCTCAAAAAAAAAACCCCCAAAATTATAAAAATAGTTTTCCTTATATTCATTTGAACTTAGTGAAAAGTATAAGTAAAACAAAAGATGCACAGAGCATGAAACAATGATTGATTGGAGTATAAAAAGATATTCAGAAATAGTAACTCAATGATAATTAAGCCTGCAGCAATACTTGCCATTTATTGACTGACCCCTTTGTGTCAGAAACTGTATCCAGGAATGTTCTGGATGCCAAAGAAGGGGTGGTTCTTTACTAAAGTAATTCCACATGTAACCTTTTCTAGGATATTAACAAGGCTGTGGCACTTTTCAGAGTTTTTTTTCCCTGGAAATGATTTTCTTTCGGCACTTTTAGGGTTAAATCTCTCCCAATGCAGAAGAGAGAAGTTCCTGAGCCAGAGAGTTGCTGATTCTGCAATCTGCTAAACAGGTGGAAATGAGCTGAGCACAAGAGCAGAAGAGCATAAAAAGAACAGATGGGGAGATAGCTCAAAGGGCAAGTGCATGCGTTGCAGGCAAGAGTCCTGCGGTTGATTTCCCAGCACAGCATTCTCACAAGCAGCGGAGTGACCCCCAAGCATTGACTGGGAGTATCGACAAGGCAGCTGTGTGTGTAGTATTGAAACAAACAAATAAAAGTGATAAAAAAATCCTAATCTTGTATCTAAGATTTTTAGCTCTTGGAAATTTGAATGCTCTTGGTAATTCCTTTCTATTTAACTATAGAGCTAAAAGTAAGGGAATACTGATAGGAGTTATTCTGGAGAGAGAAGTGGCACAACCTGATCTAACTTGTAATTACTCTCAAAACAATTAGACTGTGATATAATTAGGAAGCTCTTATCACAGACTATGAATCTTGGTGTAGGTGCTCCATTAAGGGATAGTTCTAAGGGGTGTGTCAGTAGACTTTTATGACATAGCAGGGTTTTAAAGGATCAGGCAGAGATGGCCTGAGACTAGACCCTTTGTGATGAAACTTATGGTAAATGGCAACTTTTTGTGGTTTATGGTGTATGGCAAATGGTATATCATATATGATATTTGGTATATGGCGGTAGTATATGCTATATATGGTATATACCATATGGTATTAGTATATGGCATATATGACAAAAACACTTTGTGTTGAAACTTACAGCATATGCAAAATTATTGATATTCAGTTTTATTTTTTTGTTCATGATTGACTGAAGGAAGTCTTCTGCACTGATAGGACCTGTTATCATGTTCAGTCGATGAACTCTTGCTTTCTTTTGCCATCAAATGCTTGAATCAGGCTTAGGAATTTCACCTACATGGTGGTTTAGAGACAAGAAGGAGATGGAGCCTGTTTCATTCACTATCACGAGGTGCTAATGAGGGATCTATTACACATCTTACAAGGCAGCATACCGTACATCTAAATTTTAATTATTTCTTGGAGATCCTCAAGGAAAATTGACCTGTTTGGTATCTTAAATGGCCTGATAAAGGCAGACATCCAGATAGGTCTTATTGCTGGGTGCTAAATGATAATTGTATTTCCAAAATGTAAAATAAATCTCACTGTTATCCTTATTTCTTCTTCTCTTGTAACATCATAAAAATTATGCTTTTATTTGTATATTAACAATAGTCTATTGACTACCTCCTTTATGAACAAAAGCTTATTTGAAATGAAAATCATTTCCAACATTTTTAGAGCTATTTTTTCAGATATCACATTATGGAGACCAACTATCATCTATATGAATTCCTTATAATGTAAGTAACTGTTTTCTCTCTTTCCTCTCTCTCTCTCTCTCTCTCAGTTCCCACCAACTGCACTTGGGACTTACTTCTGACTTTGCACTCAGGAGCCATTCTTAGTGGAAATTGGAAATTGGGGGAACATATTTGGTGCTGGGGCTCGAATCCGGGTTAGTGGCATGTAAGGCAAGTTCATCATTCACTGTACTAGCTTTACAGCTTCATTTTTCTTGTTGAAATTTTTTTCTGTATAAATGCTTTCTTAGGAGACTGTGTTTATAATATAGAAAGTAAGGCAGATGCCTTGTTGAAACAGCAAGGCTTATTGTGCAGTTTATGGTGCATAGACATTAAGCCATTAAGCAATCTGGAATTTTGCTAGCTGAAGTACTTTAGCCCAGATATTCTTGTTAACATAAAGATGTAAACAAAAGAAAGTCAATTGTTTCTGAGATTTCTAGGGCAGTCCCTCCAGAGGCATTTGGTAATATCTGGAAATATTTCTGGTTGTCAGAAGGTCATCTCATTGGCATTAATGGCAATTATTTTTTAATGCAAATTATTGGTATCTAAGGACAATCTATTGGCATTTAATGAGTTGAGGGCAGGAATGCCGGAAGCACCCTACTTTGTACAGTTCCACATCATGAGGAATTACCTCAAATGGCAATAGTGTCAAGAAGAAAAAAACTCTGTTCTACTGTTATAAGTTCTGTTAACCATCACTTTTGTTGCACTTATTGGTTTAAATGCACCTTTGGTCTTTTGAAACTTTGATGTGATTTTCTAAATTCTTTAATCCTATGTCAAAGACAAGGACAGACTCTATTGAACTCCCAGATAACTTGTCCTTGAAAATATTAATGGCTCTTGGCAAACATTTGCTAAATAAATAAAAAGGAGTACCTTGCCAGCTAATTGTTGGTGTGTATGCTTCTTAAATATTACAAACTTTTTTTTAGCCTTAACTTTGATAGCTTTCCTTCTTCTGCAAATGTATCTGGATTTACAATAACCCAAGAACTACATTCTGCAACACATAAAAAATGTGACTATAAACTATAGGACACAGGGCACTAATTTATTAATATTTATTGGCTTTGATATTACTAGGTCCTGTGGATAATAATACATTTATAAGATATAGTATGTTTTGTGGTAACAGTTAAATCTAAAATAAATTTATTAAAAATGAACATGAGTGAACTGATCTCCACAGTTTCTTCAGAACATCTTTTATTAATGTTCATTTCTATTCATCTTTATTTAGTACCTTAAGTATACCAAGAACCACTTTTTCCCCTCAAGGCTTTGATGAGATCCAGAGTCTTTTCACTATTAGCTGGTAAGCTTTTCTACAAGTGTTGACTTATTCATGACCAGAGAGTTCCATCTCTTGTGGCCTTGGCTGGCTATTATGTGTAGCCTCTTGTTTATTTATAATGGACTTTGAGATCCTTGGATGAGATGTATTACATATGTGTGAAGGATTAGAGGGCAGTTTTTAATAACAACAGGAATAATACTGCTTTGTACTACTAAACTGTAGATCTTTTCTTCTAAAGATTTAAGGCCCATTATAGCTGTAATTTGATTGTTGCTCTATTGCAACAGTATTGTTCCTTCGCTTCTTGTCCAGTCAGATTTTTTCTTTATTAAAGATGGCATGAATACTTTCTCGTGTTATGACCTCTTTGATAAACAGCTCAGGATGTTATAAAAGCAAAGCAGGAGATGTCTCAAATAATTAGCGATGGAAGGTTGGCTGATGCTTGGGTGTTAATGTTGCCAGAAAGCTCAGATATTTGTGGGTTGCTCAGTATGTTTTTGTACAGATGTGTGTGAGGTTGAGTTTCAGCCATATGTCTGTAACGGCATCAGGAAACATTTTGTCATGCTACTTCCTTGGGTGATCTTTTATGACCAAAAGAAAAAAAGAAGTCATATTTCTGTCTTGTGAAATTGAGCTCGAATTCTGGGTAGTTTAGCAGTCATCAGTATATGCCTGAATCACAGCTGTACGGGATGGTTTGTATTATATACCAATGGCAACTACTGCTTTAAATATGGAAATTAAATACTTTAGATTCAGGCTGATTCAAGTCTGTGGGTAGGAAACTTCTGATCTTTCCCAAGATAAGTTTAAAAGTGTGTGGAGGTTTCTCTAGGGCTATGAATCCTGAAATTCTGTTCACATTCATATGTATTTCTTGGGGGATGGTCTCTTGAGTCCTCTTGGCAGCCACCTTCATTATGGGAGACTGGATCTATGGAAATGCCAACAATACACACACACACACACACACACACACACACACACACACACGAGAGAGAGAGAGAGAGAGAGAGAGAGAGAGAGAGAGAGAGAGAGAGAGAGAGAGAGAGAGAGAGAGAAGAGAGAGAGCAACATGTTTTTAGAAGATTACTTAGAGTGTGGTTGATCTAGAGACTGAATCTGACAGTTCCATGCCTCAAATGAAGAATATTGAACAATACTTGGCTTCCTTCCCTCCAGGCATAAAATATCCATATTTCCCCCAGAATCAGTTCATAATTTAGAAGCTTCTTATGTTACTGACATTTTCAGACCCAGCACCAAATTTCTTGTCCACTGAACTAATCACAAGTAGTTATGCATAGTATCATTATGGCTGCATTCTTGTTGCTTCTACTATCTGTCATTCATTCTGATCGTGTTTCTCTGAGCCTCTGTGGCCATGAAGCAACACTCTAATACATACAAGATGACAACCTGGAACTCACAGGGTTAATAGGCATATGTTATAGCTCATTTAAAATTTGTTAAGTGGTGAAACAAAATATTCTAGGAAGTATCTACTAAGCCCTTGTTAGATAATATGAGTTTATGAACTTTTGGATATCTTGCTACGTATGATGTGCCTTATTCTGACTTCTTCTAACCACCTCAGAATCATGTGAAGTTTTGATGATTAATTCCTATTTTGCCAATGGATTATAATTTCAAGCACTGTTCTCTGCTAAGATCTTTCTTTGTCCTCAGAACTAGCTAAGGCCTTGGAAGTGGGGCACAGATTCTGGTGAAGTAGTACTCTTAGGATTGAATCTCAACTACTGAGGGATAAGGTTGATATATAGGAACTTGAGCTTCTTCATGTCCTTCAGGGGCCATTTCTGAGATGTATTCTACATCGTAACTTGAGCCTTGAGATGCACTGTAGTATATTATTCTTTTACCCTTTTTGCATTACTTTTTTTTTTTTTACCTTTTCCAATAACGTCTTTGGATTTCTCTTATCATTTCTCAAGGAAACTATTTGCACCTAAGTTTTTTGGGCTAAGGGACCAGGCAATACTCCTATTCTCCCTCAACATTTAGTGAGTTACTAAATTCTTTGGCCTGACTTCTTAAATAAACCTCAAATGGACTCTTTCTTTAGGTCTAGAAGAGTAATGTTCAAATATTTAATTGGGGCCGGAGAGATAGCATGGAGGTAAGGTGTTTGCCTTGCAAACAGAAGGTCAGTGGTTCAAATCTCGGCATCCCATATGGTCCTCGGAGCCTGCCAGGAGCGATTTCTGAGCACAGAGACAGGAGTAACCCCTGAGCACTGCCGGGTGTGACCCTCCCCAAATGTAATATTTTACTTTGTTGATTATAAATTAGTCTTCTACTTACCACAAAGAGTAGTGAATGCAGTTAGGGTAGTTTATGGTCCACTGTGACAATGGTAGTTGGAACTGATCACTCTGGATTAGAACGGGGTACTGAAATGGATAAAAATGATATACCAGGAATCCTGGCAGTAGCATAGTGCAAACTACAGTGTCAGAAAAAAGAGAGAAAGAGAGAGGGAGAGACAGAGAGAAAGAGAAATAGAGATGAAGATGAGAGAGAGAAAAAGAGAAAGGGAGAAAGAGAGAGAAAAGAGAGAGGTAAAAGAAAATGTGCATGGATGAAGGGTTGTATACATTTTATGATAGAAACTCAACCATGAACGATTTTATGGCTATGGTGCTTATATAAATATATGCATAAATAAGCTTTCTAATGGATGTCTCCATTTTAATCCAATTCTTCATAATAAATTTTACACAATAAATTTTACCTCTCTGAAGTCATCTTTTGCCTTTCAAACCTAATGATGACTTCTTGAGTTCTATCCCTTAGTCTAGATATATCTTGAGGTTATCTTTATGCCTGTATATTGGTAAGAGCTATGGTCTCATATGACTTTAGCACAACACCAAGCATGAAGAAAATCCTGGATACTGAAAAGATTAAATTGACCATTAAATTTGTTCTTCAGAAGTTTGCTCTAAAATGTATGGTGGAAGCTAGGGCTTGGTGGAGGTTATTCTATTTATAAAAAAGAACTACTTAATTAAGAGACACAAATTGGGGGTTGGAGATGTAGCATGGAGGTAGGGTGTTTGCATTGCACGCAGAAGGACAGTGGTTCAAATCCCGGCATCCCATATGGTCCCCCAACCCTGCCAGGAACGATTTCTGAGCATAGAGCCAGGAGGAACCCCTGAGTGATGCTGGGTGGGACCCAAAAACAAAAACAAAAAAAACAAAACAAAAGAGACACAACTTGGTGACAATGATTATAGGATCCAAAGACCTGGTGAATGTGATTAAAAAATCAGTAAAATTTAATATCCAAAGAACTTTTAAGTGACTGCTTCATTGTTAAGACATTTTAAAACTCTACCATGTTTAAATTCTTTTGGCTGGATGTATGTCTAAATTCTGCTGAACATGGAGGAAGTAATGGAGAAAACTTTGCAGAAAGCACTCCCAACCTCAGATTTGTTCTGTGAAGACTTGATGTCATGAATGTCACTTTATAATGAAAGCATTATACAGTCAAATAAGAAAAGACTCACCTGTCAATTCCTGGCTTGGAAGGTAGGTGCCTAGATTGCCTGATTAGCTGTACCTCAATGGAGGAACATTTTATGGTCTTGTCAAAATGCCCAGCTCTGTTCCATCTGAGGAGGGACATGCAATGATCCTGTTTGTTTAACAGGGATGATCCTGTTTTCCTGGTTCTCTGACTTGGGTACAGGTTTTGGCTCTCTTCTTTAAGGAAACTTCTCCATTCTGAAAGCCAGGTTCCCATCTACTGTCCTGGGGGAAAGGGTGGGATCAGCAAATTTCACCATCACTTCTCTATGATTTAGCATGGGGAGTGAATTTTCATGCTCTACAGCTGCTCACGTAATTTTAGCCTTAACTCCTAGAACATCCCAAAGTCAAGGAAATAGGAAATGGAGAAAACCTGGAACTTGTGAATGTCTCCACGGAGAATGCACAAGGTTGAGAAGAGTAGCAAAGGGGCAGGGTCACCAAACTCGGTTAAGAATGACTATGCACCTCTTAGCTGCACTGAAACACAGTCACATTTGGGGTTGGGGCCTGGGACTTTTCTCCTAGGCAGGGTGAGGAGCAAGGTGTTCCCAGCAAGGGGATGGGAATGTCTTAATTGGGTAGAGCCCTGAGGCCTGTCTAGGCGTACCCCTGAAATACAAATAAAGCAACAGGTGTGGGTCTACCCTGAGGATTGGAGACCAGAGACTGGCCAAGACCAGGCAGAAGAATCTGGGAAGTCACTGCCCATGAGCAGGGCACAGGGGTCCAGTTCCCACGCAGAGACATGACCTATATCTCTGCCAGAGGTCCAGCTGAGTAGCCCTCCCCAATCTGGTCTGGGCTTTTGCTTTCTGGCATTGGCTTCCTCACTTTTTCCATAGGAAGCCTGGTGAGCAATGTTCTCAAGGTTTTTTTTTTCTTCTCATCCTGCCCAGGCCCATCTGTGATTGGGAGGTGGTGAGTTCTGAGTTCCAGCTGAGGCCTTGCCCTTGACTTTGACATTCCAACTCTGCTTTCAGATAAAATTTAGCCTTTAAAAACGAAAAGTGAAGATTAAAAACAAAAACAAAAACAAACAAACAAAAAATAAAATGACAACTCTCCAACAATATTCATGGTGAATTTTGCTCCATTTTGAAAAATATTGAAGAACCAAGGTATTTTTATTTTTAACAGAAATACTAAGAGTTTCTATTTGTCAATGTTTTTCATGTGGTTTGTCCAGTGTTAAATTTTTGGTTTCTGTAGTTTTATTTTTCACCACCATTTTCTGATGGAGGTATTGCAATGAGGTCTTTTATGGAGAAGGGCACAGAAAATCAGAAAAATTTAGAAGTTTTCCTAAGATCACACAACAAGTGGAACAACTGAGTTGACATATCCACTGACATTTATTATATTTCATATCATCCACTTCTTGCTTAATACACTTGCTCATGATGCTGTTGAGACACACTTTGTTGCAAAGGACGATGGAATCATGTGCTCACAATTTTATTGGTCTTTTATAATCCACCTGCACTTATCTTTCCTTAGGTTTTCTTTCTTTTTAAGTTAAAAAACAAAAGGTAAAGAAACTTTCACTTCTGTCCAGTTTTGATTTGAAAGGCAAGTAGCTTATGATTAGGTTTCCAGGGAAATTGCTCTTATGGACTCAATGTTGAATTTTACTTTATTTTTTTAACATCTATAATTTCCTAACCACCATCTCTTCTAAGAACAAAAGCTGTAACAATAGTACCAATATCCACAATGAGTTTTTGGTGGTCTGTTCTGCGTAGAAGATTTTACCTATTTATTCAACAAAGCCCAGTATATCTATACTTTCTCATATGGAAGTCCCCAACTTATCATATCTGCTGAACACCTGAGATGGTACAAGTTGGAATGATATTGATCCCTTATCTAAACTGTATATCAACTATAATAACCCAATAGGGTGGAGAAAATGTTTTACAAAAAATTAAAGACATTACTATCAATTGATCATCTGAGTGGTATTCTAATATAAACAATAGAACATTTCAACAGTACAATTAGTATTAACATCTAGTAAAGTATTAATAATAATTACAGCTATTGAAATAATGAAAGCCATAGTGATAGCATCATACATGTTATATTTATAATGTGATAAGGAACCATGGTTATAATTATGGAATACTTTGCTAAATGTCAGCATATAAAAATCTGATAAATATTAACTATAGTAATTGTTACCAATGATAAACATTGACTTAAAGTGATGGTTTAGGTAAGTAAGCTATGTTACTAAAAATCAATTTTATTGACCTATTTTAATGGCTATTTATTTTCCTCGTGAAGTTATTAGACAATGTGACATGACTCATATGGCCAATATTAGGTTTCAGTTAGTAACTGTTACACAGTCCTTCTGGAAACCCTGAACTCATAGAGTAAAGTAGTGAAGAGGTATAACTCTCCTCAGACTTGTGAAGTACATGGTCTCATTTGAACCCTGTGAACAGGGTTGCCTTGGAAGGACAAGCCTGTGTAAGTGTCCCTTTGAGAGCATTTTGACAGAGGTCAGATGTTTTAGTACAACAATGGATATTCAAAAAGTCAGGATCTGCTGAAGAGATAAGGTTGGTGGTCAGGTCCTGAATGGTGATGGCTGTGTCTTTTCTTCAGGTGCCTGAAGATGCAGCCTGGATCAGTGTCAGAGCCATTAGGAACTCCTCTGTGACTTACAGAATTTGGGTTCTAGAAGCTTCTCCCAAGTGTTTCCCCTCTTACCACATGGGCTGTTACCTCTTCTACTTCTTCCTAACGGCCACCTCCCACCCTCTCAGGGCCTGCCCAACTCTTGACTCCTCTGTACCTCTTCCATGTCCAATTCTTAACATGGGCTGTTACCTCTTCTACTTCTTCCTAACGGCCACCTCCCACCCTCTCAGGGCCTGCCCAACTCTTGACTCCTCTGTACCTCTTCCATGTCCAATTCTTAAGAGGACCTTATCATTATTCACTCAGATCTGAGGGAACCTCCCACCTCCAGGCTAGCCAAGGGATTCTCCAACTCTAGTATGAATCAGCGAGCATCACGTGGAGGACTCGTTAATACACAACCGGAGGGGCCCCGCCCCCAGTGTGACTCACTCTGCTCGGCTTGGGTGGATCCTGAAATTGTGCATGCTACACTTTTTCTTTTCTAACTAATTGTGCGTTTCTAGGTGAGGTGAATACTGTGACTTAGCCCTTCCTGAGCTTCCTAAAACCCAAGTCATGCAGCTCTTTTTCTAGGATTGACAAAGCAGTATTTAGAGCCTTCTGAATAAAGTCCAAACTCCTTAGGTTCCCATCCTCTGAGCACCTTCTCCCTAGCTCTATTCTCAAGGCTATTCTCTATTCTCACTTCCCAATATTGCTTTGTGGACCAGGTCTCACCTCTGGGTGCCCTGCCTGCTGAAGTCTTTCTCCTTTCCTCTTTCCTTTCTTTTCTTGCAGGCTGCCTTTCGCCTGGCTCCTATTGCTTTTCAGCTTCCTGCTGGGCTTGGAATAGTGAGGCGGTGGGAGTGGAGAATCTAGATATTTTTCTTTTTCTTGATTGTTTGAGTTACATCTCAAGTAATGGCTGCCTTTTCCATAATTTCAGGACTACTATGTTTTCAGTACCTCACACTAGAGTACTTTCTTTAGAAAACCCTAGAGAAACCTACTTACTTCCTCAAGTTCTTGTTACATAAGACAACAGGTAGAAGTGGCTTTCCTACTGTCTTAATATAAAGTTGTTTCTTTGCTTCCTTTTAGATACTTTGCTAAGATGTTCCTTTCCTTTCCTTTCCTTTCCTTTCCTTTCCTTTCCTTTCCTTTCCTTTCCTTTCCTTTCCTTTCCCCTCCCACTTTCCCTTTTTCCTTTTCTCCCTTCCTCTTTTCTCCCTTCCTCTTTTCCTCCTTTCTTTCCTCTTTTCTTTCTTTCCTCCTTTCTTTCTTTCCTCCTTTCTTTCCTCCTTTCTTTCCTTCCTTCCTTCCTTCCTTCCTTCCTTCCTTCCTTCCTTCCTTCTTTCCTTCCTTCCTTCCTTCCTTCCTTCCTTCCTTCCTTCCTTCCTTCCTTCCTTCCTTCCTTCCTTCCTTCCTTCCTTCCTTCCTTCCTTCCTTCCTTCCTTCCTTCCTTCCTTCCTTCCTTCCTTCCTTCCTTCCTTCCTTCCTTCCTTCTTTCTTTCTTTCTTTCTTTCTTTCTTTCTTTCTTTCTTTCTTTCTTTCTTTCTTTCTTTCTTTCTTTCTTTCTTTCTTTCTTTCTTTCTTTCCTTTCCTTTCGCCCTACTCTCTATACTATCACTCCCAGGAGAGAAGCATGGGGAGTTTTCTTTTTACCCAAAGGCAAGAGTTCTGGACATCCTTGAATCAGCAAGTCCTTGCAAGCTAGCCTTGTCTGCAGATGCTTGCTTGCATACACACGAGTGGCACTTTCCAGGCATTTCCAGGTCAGCACTTTTCCTGGGCAAAGCTATCATGAAGTGTATACTTTGCCAACATTGGTAATCCAGATGGGTCCCCCCTTCTCCAGCTAATAGAGAGAATCTGGGCAGAGCACTGACAATTTCTGCTGGCTGTCACAGTTGAAGATTAATTGGCAACACCATCTCAGGTGGCCCAAGACAAAGGGACTAAGGAACCCACACAGGAGGTAGACAGACTCTCAGAATACTGTGAAAAGATGACATGGTATGGACTTGCTTTGAAAAGTGATATATGCTGTCACCTGTTTGGAACTTAAAGAGAAACCTGGAAACATGCTATTAAATTCTGTGTTCCACTTACAAATGTTATGTTCAAAACACCCTTGTACATCTTTCTTTACTATACTTACCATAATCAAAACTTGTAACCATTTCTGTATTTGTTCACTATTAGTCCCTTTCACTATACTATAAGAGCATCTTTTATGGCAAATTCCTGGTAATAGTAAGAACTCAATAAATATTAATCAATGAATGACTATGTACTTGGGAAAATGGAAATTGTTCAGAGGTCTCATCTTGCATTGGGTTTTCACTTGCCCAAAACACCTTTGCTGCCTGCAGCAATCCTGCCTATTTCTTTAGTGCTCCGCTCACTGCTTACCTCTTAAGGTATCTTGTTCCCAACTCCCTATGCAAAATATCATTTAACATTAATAAACATAAGAAGCCTGTAAATCTGTATTTTACAATGGACCTATTCATTGTCTGTTACTTAACTTACTACAAAGAGAATTTGCATGGCTTCTTTTGCTTGTTAGAAGGCTTCTTTTCTTTATTTTAAATTAAATTTTACTAAGGCACCATGATTTATTTACAGTAATTCATAGTTGAATTTTGGGTATATAATATTAAAACTCTATTCCCACCGCCTGTGTCAAATTGCCTCCACCAATGTTCCCATGTTTTATCTCCCACCCCACCCCATCTGGCTGGTCTCCTTGATAGGAACATTTTTTATTAATATCTTTATTTAAACAGCTTGATTACAAATATGATTTTAGTTGGGTTTCATCATGTAAAGAACATCCCCCTTCACCAGTGCAACATTTCCACCAACAATGTCCCAAATCTCCCTCCTCCCCACCTCACCCCCACCTGTACTCTAGACAGGCTTTCTACTTCCCTCATTCATTCACTTTATTATGATAATTCTCAGTGTAGTTATTTCTCTAACTGCACTCACCACTCTTGGTGGTGAGCTTCATGTCGTGAGCTGGACCTTCCAACCTCCTCTCTTTGTCATGAGAATTATTGCAAAAATATCTTTTATTTTTCTTAAAACCCATAGATGAGTGAGACTATTCTGCATCTATCTCTCTCCCTTTGACTTATTTCACTCCGCATGACAGATTCCATGTACATCCATGTATAGGAAAATTTTATGACTTCATTTCTCCTGATGACTACATAATATTAATAGGAACATTTTTACCTTTGTTGAAGTTTGGATGCCATGCCTTTAGTGTTGTTGACTCTGTGATTTAGATATACTATACCTCTATTCTATCAGTGGGCCCTATGTCACTGACCCTTGCTTGCCCCTGTTATCTCCTATGTTCCCCATCTTAGTTACCTCTTCAATTCTTTTCCTTTCTTGTCCTTTTCATTTCAAAACCTAGGGTCAAGTGTAATCCCCTCTTTGATACCTTTCATTCACTTGTTCTGTTATTCTTTATACCATAGATAAGTGAGACTATTTGGTATTTGTCCTTCTTCTGCCTTACTTCACTAAATATCTTAGGCAGTTTCTTTTCTCCTGATTCATGCCACCTAAAAATCATAGCCCCCAAATCATGACCTTAGATACTCCTTAAAAATATATTCATGGGTCACTCCCTGCCATATGGGCTCAGTTGGGAATGATCATCATCTCATCTGAGTTCTACTACTCTGAGAAATTTATTTTTTCCTTCTTATGTGATGGTCATTCCTATACATGTACACCATACATGGCTTTAAGCATGATGGCTCCTTAGCAACAAAAACACACATTGGTGCTTATTGTTATGTTTATTATAGGTACAAAAATGCCTTTTTGCTGTTCACATAAGTGCACAGATATGTAGTGATTAAAATTAGAGACTGACTTACAATAATATGGTTTGATATGGGGCAGAGGGGAGGCAGATTTCTGGTCTTACTAGGAAGTAGCTCAAATTCAGTATTTACTTGGATAAAGCATAGGAAGAAAAAAAGATAACAGTAAAAGAAATAAAAGTGATAATCATCTTAATTCAGATTAATTGGGGTCATTGGTGGAGTAAATTTCTCTATGGATTTTCTTTTTTTTTTATTTCTCATATCTGGTTTGAGTGCTATAGGTCAAGTGTGGGTGACAGAGACCTTCCCCTGTAACTCCACTAGTCCCACTTTTTAGAACAATTCTTCCCAGAACTGAGTCATGTGGTCTGTGGTCAGCATGGCCCAGCCTGTCTTACTGGATTTGGCACAGATGTTGATGATTGCTCCTTCAGCTTCGAAACAAGGTTTTATAGTGCCAGCAATTCATATTAAACGGAGCCTGTTTCCTCTATAATGTGAAAGCACTTTCCTGATCACCCTTTAATAAAAACAGATGTTTCTGAAGCGGCCTAGAACAGGATATGGAAAATTTGGCCAACAATCAAATATGGGTTCAAAGGGAGATCCTTGATGGCTCCCTTTGAGCTGTGGGCACTATCTAAAAATAGCACACTGATATGGTACTTTTGACATGCAGCTAACTGCTGGAGACTGCTGCTGAGTTCTAGAAAGCCTTCATCAGTTTCATGAAGATGTCCCACACATGTAGAGGAAGGGGACTGTGGTGTGGGTGTTTTTCGTGGAAGTGGGTCATGTGAAGGCTATGTTCTGAAGACTGTGAACTGCTTCATGTAATCGCTCCGTAAGTTAAGAAGCAGAGTCACTTCCTTCAGGATATAGTTCTGGAAACAGAGAACTCTGTCTTATCCAAACCTGGTTTCAATCGGGTAAACGTAATTCAATGCTACAATCACTAATGAAGGCATATAATTATGCTAGCTTTCCACTATACTCGATCCAAAGATAGACAAGTAAAACCAAGTGGTGAAGCCGAGGACTTATTAGGAGAATTATAGAATTAAATGGGATTTAGGGATTAGCTCTTTCAAAATGCTCATCATAATGATGGTGGGGTGGGGAGGGAAGTGAAAATTAACATTTATGATGTGATGATTATGTGCCAAACATGTACATTGTGTTATTTACTTTCCCCCCAAATTCTGTGTGGGAGAAGGTGGGAAGGAACATATGAATATCTATTTTAAACAGAATACATTAGAGACATTATATATTTAAGTAATATGGATTCTCATAACAACCCTGTGAGCTGGAGAGAACCCCTTTCATTTTTGAGTTAATGAAATAATTTTTAGATAGAGCCTTATGATAGGGTGACATTAAACTCGGGTAATTTAATCTGGAGGAAACAGAGGTATTTGTGTAACTCAGCTAAGGTGAATAATGCTTTGTGACAAATTAAACTATCTCCAAAGTGATATAAAATAAACTTTAATTTTTGCAGTCATGGGGACCTGGGGTGTAATTGTCCCAGTGAGTCTTCGGAGGATAATTTGACTGAGAACAATCAGTTTTAGGGATGACTTAGAGTTAGGTATAGGTTTGTTCTATATATATCTTTCCCCACAAGCTCAAACTTAAGAGAAAGCATGTATTCAAGGCACATTCTTCATCAGTGTTGGCCAGTGATTACTATGGCATAAGGTCAAGTTAATTTGTGGAAGTGGGTATAAGGGTTCTATTTGTGTCATTTTTGCTGATATTCCATATACCAAGCAAGATATATGTTCAGCCACAACATGAACAGAGCAAGGATAGGGCTTTACTCACCTACGAAGGAGAAGGAGATCAAATGTTGGCTGAATAACCTCTAGTTCTCACAAGATTTAATAACCTGCAATTTTGTATGCAGGCTATTAGGGCTAGTTTCTGGGTAGTTCTTTGTAGGATGATACTGAGAGAAAATGGGGAGGAACTTTGGTCTACTTTACAATCCTATCTAACGGAAAGAGATGTTCAGTTTAGTGGGGTTGGTCATTTCTCTTGAAAGTAAGCATACTTTTCATTCGAGAATACTAAACAAGCATCTTCTGGGAGTAAAGTGCAAGGTTGGAGGCGAGTTGCATGAACTTGAGAATTCTTCAAGTTGCAGAACTCATATGAATTCAATTGGCTTTGAAAGTAGCCTCTCAGGATAGCTACTTCCTCATATTTTCTGACTGCAGAGGGAAGAACACCCCTATTTCTGGTATCTATCAGTCCATCTATTAGGAACTTGAGAGTTACTATCTTCTTTCTCATCATTAAAATGTAAGCCCTCCTATTGTATTTTATTTATGTTTTGAGGATCCTTCATTTCCTGAGTTTAGTGTTATTTCTGTAGGTATAGTTTTTCATTTTGATTTGACGATTTTATAAATGGCATTGCTTAAGGATTTATTGATAAATTTATTGATAAATTATTTATTATGTTAACAATAATTTTATTTATAAAAATTTATTTATGAAAGACATTGCTTAAGGAACACTATTTAATAGTGTTCCTCAGATTTAATACTCACAGTTTTCAGAAGCCCCCTTTTATATCAAAATGCCATTTTTTGAGCCAGAGAGATAGTTCAGGGATTAAGATGCTTGCCTTGCATGCTGCCAGCATGGATTTGGTCCCTGCATCTCATATGAGTCTCAAAACGTTATCAGGTGTGATCCTTCAGTGCAGAGCCAGGCATAAGCCCTGAGCACAGCTAGGAGTGACTCCAAAAACAAAATAAAAAGGAAAACAAAAGAAAGCCAGTTAGGCCTTTGCTAATATTCTATGGTGTGCTATTTAATGACCTAGATAATGCATAAAAAAATAACAGAGTTCAAAAATAATGATTTTGCAATAATCATTAGTTATATATATATATATATATATATATATATATATATATATATATATATATATATATATATACTTCACCAGGGCCACACCTGGTGAAGCTTAGGGGTTACTCCTGGCTATGTGCTCAGAAATTGCTCCTGGCTTGGGGGACGCTAGGGGATTGAACCACAGTACTTCTTAAGATAGTGAGGGCAAGGCAGACACCTTACCCCCTGCGCCACTGCTCCAGCCCCCATTAGTAATATTTAACTCAATAAAAAAAGTCACCAAGTGCTTGTTAAAACTAGAAGGTTGTTAAAATTAGGAAATTAGTTGGGGAATAGGATATAGTTAACGTATTTTCCACAAATGATTGATTAATTATGGAGGGAAAAAGTTTATCAGTCTTGTTTCTTACCAAATGATCAAAGTTAGTATTGCTAGAAAAATTTCTCTCCTTTTTTTTTAAATCTTTCTCTTTTTATCTCTCACTAGGTCTCTTCCTCTCTTGCTAGGGAGTAAACCCAGGACCTTACATGCAAGCATATGCTTTATTATGGAGTCACTTCCTCAGTGTGTGACTCAGAGGAACACATTGTTATTTTTCTGAGAGGTGAAAACATAAGAGGCATAAGTCTTCCATAGAAGTGTTTTCCATAGAAGCATTGGCCTAGACTCTTTAAAATGTCAGAGGCATAAAAACTACAGTGAAACTGAAGAACTATCCTCAAGTAAAGGAGAAAAAGACCCACGAGAATGAAATGAAAAGTGTGAATCTGAATTAGATCCTGAAAATTAGATTTGAAAAGCTGCTATTTGGGGCATTGGTGAATTTTGGATTTGGTTGAATTATACTCATATTACTATCTTAGTATTTGTACTGTGATTATGTAAGGGGATGTCCTTTAAAGAGCTGTAACGGATGCATTTAGGGTAAAAAGAAGCATGATGTCTGCAATGTTTTCTTAAGTCAAATTAAAAAGTCATTTTAGAGAAAACCAGCCTTACATGTAAAGTTTAAAGGTACCAACATTATGGATAGCATAATTATCAAGAAATCCCAAAGAACTATATACTTGTAAACAGCAGGAACAAAAATACCACTTCTGGAGTCAGTTACATAGAGGTTGCTCTCTTGGAGAGTCTTACTTCTGATCACTAGACCTCAACTTTCTTCCAGTTTTATATCCTAATTCAATTTTTGTTTCACTATTTAAAAACAGAAAATGTATTTCTATATTCCCTTTGCTATGGTGGAGCGAAAACTGGAGTTTACCTTAAAAGCATTTGATACTTTCATTCAGGTAGAATAAAAGAAAATAGAAGAAAAAAAAAGTTTTCTGGCACTTCTGAATATCACATTGGGAGAAGCATAGCATAATCAATTTTAGTTGAGGGTCAGAAATTAGACAAGAAAGTCTGTTGTACAGTAAGGGAGTTGATTTGGAGGGTCTGGTAGCAGTGGAAAAGGCCAAAACAAAAGCGTTATTTCCATCGGAAATGGTTTCTTGGACTAGGTCCTGTGTGAATGAACCATGAGGAAGGACAAGTGGAGACTTGGACCATTGTGAAAGGAACATTCATTTACAGACTTGGATTCTCTCTCTTCTTTCTTCAGTGCCTGTGTCACCTTTTCCCTCAACTCCAGTCCAACCAAGATGTCACAATACCACCAGGCCTCAAAATTGTGATTATTTTGCTTCTGTTTTAGTCAGTGCTTTCCCCAAAGTTGTGTGTTCTCCCAGGGCTTCTTAGATTCGTCTAGCTTTTCAACAGATGTTGGCAACAACGCTGATAGATGTTTCCGAATACTCAAACAATTCATTCCTGGCCTGCTTTTGTTTCCCACTCTTTCACTTGCAGTGAGTAATGTATCTGCTATATATGTTTATTTTGCCAGTAGTCGTAGAGACACACACTAGTTCCTCCCTTACCCCCAAACAGTTAAATTTATGAGCTTAATACTGAAAATGAAGTTGTTCCACTGGAACTTTGTTCTTAGTTTTCAGTACCGAAACCCAAGCTGTCATCTTGGAGACAGCAGTAGGTGGAGCTACAGGCTTTTTATCGTGAAAAAATTTTTTCAGTAGCTATCCATGGCCGGAATAACCTGAACAAGCACATACTTCCAAAAATAACAGAGGCATTTCCAAGTATTCCAGAAATATATGCAAGACTGTTTAGTCATTCATAATCACCACTTTGCAAGTACTAGAGAGATTCTGTTGAAAATATTTCAGAAGCTGAAGAGAGATTCATAGAATTCCCCATATTTTTAGAAAAGAGATTGTTTAAAAAGTGGAATTCAGGAGGGCAGGAGAGACTCTTATTCTGTTCAATCATGTACCACTATTTTTTTTCCAGGTGCTGAAAGGGCCAACAGGGGGAACTGGGGGCGGAAAAAAGTCTTTTCCATTTGCGTCAGAACTCTAAGGAGCTCTTCACTTCTCCACTCAATGAACATTTTCGAGGCTCTAAATTGTGGTTTTGATTTTCTCTGAATTACAGAGGGGTGGCCTAGGTTAAGTGGTTCTGGGGAGGCCAGAAAGCACTTAATACAAGTCGTTCTCGAGTGCCATACCTCTCACTGGAAAACCTGAAATTCTTGACCATTTTCCTGAGAAAGAATAAAAAAGAATAGTTTTTCAGGACGAGTTTAAAAAGATTTTAAAGTCACAAGTTTTGAGAATGGTTCTAAATGTAGATATGTATAGACACTTTCTCTGAAGCCAATATAAATAGTCTATATTTACATGTATGGAAAGGAAAATCATGTTATAAACTTAATATAAACCATAGACCCTAAGTCCATTAAAAACAATCTTTCACACCTATGTATATATGCAGATATGTGTGTATGTGTAACTAAAAAGGAGAGGAGAAAGATGAAAGAGAAAGAGGAGGAGAGAAAGAAATAGAGAGACAGAGAAAGAGAAAGATTGGCTCAAGTGTTTGTGGGGTTGATACATCCAGGATTCATGAATCTGGCTGCTGGATGGGTGGAAATTCAGGATTTTTTTTTATAGTGTTGGGGGTAAAATTCTTTCCTCACTAAGAAATCCCAATCTTTGCATGTAAGATCTTCACCTGAGTAGCTAAAACTCATCCCTATTCTCAAGCATAGTGTGTTTTAAAGTCCAACTGACCATAGATGTTAATAGTATCTACAGAACACCTGCACCACAACCTCTAGACTAGTGTTCCACCACACAATTGGCACTATAGTCCAGCCAAGTCAAAATAGATGAGCCATCCTAGGTCCCATTGCTATGATCTGGTTTTACAGAAGCCCAACCATGAAATGAGAAAAAAGACTTTGTTGTACATACCATTGTCCTGATGTGGCCTTCAGGGTCGGTCACAGAATACTGCAGTGGAGACACTAAGTTTACCTAATGCATCTTCTCCCCAGAACAGTTGTTTAGGACACAAGGCAGTGATAAGACCACTAGAGAAAGACCTTGATAGAATTTGATATACTGTATTTGCCGGCATATAAGACGACCCCCTAATTTTGCAGTTAAAACAGGTTTAGGCCTCTATTTGCTGTATCTGACAGAACGTTCCTGTGCTGCAACTGTATGTACTACAGAGAGCCAATCACAACAAGCAAAGGTTCAAAGGTTCTACTGTAATAGATAGACTTCCTCTCTGACTCTGGCCCATCTGAGCAGGCTTTTGACAGTGAAGATTTGGGTCCAGAACATTGTCTAATTTGCATGCATCAAAAGCCTGCTCGGATTGGCTGAGTTAGAGAGGTGGTCCGAGCAGCCTTGCAGTGATTGGTGCAGGATTGAGTTGAAAAATTAGTTTTGTGGCAATATTCAGACAATTTTCGTATAGCGGCATATTAAAACATTTTTCGGGATATATTCGACATATAAGACGACCCCCGATTTTCGGTTGACTTTTTGTTGTTCAAAAGTTGTCTTATACGCCAGTATGAAAGATCATGAACTCCAGGCTTTGGCGTTTAGCTCTTCTAGATACTTCTGTTGGTGATGGTTTAAAGTTGGGAAGAAAATAGCCATGAAGCGTCATGATCTAGGAGCAGTCTGAACTGAGTCGACTATCGCTGATGCAAGCCCACTCATTCAGCTCCTGTATTTCACAGAAAATCTTTAATTTATAGATGAAGAAAATGGTTTAGAAAAACACCAGGAAGATTACTCAAAAGGTAGAAAGTACATGTCTAGTATATGTGAAGCTCAGATTTTGATCCCAAGTACCACATGACCTCTAGAAAGTCTATTTTTTTACTTATATAAATATTTTTAAATTTTATTTTATTGAAATTATTGTGTTCTACAAAGTCCTTCATAGTTGGATTTCAGATATACAGTGAAACGGGGCCATTCCCACCACCATTGGTGGACCTCCCTCCACTAATGTTCCCAGAGTACAGCCTACATCAGCACACTTTGCTCCCTGGCCTGCCAGTATAACAGTTAACATATTTTGAGCATCCAGGTTCCTTTCCTGAAAGCAAACTGCAATCATGGACTTTATGATATGTAGCAAAGTAGTTTGAATTGAAATAAATCGCAAAATCATACTCAATGAATGGACACTGTAGCAATATCTATGGCATGCAGTTAGTTGCCTATTCCAATGTTATCTGTGGACATAAACATTAGATTATATTAGCAGGCATAATCAAATAGAAAATAAATAGATTAGAATATTTGTCAAGACATTATCTTAATGAGCACTGTATTTTGAGTTAAATATAATATAGCATTGTAATGCGAAACTAGGGTGACCAATCTATATCTCCAAAAACTACTTGATATAGTGAACAAAAATATTAAAGAGTTATTATAGATTACTGAATACAATCCTCCTTAGGATTAGAACCCTCCATACTGTTTTCCATTGGGGCTGGTCCAAGCAACATTCCCACGAGCAGTGGAAGAGATTTCTTTTCTCACAACATACCCGCCAACAGAGATTGTTTCCATTTTTATTGATATGTGCCATCCTCACTGGTGTAAGGTGGTACCTCATTGTCTTGATTTGAATTTCCCTAACTATGAGTGATGATGAACATGTTTTTATGTGTTTGTTGGTCATCTGTTAGTCTTCCTCAGAGAAATTTCCTCTTTCCATTTTTTGATAGTGTTTTTAGGTTTTGTGGACTTAACCTTTGTGAGTACTTTATATATAGTAGATATCAAACATTAATCTGATGTGTTGAGTGGAAAAACCTTCTCCCATTCAGTTAGCTATCTTTTAGTTTTAGCCCTTGTTTTCTTTACCAGACAGAAACTTTGAGTTTAATGTAGTTCCACTTATTTAGGTTTGATGCTATAACTTTTGCCATTGGCATTCTATCATCGAAGATTTCTTTGAGGTCTAAATCTTTTTTTTTTTTTTTTTTTTGGTTTTTGGGCCACACCCGGTGGTGCTCAGGGTTACTCTTGGCTATCTGCTCAGAAATAGCTCCTGGCAGGCATGGGGGACCATATGGGACACGGGGATTCGAACCAACCACCTTAGGTCCAGGATCGGCTGCTTGCAAGGCAAACAATGCTGTGCTATCTCTCCGGGCCCGAGGTCTAAATCTTGAAGTGTTCTGCCCATGTTTTCCTCAATGAACATTATGGATTTGGGTCTAATCTCAAGGTCTTTGATCCACTTTGAGTTTATTTTTGTGTAAAGTGTGAGGTATAGATCAATCTTTAATTTCTTACACATGGTTATCCAATTGTTCCAACACCATTTGTTTTTGAGAAGTATGTTGTTTAGTTTCCAGGTGTTAGTTTTTTCTTCACATTCTTTTATTTTTTTATTTTTTACAATCAATCTTGATTTCTGTGGCATTGTGGTATGATAGAATACTTGGTTTAATTTGTATACTTGTGACTTTATGAAAGTTAGACTTGTGTCCTAAGGAGTGGTCTATCCTAGAGAAGGTTTCATGTTTACTTGAGAAGAATGTTTTCTGAGGATGAATGACCATGTATAGATCCATTAGTCCTAGTTCTTCTAGTTTCTCATTCAGGGCTCTTATGTATTTTTCTAGTGTTCTGCCTAGTGGATGTGTCTAGTGGTGATAATGGTGCGTTGAAATCTCCCACAACTATTATGTTTCCCTCCAGATGTTTCTCTAGGTTTGTAAGCAGAAGCTTTATGTATTTTGCTGACTCTACATTTGGTGCATAAATGTTTATTAGTTAGTACTTCTTGGTCTATTCCCCTGATCAGTAAGTAGTATCCATCTTTTTCTCTAAGTACTTTCTTAAGGTTGAATGCAATTTGTTCCGACATAAGTATGGCTGTCTCAGTATTTTTTGTTTGTTTTCCAGCAGCTTGTATAATTGTTTTCTTTCCTTTTACTCTGATCCTTTGTCTATTCTGAATTTTTAAGTGTTTTTCTTGCATGCACCAGATGTCTGGACTTTGTTTCCTGATCCAATAGCGACTCTGTGCCTTTTGATGGTAGATTTGAGTTCATTAACATTTAAGGAAACTACTGACAGAAAGGGCTGTTGTGCCATTATATTGTGTAGGATTGTTGTTGTTACAATTGGGGGATTTGGGAATTGAGTCGTTTATTTAGTTTGGTTAGTGAAAATATTGCCAGTTCTTTTTTTTTTTTTGGTCCGAGAATATGTTTAACCTTCCCTCCCATGTAAACGAGAGTTTTTGGCGTAGTAGACTCTAGAAGTTTCTTTCATTCAGTAGTTTGAATATGTCTTTCCACTCTTTTCTTGTCTGATTGTTGCAAATTGGGGGTCTGGTTTGATTCTTTTTTGTTTGTTTTTGTTTTGTTTTTGGTCACACCTGGCAGTGCTCAGGGGTTACTCCTGGCTCTATGCTCAGAAATTGCCCCGGCAGGCACAGGGAACCATATGGGATGCCGGAATTCAAATCACCATCCTTCTGTGTGAAAGGCAAACTACTTACCTCCATGCTATCTCTCCTGCTCCCTGGTTTGATTCTTATGTTCTTTCTTTTACACATGAAATTTTTCTTCTCCTTTACTGCTTTAAAGAGTCCATCACACAAACACACTCTCTCTCCCTCTGTCTTTCTCTCTCTCTCTCTCTCTCTCTCTCTCTCTTTATTTTTTTTCCATTTAGATTACTATTTGTCTTGGTGGTGTTGTTAGGGTTATTTTGTTTGGCACTCTTTTTGTCTCTTGTATTTGTAGAGCAGCCACTTTCTGCTATAATCTCCCTCACTACTTATTCTTACCCTACCCCTTTACCTTCCTCTGATATTCCTAAAATTCGAATATTATTTCTTTTGTTTTTGTTTATTATGTACCCTACATTTTTCTCTATGTTTTTTCTTTCCATTTTTTTGCTCCTTTATCACTGTTGTCTTGTAATTTATTTTCAAATTCATCTATGCAATTCTCCACCTGTGTAGTTCTACTATTATGATTTTCTAATTTATTTTTTAGTTTCTTCAGTTCCATTTATATGGTTTCTTTCATCTGAAAAAATTCTTCATTAGCTGGTTGAATTGTTCTTCTATAGATTGCTTAATTTTGCAGGCTAGTGACTCGTTTACTTCTAATGCTAGAATATTAAGTGTTGCTTTTAGGTTCGCATGACTCAGATGTTTTTGTGGACTTGGAAAATTTGCCAGAATTTCTCTCCATATACCTGGCCCTAGGTGTCTTCCTTAGTTTCCCCATAGTGGGTTGGATTGCTGGAGTTTCAGGGTGTTTAAGAAAGTGACCTAGTGAAATTTTTGTCTAAAACTTGGCTAGAGATATATCTGCTTTAGAGGTTATTTTCCTAAACAAGTGAAGTTATATAAGTATGATAAAATATTGCAAACTAGATCATTGGTTTGTTCAGCTGTATATTTTCTGAGAAAGAAGTTCCAATCTGCCTGAAACTATCTTATATAAATTGAAATGTCTTCATTACACACTAGCATCCTTGTGATTGGGATAAGGAGAGTTGATGGTAAGTACTGGAGGGTCCCTATCTCTTCCTAGACACAGAAGTCTATTGTTTTTAAAAGATCTGGAAAATTTTATTGAACCAAATTATGCCACAACTATTACCATATCCTGGGCAGTATTCTTTGTGCTGGGAAGAGATAAATGTGTGATGATACAAATAATTTTTAATTTTTCTTTTATTGAATTGTTATGAGATACAGAGTAAAAAAGTTGATCATTAAGGGGCTGGAGGGCATTTGCCTTGCATGCAGCCAATCCAGGACAGACAGTGGTTTGAATCCTGGCATCCCATATGGTCCCCCATGCCTGCCAGGAGTGATTTCTGTGATTTCTGAGCACAGAGACAGGAGTAACCCCTGAACGCCACCCCCCCCAATAAAACAAAACAAAATAAAATTGATCATTGACTTTTAGTTATTTAATGTTTCAGCACCCATTCCTATTCATTTCCTAATAAGAGTCTTCCCAGTTTCCATCCTGGCATGCCTCACGTCCTTCCAGCTTTAGCCTTTCTCTATGACAGACACTTTTCTTCTCTTCCTCTGTTTCTCTGTCTCTCTTTCTCAAAGGCACTGTAGTTTGCAATATTGAATGGGAATCATACATATCACTTTACTTCCTTTCTGTAATCATTTTTTGTTCAGAGTTATCATTGATTAAAAACACTCCCCTTTCAAAGAATCTAAGACTTGAACATGGTGGTAGAAAATAATAAAATAAACAGACAAAAGTTTTAACAGTGTAAATTATAGGAAGGACACCAATAACTGGACAAGGATAGAATTTTCTAGGGAGTCAGAGGGAGGTCTATGTTGGGGAATTCATATATGCTGGCAAAATATAATAGAAGCTATTACAAATAGACTCTAAACACTCCACTGATAAAAGGCCAGAAATGGGATGCAGACCTAGATTTGCTTTTTACTGAAATCTATTAATTTATATCCCAGCATAAAAGTTATGTATCAGGCAAAAACAAAAATCTGTGACTTGTAAAAACTCAAGAGTGTTGAGAATATTTTGGCAAGGGCGGATAGGCACATGCAAGTGTATGTATGCTTCTTAATACCAAGAAGAGGAATCTAGAGTATCTTAAGCAAACCTCATTTCTATCACTGTGTGGATTGTTTTTCTTGTAGACTGAAATATTTTCTTCTTTACCTGTAATCTTCTTTCTCTTGCTTTGCTCTTGGTTTATGTGCTCAAATACACTGGTTTTTGCCTTTCATTTAAAAGATGTTGGCCATGCTCCTCACGGGTTACTATTTCATGTCCTTTAACTTTAAATTTAATATTTCAGTTTATCTTTTAAAATATTTTCACATTTTTGGTATATTTTATATCTCATGAAGGTTGTGTGGCTTATCTTTGGGACAATATCAGGAGGCTTCCACTTGCACCAAAAATTTGTTATTAATCAGTTTATTGATAGGTAAAAGTACAAAATCTTGAGGACAAGGAACACTTCAGCTGAAAGTAGACTTCTTGGCTAGAGTGGCTATATGCTCACTTTATCTAATCTTTCTCCCTGATTCAAAGACACTATGGAAGATGAAATTAGGAATTCTATGATTTTTCTTATTTCCAGACCATTGTGAAGGTATAGGAAGCAAATCTTTTGAAAGGACATTATCAGTTTTCTTTTTTTATTACTAGCAATGCTAACTTTTTATTTGGTGTCCAGTAACCAAAAATATTGTTGTTGGTAGTTTAGGACTTGTTTGTGCTACCCATTTGAGATAATTAGTTTAAATTTATAAATATTAATATTAATAAACAATATTTGGAAAGTATTATTATAGAAATAATAAGTTTAAAGAAAGAGAGGCTTGTTCTTTAAGCTTGTATTTTCTTTTGAAAATTTATCTCATTTGCTGGTCCTCTATATTTTTGCTTTTTCCATTCTAGAGAAGCCCATATTCTTTCTTGAAATTTACTACCTTTTTTTCCTCTGCCCTCACATCTTAAAACTTAAAAATAAGTTTTAAGAGAAACTACCTTGTTTCACAAAGAAAGAAAGAGGTGAACCTCTTTCGTATTGGTGACTGATACTGGAAATAAGCTATTTATAAAAGATTTGACTGATTTTTCAAATTACAAAGCTCAAAATATATTTAGAAAATTGTCTCATTTAATCAGGCAAAATGGTCATTGAAGAATATGAGATCAAGTTTATACAGCAAAGAGAAATCGAGCTGGCAGGGCATTGCTTGCTTAGGTAAGATGTGAACTCTTGTTGAGCCAAAGGGAAGTCAATCCACAAAGGTTTTGAGGAATGTGATTCAACCTAAGTGTGGGGATGCCTTCTTTCATTGCATGTACAAGATGAATAAGGTGGAGTGATATTAAAGCAGGGTACAGTTGCCCCATACTATGCATAAAGAAGGCAGAGTTTGAGTGCAGAAATTTCTTGAAGTTAGAGTTGACATAGACACTAGGAGAAGTTTTGAAAGGAGGTTAAAGAAGCAGGAAACATCTAAGTTGATGCCATTAACAGAGGACATATTTTTCAGGTTGGTGTTGGTTTGGAAGATATTGTATTCTGTTTGGACAAGTGAACATTCGAGAAAAGAATAGATTCCTTGAAAGAACTCAGAAGAGAACACAAAGCTGGTGACACAGTTGAATATTTCTAGAGAGGTTATATTTAAAAGTATTGGATAATAAATTTTTCCAAATTTTCATGTATATATATATATATATTCCATTTATGGAGAAGGAGATAGACATAGAACAATGGACCTTGAGAAGAAACAGTGAGAGACACAGCACAAAGGGAAGGGTCTCTGAAGCAAGAAGAGGAATTTCACAATGAATGGGAAATATGTCAATGCCTATGTCATCAGTCATACCACAATTTCTTTAGCGTACAAGAGAGCAGAAATAAGTAGAGATGTGTGAAGAAGCAATGACAGGCAGCCAAGAAATAAGAAATAAAACATTGTAAGGAATGAGAGAATTCAGCTAAAAGCTGGATCAAAGAAAAGCTACAACTAGAGAGACATAAAAATGAGACAGAAACTATGAGGAAGAGAGGATAATTTGAAGAATAATGTTCTAGATTTTAAGGTGGGACAGTCATAACTAGTAAACAATATTTTATACTTTTGAGATACATTCCTATTGTCTTTACTAAATAGTTCTGTTATTCCTTTTCTTAAATCTCCTCATTTCCAAGTGCTTTACCTACTCCACAATCTCTCTGCCCCCCCCCCTTTTTTTAAGGAGAGAATTTGTCAGATAATACATGGTACTCCTTTTTCCCTTTGGTCATACAGGAAACAGGCAACTACTATTCCTAATCCTCTTATTGAGCACATTCATGTAGTTTGTGTTTATGAAGAAATATGAGCAAAAGAGAAATACATTGGGGCCGGAGAGATAGCACAGTGGTGTTTGCCTTGCAAGCAGACAATCCAGGACCTAAGGTGGTTGGTTCGAATCCCGGTGTCCCATATGGTCCCCCGTGCCTGCCAGGAGCTATTTCTGAGCAGATAGCCAGGAGTAACCCCTGAGCACTGCTGAGTGTGGCCCCAAAACAAAAACAAAACAAAATAAAAAAGAGAAATACATTGCTTCTGGTTCTTCTGTAGTTCTGGTACTCTTCTGTTTCTGAGGATTAATAAGATTGTATTTTATTTACTTTGCATGACCATGGATGCTGTGGCACTGTACATATGGTGGAGAGTTGCCTAGACTTAGGCTTTATTTTAAGGCATAAGCTGTTTTGTAAAACCACTAAAATATCTTGTTTTGTTATTTCAGAGGAACTTATGCTATGCTATCTTAATTATTACTATTCATAGCTGATAGTGTAAAAAATAACCTTCTGATGACTACTATTCAATATTAATAGTTTAAAAACAAGTAGGCAATGAGAAACAAAAGAGAAACAAAAGAGTTGTTAACCAATAAGTTATGGTTGCTCTACTACTTTCAAAGAGCTTTACCTTTCCTAGGAGAGAGAAAAGACATGCTACAACTAAAGGTAAGCTTGGAAGAATTATATAAATTACATGTAAATAACTACTATAAATCTAGAGATCTGGCTATCTGTTGGAGACATATGTTTGTAAGTGCAGAATGATCATGGAAATAAATAATTTAGGTTAAGGGCGAATATACATATTTTGGAAATACCCTGAATCAGTTTATCTGTGAGGTTTCCCAGGAAAAGTCTACGAGAAATAATAGAAATGAAAGAAAATAATTTCACGTGGTATATGTTGGGCAACAAAAGACAAAAATAAGCTCTTCCTTTTTTTCTATAAAGAAATTAGGGCAACTACAAGCATGCTTGTAATCATGTGCTTAAATAAAGATATTATTTTAAAAAAGAAATTAGGGCAAAAATCATGCAATTAGAAATATGAAATAAGTGGAAATAATTGTAGGAAGGGAGGATAACAGTGGAAAATTGTCTAGAAGGGGCAAGAGATTAACAGGTGGCTTGGTAGCCAAGGGAAAAAAACACAACATGACTCATTAAGAATTACAGTGTCCATAATATAAGAAACAAACCAGTTATTAGGGGAAGCAGAACCATTCCTGACCATTAGGTCTGATGGAAATTTCTAACACAAGTCTGCAGAATCAGAGGAGTGTGATTTAGAGACTGTAAATAGGTAGGAAAAAAATCTTGCCAGTACAAGCCATTTAAGAGAACCTGAGTGCTATTTCTCCAAACAAATATATACATGTATGTATATATGTGAGAAAATAATGGAATTGCATCATTTTTTATGTAAATGTTACATATGAGGGAACATATGACTTTCTAGTCTATCAAGAAAAGTACAACAAAGTTGGAGTGGTTAGTTTCTAAATATTGGATCTTCTATACAGCATTTTATGGTATTTTATTTGGGAGATGGTGTTAGTGTTTTATTACCATTTCACTGTGTGTTTGCATGGTTTTAAAGAGCAGTTTTTGGTAACATTGAAAGAATTCCATTGCAATATTTGATATATTTGCCTTAGAAACTAACCTCTAAATTAGGAAAGATATGCCAGCAGTAATCAAAGTATTTATCATTAATAACTAGTAGACACCCTGGTAGATATTCTCAAAGGATCACCAGTTTCACTGAGACAGTGAGATAATTTTATAGTTGGACTAAATGACCAGAGAACTCTTTTACAGCTACTTAAATAAGTTAATATTGATTTTATGATGCCATTTCTATTATTTTATAAGGGAAAGTAGTGAGAATATGAGGTGTTGGAGTCTGCTGCTCATTTTTATGAACTGGCCTGCTTGCTTTTTATTAACCATTTCCTGCTTTCTAAGGCGATTGGGCAGATGTTCATGGGCAAGTACTTAGAGAAAAAAAACAGATGCAAGTAATCCTATGGACTTGAGACTCTAGCATCTATTTCTACATGATTTTGTTCTGAACTAGGGTTGTTTTATTTACCTGGCAGTAGAGTCAAGTCTCTTGTTGAAATGCTAATTGGAATTTCACAGGCAAGTCCTAAAACAGTCTCATAAAATTGCCTTTCCCCCATGTTATACCTAGAACATTCTCTATTATTGCTCACTGAATGTTGTCCAACCTGGGACACAGAAAACCCATTACTGTGGCCCATTTCATGCTGCTCCACAATTCTCTGTGAGGCCTTTACTACTTGATGGGGCGTCTGGTTTAAACTAACCTGATTTCTATAATTTTCTAAAGACGTTCCTTAAGAAGTTGCTGGTGTTTTTAGTTATAAATATCCTGAAATCAGGTTCCACCCTTCTGAAAATATGAGCCAATTGGCACTTCGATGTGCTTAGACTTGTATGTCCCAAGTATTCTATTTTCTACACATTTCAGAATCCCAGACCAGGATATCAATATGTATTCATATTGTATTCTTTAACAGGGTTTCTCCTTGTACTTGGTTAGGTATGGCAGATCTTTGGGTGGGTGGAAAGCAGTCTTGAAATGGGGGCAAATGTCCCTGGACTGACAGGCATTCTTGTAATTCTAAGAAATTGCCCTTCAGTGAAGTTAGAGGGAGTCAGCCGTTTATTTATTTATTTATTTGTGAATGTTAGGCCTCTCCAAAGAAAGTTTTTATTTTAAAATGTAGAACTTACAAGTGCTTCAAAGATAATCGGCTCTGGTGGGAAATTTTAGCAAAAGAATTTTTATTTTTAGGCTTTGTATTCAATATGTCTATTTTGGCAAAGCCAATAGAATTTCATCAGGCAGAAGGACACAGGACTTACCTCAGGTTATATGATGACATCTCCTAATGTAAGATTGATGCTGGGAGGGTCAGGAACTTTTTCAGTTGGAGAAAATAGTCTGCAGTATCTTGTTATAAAAACAAAAGGCCCACATCCCTTAACTTTCTTTGTGCTTCATGTCAAAGTATGTAAAATTAGAAATCAAGCTAATGGAATATCAAAGAAACATAATTTAGCTTCATTTCTTGGCAAATGCATTTTCACCTACTTGGAAAGCAATGTCTGAATACAGAAAGTCTTCAAAGTCTAAATACAGAAAACCTTCAAGTTCTCAAAATCTCAGTTGGGTGTGCTGTGAGCATTTGTTTTAGTTTAGCTTTTTTTTTTTTTTTTGATTTTTTTGGGTAACACCTGGCTGCTCATGGTCCACTTCTGGCTCATTGTTAAAGGATAGTCTCGGGACCATGTATGGTGACAGGTTTGATTGTGTGCAAGGCAGGTGCCTGATCCACTGTATTATGTCTCCTGAAATCTTCACACAACAAAAAAGACTTTTCTATGCAAGGCGCCTCATATATGCATATAAAAACTGCCATTCAACCTCTTGGAGAGGGCCGCATATGTGTGGTGCATTCTGCCATTACTAGGGTAAACTGAGGGAAGTGGTCAATACACAAGCTGATAGGTAGGGAATAGGAGATTCCTGAGCCTGCAGGCTAGGGTTTAGTCCGGAAGCAGAGTGTATTAGTTTCTTAAGGCAGTTCTAACAAAATGCAACTGGATAGCATAAACAACTGATATTTAATGGATCTCTGTTATGGAGGTTCAACATTTGTGGCCAAATTGTCAGCAGAGTTGCTTGCTTCTGAGAGCTATAAAATAATCTGTTCCATCCCTCTTTAGTGATTTTCCAGAAAGCTTTGGTATTCCTTGGCTTATAGGCACATACCTCTAATATTTTCTTGCTTGCTTGCTTGCTTTTTTTTTTTTTTTTTTGAGGTCACACTAGCTCTACTCAAGGCTTACTCCTGGCTCGGTGCTCAGTGATCACTTCTGCAGGCTCAGAAGACCATGTGGGTAGTTGGGGACCAAGTCTGGGCCAACATGTACAAGACAAACACCCTAGCCACTATGCTATCTCTCTGGCTGCCTGACTTCATATTTTTATGGAGTTATATGTTCCTGTGCCTATATCTGTGTTTAAATAGTCTCTTTTTCTTAGAATGTCAATCACATTGAATTAAGGCCTGCCTTAATGAATTTATTTGATCTCAATTACATCTTTTAAGTCCCTATATTTCCCCCAAAACCACATTCTGAGATATTGGAGCTAAGGTCTTCACGATATGAATTTTGGTAGGAAACTTTTCAGTTTAAACCAGAGGGGAAATGTGGATACTTCGTGTGTTCCCTGTGGGTATACTCCCTTAGCTTCTTAAATTTCTGTCTTAACCTTTTGCAAGAAAGTTTGTATCTGGAGAAGGTCCAGAGTTGGGGGTTCATTAAAAGCTCAAGGTTTGTGGCAAGGATCCCTCTAATGGAATTGCTAGGCATAATCTCGCTATCATCAATATCACTGCAATCTTTGGCATGGGAGAAACCAACAGTTTAAAAAGCAATTGAAAGGACATGAACTTTACTTTCTAAATTTCCCTAGCTGACCAAATTAATGAAAGTTCTTTCCATCCCCTAGTCCTTTCAATACTGTCCTGCCTATCAGTTTTTCCCTCTTCACTCCTAAGTCCCAAAACAACTTCTCAGCCTTTAATAGATTATGAGTTTCTGTCTTTTTCTGACAATCTAACTAAAGTATTGGTTTTAAGCCGAGCATGGTGTGAAACAAATTTACAAAAAATGTGCTGACTTTCTTGGTCTTTTACTTTTGTTGGTTACATTTTTAATATATTCACTTTGATTATGGACAGTATATTTCTAGTTTTGAGGGCGGTCAGGGCTTCGATGTTGTGCATGTGGGCTATTTCTGAGCCTGCATTTTAAAAATAATCCATGGTGGGAAGGAGGGGTATTCAATTCTGTGACTAAAAACAATCTCCTGGGAGCCAAAGAAACACACAGATAATGTTTATTCTCCATGCTAAAAATAGTAGGTGGGTATTTTTAGTCATCCCCCGAAATATGGTGTCTGGACTCAAATTCAACTGTGGGTGCCTGTCTTTAGGGGATAGGATGGGACTCGTAGTGTAGGGAGGAAACCTTGGGATCAGATGTTGGACTTTTTCAAGGAGAGAAGCTGAGCCTTGCTACCAATTTAAGATTTCCACTTCATGAGGGTGTAGTTCAATTCTGAACATTTTTAGAGTAAAAAAAAAAATAAAAACAAAACAAAAACAAAGCAACCTCAAGGAATTATCAAGAACATAAAGACCAGCAGTTGTTATAGTCCAGGCTGTAAAAAATGAGCCGCCTTTTTTCCTTTAGATGAGGGCACAACATGGTCTGGAATCACAACAAAATTAATTTGTTTGCTTGGGAATAAATTTAGAATGACTTACCTGATTTTTTTTTTTATCCTGTCATTTGCCAGAGTTAATTTAGTCTCCAAGGACTTGTCTTTTTACCACTTTACGATAAAATCAAATTCAGTTTAATACAGTTCCCCTATCCCCATGCTAATTCCCAGATTAATGCCCCCTTTATGCCTGGCCTCTAGCTTGTATTGCTGTCATATTTCTTATTCTGATTTCTGGAACTCTAGGTGTGTGTGTGAGAGAGAGAGAGAGTCAGTTCTCCATGGGTACTTAAACAGTTTGATAAACACTGCAGACACAATGAAATGATTCCCCACCATCACATTTACAATGTCATGAGTTTGAGTATATATATGTATATTCAATATATCAATACCTATTATCTATATATCTATCATCTATCCATCTATCTAATCAACATCTGTTCATTTTCAGGACTTACTTCTGCTTTCTGCTTAGGGATCCCTCCTGATGGGGTTAAGAAAACCATATATAGTGCTGGGGATAGAATCTGGTTGGCTTCATGCCAAATAAGCATTCTAGCTACTGTACTATTGTACTATTGTTTCAGACCCAGAAGTCTAGCTCGAATCATCCATGTGTCATCATGCCTACAGAAAAAAAAATAAAAAAAAATAAAAAAAGAAAACCAAAAGTCACTTAGATCTTTCTCATATGTGGGGATATAAATAAACAGGAAGGGCATGACAAATGGCCAAGGGCCTTGGAACTGGAGATTTTGTCCTGCTGTGTGGGGAGGGGAGAGAGTGGTTGTGATTGGGAGGAGTCCTTGGGACACTGGTGGAGAAAAATGAGCTTTCTGGTTGTGGGGATGGTATTAGAATGATATATATATATATATATATATATATATATATATATCATTATATATATTCTCATATATATGGGAATATATTAACAATATTTTAAATATAGGTGCTTAAAGAAAAATGGTAAAAAAAAAAAGGTAACTTTCCAGTTTAACAGGGCATTTTTTTTCCTCTTCTGCTCTATAAACCCAGTCTTTCTGGCTAGTTCTTGTGTTCACTTCAGGGTTTGATATCAAGACAGGGGTTTTAAAAGGAATGAAGAGAAACTAGCTGCGTGGAAAAGTCCCTAGAGTTGGCTTGGTCAAATTTAAAATAACCAAAGAAGTATTTGAGTTATTCCTGTATTTTATGACAAAGCTGTCTTCCTTGCTTCAGCAGACCAAGATCAGTAGGATAGAGGCTAAGAGGAGGCCTCTTAATCACAAGACTGCCTCTGGGGCTCAAACTAACCTATGCCACAAAGGAGACTGAGAAATAGAAATGTTTTCTGGAATCTAGAGAATAGCGGAATGAGTAGCACTGTTAATTCTAATCAATAACAAACAACAAACCCATGTGTCCTGGAGCCGGCTGGATGTGAGGGCACTATGTATGTGCAGCAGAAGTCTGTGCCTGGTAGAAGGGAACAAGTTATCTCTATGTTGTATCATGTATGTGCTGCCTGAAGGTTTGTGGTATGATCAACAGCTGGTTAAATAACAAACTATTTTCATTATATAAAAATTAAAAAATCAAAGCCTTGGTTTAACAATGGTTATCATGTGATAGATAACATGGAATGTGAAGATGGGAGGTAGGAATTCTATGGTCAAATGATCGTGTGACTAAAAAAAGAAAAAAATGGAATAACATTTATGGCTGATGTGATTTTTTCCAGAGCAGGGGGGTAGAGCAAGGTCAGACTCAGTGGTTCAGGGCTTACTCCTGGTTCTGAGCTCTGGGACCTCTTTTTTGATCATATATGATGGTAGTGATAGATTTGTTAGTGATTGTGGGCGATGTTTTAACCCCTGTACTATCTTGTCAGCCCCTCTTTGGCCCCTAAATTAATCCCCCTGCCTATAGTAAACCATCTTAGATCTCTTATGATATAAATTATATTGTTATTTAGATTTGGGGCATTATTTAGATTTAGGGCAGGTATTTGTACTATGTTTTCCAATCTAATTTATTTAAAAGTTAGATTTCTTGTTTTAATTGATTTTAATTATTCTGGGGTTAATTATAATTTCAGAGTTATTGTCTTCTACTCTTAATGTACAATTTTTTTTTGGTTGCAGGAAATGACATTTAGTTTGTGTTTCAGAGTCATTGTCTCTATCTCTTGTGCAAAGATCTGAACCCCGAGGCAGATTCCAGAGGGCAAAGTTCTCCATTTTGTAAGGTCTTCCTTGCCTTTGACAAGATGCTGTCTTTCTTGTGATTTTCTTCTGCTTGTAATTGAACTAGTAAGAATTGTCACCATGCTCTGCTTGTTTAGTCTGCACAATCTATGGGAGAAGCTTGAGGATTTTTCTAGACTTCTGGGGCTTGTCTGGCTACTTTTCCATACAGACCTGGACACAGCGTGTGTGTGTGTGTGTGTGTGTGTGTGTGTGTGTGTGTGTGTGTGTGTGTGTGTGTGTGTGTGTGTGTATTGCACTCGGCAGGGCAGCAAATGGCAGGATCCTGCTGTGATCTCACAGTCCTGCCTTTCTTCTTGGGCATCCTGGCTGGGATATGTATATACCATTACCACATCATTCACAGCTTGCTGTCAGCCAGCCAAGAATCACATCACCTTATCCCACACTCACATTAGCATGAATAATTTAAATCAACATTTCTGTTGGGCTGCAGTGGGATATACTGTTGTTTGGGAAGAGGGGTGCATCTATGGGGCTGGCTGACAGTGGCAGGTTTCTCTTGCTCTTGGTGGGCTCAAGTGCTTGTCTAAATACAGCCCGGTAACACTGCCTTGTTGTCTCGGCCCAGCGGGCAGTGATTCTGGCTCACTACATCAGAGCCTCTCTCTTGTCAACAAAGCGTAGTCTTTGCAGTTTTCCTGGTGTTAGCCTGAGGGGTGTCTGTCTGTCTGTGAGTGTGTTTGCTAGGAAAGTTTTCCTCCCTGATGGAGGAATGGGAGAACAGAAACAAGCCACAAAGTTCGCTAGAAATGCCCACAACTCATTCAGATTATAATAAGGTTACATGCTCTTCTTCCTCCCCCAATCTCCGGAGGCCCAATGTTGGCATATTCTGATGTAGCACAAATTTCAATGACCTCTAACTTGGACAACCATCTAGAAGGTATTCCAAAATCTAAATACTGTTCCAGTCTCCTTGGCGCCTTTCAATAAGAACACTAACAATGGATACATACTGAGCCTCTCTCCCCCCCCTCCATGATGGACATATACAAGATTGTCCCTTCGTCTAGTGTCTACATTCTAACATTCTTTCCATCTTGGAATATTACTTTTCAAAGGGGTAATAATAGGCATATCAGTAATTTTGTGGAGACAAAGAACATTCTGAGGAAACCTATATGGTAGAGTAGAATAGACAACATTCATATTAGGAATATGAATAGGGAAATTCATATTAGTTTTCTAAAGATGAATATAGAATAATCATCAGATATCTGATTCACACATTCTGGCTCCAGACCCTACACAGCCATGCTTATTTAGGTTTTTGCACACAACTATTGTTCCCAATTTTTCTTATTTCTGCATGGTAATATTTTATATAAGATCCTTGTCATGGTTTCAAGGTATGCAGAGTAGGTTACCTGTTGCCTTGATCTTACAGTTGGCCATTTCACTTGTTTGGTTAATAATATGTTAGCTGATGTGAAAGCAAGGTAGTATTTAGATGATTGTCCTTTTTTCTGGCCCTTCTGCCAATGATGCTATTAAGTCCCCCTCTTATATCCTTATACCATAGTTTTAGGAGGATCAGCAATATGAAGTTGTCTTGAAACCAATTTTCTCTGAAGCCACTGCCTTCTGACCTGGAGTGCTTCTTGTGACAGGTCTCCTTTAAATCTCAAGGATGTTCCTTGAATACAATTTTCTTTTTTTGGTCTTGCTGTTTTCAGTATTCTGTCTCTATCTGTGAGATTCATCATTGTGACTAGGATGTGTCTTGGGTGCTTTTCCTTGGGTTTCTTTTAGCTGGTACTCTTTAGGCGTGCAGTATTTGGTTGCATGTATTCTTTAGCTCTGGTAGTTTCTCTTTAATGATGTTCTTGACTGTTGATTCTTCCTGAAAATTTTCTTCTGGGTCTCTGGGACTCCAATGATTCTTAAGTTGTTTCTGTTGAGCTTAACAAAGACTTCTATTTTCATATGTTCACATTCTTTGAGTAATTTTCCATTGTCTGATCATTTGCTTTAATGCTTTTTTCCAATCTCTTCTGTTGTATAGAGTTGTTATGCATCTCATCTTCCAGCTCACTGATTCTATCCTCAGCTGCTGTTACTCTGTTGGACAGCCTTTCCATTGAGGTTTTCAATTCATCTACTGAGTTTTTCTGACCTGTTATTTCAGTTTGGAGTTTTCTGATTTCTATCTTCATATCCTCTTGATTCTTATTTGTGTTTTGTTCAACTCGATTTATGCTTTCTTTGAGTTCTGTGAATATCCTCCATATTTCTTCTCTATACTCCATATCTGAGAGACTAACTAGGTGGTTGGCTGTTGTATATGAAAACATTTCCATAAGATTATTCTTTGCCTGTTGTCCCACCTTGACATTCCAGGTGGGGGGCGCTGTTGAGAGCGGAATAAATAGTCTGGGAGAGAGGTGTTCGGGTCTTTTGGGAGTTTGCTGGGTGGCTCTAGGTGTTTCTTTGGAGCTGGCAGTAGGCTGACAAAGGACTCTCTGCGCCCAACCTTTTACCCATTTACCCTCTTGTCTGTCTGGCTTATTTGCTGTGGATAAATATTACCAAGATCTCCCCCCAAGAAAAAGGGGAGAAGGGGATGGGAATCAATTTTTTATTCTGGAAGCTCTTTGAGGATACACAAATAACAAATAAAGGAGTAAACGGGACCCCACAGTTGGTCATTTTCAGGTAATCAGAGTTGCTATCTTCATTTTCTATGCCTGGTGTTGGCCTGCATTGTTTCCCCATTGTTACACTTGGATTGTGAGTTTTTCTTCATTTTGTGGTGGTATTTACTGGCTAATGAGCACGGCTGCTCTGCTTCGTTTTGCAGCTGTGCTCCTCTGCCTCCACCCTTTATGGGCGGGACGACTCACCTCCAAAGAAGAGGAGCCCTCAGGGAAGAATGCCATACAAAATCAAATCTTACGCCAAAGCAAGCAGAGAAAAGTCCAAAGATGTCTGCAGTGCTTCAGAGACTCAGCAGAAGCCAGCTAGCTCCACTTTTTGTGGGCAGGTAGACTCACTTCCAAAGAAGAGAAGCCCTCAGGGAAGAATGCTACACAAGATCAAGTCTTAGGCCAAAGCAAGCAGAGAAAAGTCCAAAGATGTCTGCTGTGTTTCAGAGACACAACAGAAGTCCCAATGTTCATTTTCTTTTGTTAAAGAATTGAAGCTTCAGTGACTGTCATCAAGACATGACAATCTCCACTAGGAATTCTTTGACTGAAGCACTGGTGTGGTGCCATGGAGTTGACCACATTACAAGGGCCACACTTAGCAATTCTCAGAGCTTACTTTTGGCTCTGAACTCAGGGATCATTTATGGTGGTGCTTGGGGAACCACATGGGATACTGGGCATTGAATCCAGGCTGGTCCTGTATAAAACAATCTTCTTGTGGAGATATGGGATGCAAGCTGGGAACTATAGTGGAGGGAGGTCAACACTGGTGGTGGAAATGGACCTAATTCACTGTCACGATATGCCTGAAATACAACTGTGAAAGACTTGTAATTCACATTGGATCAATAATAATAATAAATAAAAAACTAAACAAGGTTCTTACCATTGTACTATCTCTTCAACCCTAATTTCTGAAGTTTTTGAGAAAAAAAATGAAGTAACTCCATCTTCACTGAAAGCTGAACATATATTTAAAATGCCCTATACATACACAAGGACTACAGTTGAAACTTAAAAGAGAAGGGACTGCTGTTATATGCTATAATATGACTCCATCTTGAAGATACTAAGCTAAGTGAAACAAGCTAAGTGAAACTCTTACAAAAAACAAGTAGTGCATGATTCCATTTACATAAATTTTCTAGAGCTTCACAGAAACAGAAAAAATGGCTGCTGCTAGAGGAGCACAGGGATATTTTAAATGCAAGTAGAGCTTCAGCTTTGCACGGTGTTCTGAAGTTGTATTAAAAATATAATATACTTGACATTATTTAATTGTACAGATACAAATGTTAACATAGAAAAATTTCCATTTATTTCAAAACCACAATTAAGAAGTTAAAAGTGGGGGGGGGGCAAAAAAAAAAAGGTTAAAAGTGGAACTGGAGACCTTTTACAAGAGGAAGAGCCTTTTAACGGGTCCCTGAAGTATCTATGGGATTATACCTGAGCACTGTAGGTGTAGTCCCCAAACTATATCAAAACAAAAAAAATTTTTTTTTGCATAGAAGAACCATTGTTTCTTTTCACAGCAGAATGCAAGGTCTCTAGAATCAGAGTGGACTGCCAACCCCCCCCTCGCCCCTGCCCCTCTGTGCTTCCAGAGGTCTCAGCAGCCACGTCCATAAACCACAGTTGCTGCATATGAGCTCATAGACTTAGCTCCACAGATCTCGAAGTCCTGATCCCAACATATTCATAATTTTAATATTAACTTCCCTGTAGGAATACACCACATTAGATGCGAAATTATTATAGAAATCACATAAGCCCAAGAAACAGCCAACCATGAAATGCTCAAGAAGCAATAAACAGCTTAGCAAACTTTCAGGCAATGAAAAAAATCAGACGAATTCTCCTGGTATCCACATAATGGTTTCTTTTCCTTTTCACTACTTTTTCTTTTCAAAATTAAAGTTTTTTCTTTTGTTTTTTTTGGGCCACACTCAGGAATTAGTTCTGATAGTGCTCAAGGGATCATATAAGATTCTGGTATCGAACTCAGGTTAGCTGCATATAAGGCAAGCACCCTATCTGCTATACGATCACTCTAGTTTCATCCCTACTTTTTCTATCTTAAAGTTGTTTTTTTTTTTTTTTTACTGAAAACACACACCTCATGTACAAAATTGAATTTTCTCTCTTCTGATTTTGATATTATATGATTTTTGTATTAGATTACTGTATGGTTCACTATTTTCCCTATGGAATCTCTACACTTAGGGAGGAACCCTGGTTTTATTCCCATTTGTTCAAAAAGCATTTGTTGAAGGTTGATACTGTTAATTACAAAATCACTAAAAGCCTATAGAATAAACAGAAAAAAAGTCATATTTTTAAACAGCCATGGCTATTGTTGTATACTTTAATCAAGTCTTTCCTTAGAATAGATCAACCAATTTTATGATAATTTTCTATATTTTGAATATATGATTAGCACAATTCTCTACTCATATTACAGATACTTTTAAATCTAGGAGCAAAGCAAATATAGATAAAAGTTGGCAGCTCAATGTTTGACCTCTTCATATGTGTTTTTAGGGCTAACCTCTGTAGGTCAAATACAAATTATATATATATATATATATATATATATATATACACACACACACATTAATATAAACTCTAAGTCCTCCTCTTCTAAACATTTCTCCACAGTAGATACGCTGCTAAATAATGGAGTCTTTCATCATAAAGTTCCCATACCTTTGTGACATATTCTTTAATTTTATATCTGTCTACTCCCTGTCTCCCTCTCCACCCCCTGCAGTCTATCTATGTTTGTATATGTGTGTTAACACAAATGTATTTGTATACTTCTGTCACTTATTCTCATGTTTATGTTAACAACTTCTTCAACTTCCTTAATTTTATATGTTCCTTCAAACTCTATCTAGACCTGGGCATTTTATATAAACCTATATTTGTCTGTGTAAATTAAAAATATATTATAGGTAATTCTGATGCATGTGATTTGAAGACAATTCTTAGAGAATTCCACCCCCCCCCCCCACACACACATATTTGGTATTGCTCTGGGCTTACTCTTGGCCCTGCACTCAGGAATCATTCGTTGCAGTCCTTGGGGGAACTTGTAGTGCTGGGGATTGAATTCATTAGGCCCCATGCAAGGACTGTGTCTTTGCTGTACTACCTGCTGCACTATTACGCTGTCCTGAAGAGTCTACATTTTTTGATATAATACATTTGAATTGATATAAACACATCTGGATGTAAGTTTAACTGCCACTATTTTGTTGTTATTGTTGTTTCTGTTTTGGTTTTCTGGTTATACCTGTTGATGCTCAGGGGTTACTCCTGGCTATGTGCTCAGAAATAGCTCCTGGCTTGGGGGGACCATATGGGATGTGGGGAGATCAGTGTTAAGGCTAGTTCACGCAAGGCAGATGCCACCACTCCGGCCCCAAACTGCCACTTTAAAATGGAAGAATTTGAACATAGAAGAATTAGCCCTAATATTTGCATCTTTAAAATGGGGTTAATGGTTAAGAATGAAATAACAGTAGTGTAAACCACAGCACCTAAATTTCATGATTAAAGTGCTAGTCAGAGAAGTAGGCTGAGAGATGGAGTGAAATTGGGAACATTGGTGGAGGAAAGTGGACACTTGTGAAGGTGTTAGAACATTGTATGCCTGAAACCAAACCTAAATAACTTTAGAATATATAGCTTCCAAATAAAAAAGGGGAAGTCAATAAGATTACTAGGTTAGGGGCCGGAGAGATAGCATGGAGGTAAGGCGTTTGCCTTTCATGAAGAAGGCCATTGTTTTAAATCCCGGCATCTCATATGGTCCCCCAAGCCTGCCAGGAGCGATTTCTGAGCGTGGAGCCAGGAGTAATCCCTGAGCGCTGCCAGGTGTGACCCAGAGACAAAAAAAAAAAAAAAAAAAAAAAAAATCCTAAAAAAAAAAAATGATTACTAGGTTAATTTAAATTTGTCTCTTGTTTTTTTTTTTTCTTTAGATTTTGTTATCTTTCTCTATAGATGGTATTTGTTGAGCAAATAAATTAAATTTAAGTTGTAGCATCCAGAAAATAAAACAATGAAACATGGTAAGCTATTTCTAAGAAATAATCAATGATTTTAAGTGTACACTTAAGATAATTGAGTTATGTTTATGATTTTTCAATTTATTAAAATTAAATGAACGTAAAAAATTCCATTTTTTAAACTGTACAACCACATTTCAAGAAAAATTTTGTGTTGAATTAGATTTCTAGGTGTTCTGATTCCATATCATGATGTATGAGGGCAGTTAAATCTGTCATAGAAATTCCTCAAGCTCTTTACTTTTTGCTTAATAATCTTTTCAGGGAATTATATCAATCAGATTTGCCCAGAGACACGTTATAGTGGAAAGTTTTTTTTATTTTCCATCAGAAAACTAGGTCAAATTGTTGATTTTTCTCTTGGGAATTGAATTTAGTTTGCAAGCATCAAATGATGTACTCTTTGCATTTATTTTATTTTATTTTTTGCTGTTCTAGGGATCTATGTCTTTTTTCAGCTTGCAGCTGCACTATTGCTAGGTCAATAATTAGCCTTGTCTTTGGAATTACATGACAATTATACTGTTTCCAGGAACAGAAAGGTTCCAGGACAATCTTATGCCCATTTATGTGGAACTTTATTTAATGTTTCCTGTTTAATGTTTGTGATAGGATGTGACTATAAAATAATGAGGCTCATAGTTATCACATTTGGAATATTACTTTGATATTCCAAAAATTTTTAAAGGACATTGAAATGATTTCTCTTTCACATTAACATTTACTGAGAATGAGTCAAAATGAAAACTAAAGAAAGGTCTTAGAATTGAAGTCTGTGGGTGTAATAAGATCAAGCATTAATCAAACTTTGCTCTTTCTCATAATTCCACATGTCCACAAAAAGAGCAAAGCAAGAAAAAGGCAAAACTTATAATGAAGAGACCAGAATATTAAAATCTCACAGTTTACATCAGATGTAATGGTAGAAACAGAAAGTTTATGTTCTAAGATTAGGTACATGAGAAGTATATCCAATTTTTCACTTATGTCTAATATTGTACTACAACTACTTATCATAGAGATTAAAAGGATAAAAGAAATAAAATACATCAAAATCAGAAAGGAAAAAGGGAATTTGTGTCCACAAATGACATAATCTTTATATTGAAAACTTTAAAGACTTAAAGAAATCACCCATTAGAATAAATTTAGCAAAACAGTAAGATACAAAATCAACATACAAAAATAAGTTGCATTCTGTACCATTTTTGATGAGTCATCTAAAAAAAGAAATCAATAAAAATTCTATTACATAACTTGAAATAAAATAATAAATATCTAGAAATAAACTCAAAGAAAGTGAAACGTGCTCACTGAAAATTAGGACACAGTGGTAATGATACTAAGAAAGGCACAAAACACATAGATCATTTCATATTTGTGAATTAGAAGACTTAATATTGTTAAAATGTCCACACTACTTATCAGGATTTGATCTACAGGTCAAGTGCAATATTATCAAAGTCTCATAAATAAAAAAATTTGAAAATTTAATAAAATAACTCAGTTAAAGAAATATTAAGAAAGAGGGAAAATGATGGATGTCTCACATGTCTTGATATCAAACTATATCACAACATTATAGTCATCAAACAGTATGGTCCTGGAATAAAAACATCAAGGGTCAACTCAAGTTCAAAGGAGGGGACAGAGTCTTCACCTTTGAATGGAACATAAAAGTACTTATTCTATAGGCAAGGAATATACTAGGTTTTCATGATACAATGCTTAGTTTATTCCTAGGACCAGTCTAATTTTGGGGTGGGGCTCTGGGAAGAGGAAATGTCAGAGGTCTTTCACTCTAATAAACCTGCAGGAAAAAGTTAATTTACCTGTTAAACTATCCTGACTCTTTTAATACATAAATAAAGTAATCTGATGACAAAGTATTGTGATATAATAAGAAAAGGTTATCCATTTATGTTCTGTGTATCCAATATGTTGTAACAAGCAAGAAAATAATTTGGCATATGCTTCATCTAGTTTTTCTGTTTTGAGTCCATACCCAGCAGTACTCAGGGACTATGCTCAGCACTTTTTTAAGGTCACAGCATATATTGTTTGACTTATTATGTGGTCTAGAACTTGGAAGGATCAGTACAGCAATACTTTTGCTCTGTGAAATATTAAAATTTAGTCAGCATCCAGATTTGTCTGGAAGGTCCCATCTGGTTTCACTCAGATGCCAGTATGGTGGCAGTAATGCCTGGAAGGCTGAGGTCTGTTGAGTCTCTTTCCACTGGGTCTCAGGCTTATCCATGTGATCTCTCTCCAACAGACCATGTGACAAAATGGCAGCTCATTACTTCCATAGTCTTTTTGTTAAAACAGATAGAGTTAACCTAGATTTGGGGAGATTGAGATATAAGCTCTATCTATCCATGTGGTAAGGGCAAGATCATGTTTCAGAAGATTATGTGTAATTTAGGCATTGTTGTTGGTATTTTTAAAGTAAAATTATAGATATCAGAAAGGTTGTAGAGCAGAAAAAGAAAGAACTCCCCAAACCATGACTTAAATACTAGGATTACTGAGTCAAACATTTATAATAAATAGATTTGTTTATAAAACATTTGACTCAGTGTTCGGAGATTTGCCAAATTAAAGTAATTAGAAATACCTAATTGCCTCTTTTTTAGAGTGATCTTTTTATATACATATTTTTGTTGACTAATAAGGGCTACGTATTTTAAAATTCAATTCAGTGGTTTATCTAAAAGTTGAGCACACTTAGCTTGGTTTTGAAAGAACAGATTTTTATCCATCCATCTACCCCTCCATTCACCCCTGTTTCTCTTTGATTTAATGTAATTTAATGTCTATTATGTAGCAAACACAATTATGTGTTGGAGGTATCACATTATTAACACAAAGTCTAGGGCCTATCGCATTAACATCTTCTATTTATAAATTGGGAAGTGCTGCAGAATTACTAAATAGAGATATTTCTGATTATAAGGATTGGCATAGAAGTATTTAGGTAAAAAAATAAACAATAACATGAAAAAAGGTAGTTTACTCTTAAAAATATAAATTTAATCAAAGGACCATAATTTACAAAGTTATTGATAGGTGAGATTTTAGGCATAGAATAATTCAACTAGTGTCAACTCCACCACCACTGCTTCCATACTTTGTCATCTTCACTTCCCCACCTTGGCAGGCATATTACAAAGTTCAGTGGTTGTAGTTTAGATTTTATGTTTTCAGTGTTGTTGGATCTGTGCTTTGGATGTAGAGCTATGTTATTCTTACATCACCAGTATACTTACCTTTTTCAATCTTCTTCCTTCCTGCCTTGCTTTTGAAAAATAGATAATTCATTCTTAAACTGCACAGAAGTACATTGGGTGAAACTTTCTATTTTGTATATGTTGTGAAATAAATTCTATTGGTGAATGTTGAGGAAAATTCTTCTAGATGCCTGAAGTGAATTTAGCTTTACCAGGAAGGAGGCTGTAAGTGAAAGAAAATCTCATACTCATTGGATCTGAAAAGAGAAAACTCAGAGCAAAGTGTTCCAAGTTGCTGTCCTTATACGTCTTTATCTAATTTACCTTTTCCTACATCTGGAAGCTATGAAATGTGGAAAACTTCTAATTTATGCCATACTAATTTTTGAAACGTAAGAAAATTATAAAAGATAAGAGCAATTATAGAGATTTTTACCCTAATTTTAATAAAAATGTTAATATTTTCTTTTTATCAGTATAGGTATAACTATGGTCAAAGCTATTTGTCTATAAACACTTAAACTTTTAGCATCATAGAACTACTTTGCCCTATCTCAATAAAAATCTCTGGAATCAAGCATTTCTAATGGTGTGTAAGGTTATCTTACATGAATATAGCAATCCCTTTTCGCTATGTTTACATAGTTTCCTTTTGTTATTAATACCACTGAACTAAACATCTGTGTGCATAGATGTTTGTGTATATCTCTGAACTTCTTCCTTAGGATAAACTCTTAAAAGTGGACCTTTTAGGGGTAAAAGACACAAACATTTTCCAGAAAAGCAGTCCTAGTTTCTTGTCCTGGGAGTTTGAATGTACACGAAATTAGACCCAAAAGGGTACAGCCACTTGGTAGGTTAGAGCATACTCCTATCTTAGTTCTGAATCACTGCCCAACGCAATTTCTTAATGAAAGGAAATGAGAGTGCTTCTTTATTTCCCCCTCAAAAGGCCTTTTCTTAAAAATAAAAATTGAAGTAACATTTTTTTGAGTTCTTCCTGCTGTTGGAAATTAGTCTAAGAACAAAAATCCTCAGTTAAATCTCTCTCTTCTCTGTCTCTCTCTGTGTCTGTCTCTGTCTATCTCTGTCTCTCTCTCTGTCTCTCTGTCTCTCTCTGTCTCTCTCTGTCTCTCTCTCTCTCCCTCCCCCCATATCTCTCTCTCTCTCTCTCTCTCTCTCTCTCTCTCTCTCTCTCTCTCTCTCTCTCTCTCTCTCTCTCTCTCTCTCTCTCTCTCTCTCTCGTTTAAAAGGGAGTTGCTTTTTAAAGTCAAAGCAAGATAAGCAGATATGTAAATTGGAGGTTGGATCCATCTGTCACAGCTGCCCCTGATAAAAGTAGAGCAGTTTCAAGTGGCTTCATGCAGGCAGCTGCCTTCTTCCCAGCTATCAGTTCTTTCCCTGGATCGTCTTGAGTTTCTCATTTTGTCCAAAGTGTAGAGTCAAGAGGGCATCTGGTCTCAAGCCTGGGATCTGCTCACCTTATCGCTCCTGCGTTGTGTCCCATAGAGGGGTGTGGATGCTTTTCTGTTTCCTCCCCCTCTTCCTTCCACTCCTTGTAACAGTTTATAACAAGTTGCTCTCATGTATATAGAAAAAGAAAGCCTTCAACAGGATCTGACTGTGCTGTTTGGAACTGTTTATGACTTATTTTGAACTCCCCTGCCTAGACCATAAATACACAGTTAATCTGCCTGATAGAAACAACAGCTACGTTGGCCCTAAGAGATTAACCACATGTGGAAACATAGAGACCCATCTTCCCTGTACTAGCCAGCTGTTGGGAGGCTTTGTGGACTGACTGGGGGTACTGATGCCCCAACTTACTCTCTTTCCATAGTCTTTAAAACACCTGCTACCATTTTGCCATTTTTGGCTCCTGGAAAAGACCCATCAGTTACTTAAGCCATTGGCTGTTTCTTTTAACTTAAATTTTGGTCTTAATCCATATAATTGTGATGGAAAAATAGTCAGATCACTTCTTGTTTGGTCGCTTAGGCTTACACTACATAATAAAGAAGCCACTTGCCTTATGTGGTTATTGAAACAAAAACACAATAAAATGCAAAAAAGTCAAGCATTCTGCTTCTCTATCACACTAACCACATATCAAAGACTTTCTAGCCACATGTGTTTAGGGGTTACTGAACGGGATCAGGTGGATATAGAACATTTCCATTACTCCAAAGTTATTATTGGACAGATTTATTTATACCCTTCATGCTGGTGAAGTCAGAGATAGAAAAAAAATGGCCTCCCTACTTTATATTTATTTTTGACCATGGAAAAAAGTATAATTGGGCTTTATATTTTTCAAGCTTTTGCTATATGCCAGCAGCAGTCTGCTTAGAACCTTCCATACTTTACCTTATGCCACCCTCAGTGTAAGCCTATAAGGTAAGAAAAAGTATTGTGCCTATTTTACAGTTGACAGCAAGAAAGATTAAGTAACCCTTCCTCTCAGTCTTAAGGAATCCTCCACTGTGAGGACCTAAAGTCTGGGGTGTCAGTGCTGCACTGGAAGACAGTTTAGAGATTTTTGAACATGCAGGTTGTCTGGAGTGTGAGTCTAAGGCTGGAAGGCTGTTTTGATTTGTGGGCTGGCACCTGAGATATTCTATGCTCCCAGATCCCAGATTACATTCTGGGAACTCCTGTGATTTTCATTTTCTGATTTTTTTTCTATGTGGACTAGAACAATCTCAAGTGACATCTTGATGGAGTTTGCAGAGGGATCCTGAATTTTTGAGCTTAAGTTATGGCTTAGAAATGAAAAGTTCTTGAAAGGTGTGATTTGGATGTCCCTGAATACCTTCAAGTATTGGAATTTTGTCTTGGTTGAAGGGTCATAAGCCTTAAGTCATAAGCTTAGGATCGGGGGAAAGGGAGGAGGAAGGAGGACTTCTGTCAAGAACTCTGTTTTATGTCCCCAGATGGTTTTGATAACCAGCCTCTCTCTCACATTTGCTCTCACTTGTTCTCTCTATTCAACATCCTGCTTCTTCCCATTTGCACTTCTGTAGGCATCAAAGTTTTTTCTTTATTCTGGATAGGAGCCAGCACCCAAGTACTTTGTGAGTCTAGTGTCAGGACAAGGTGTGACTTGATTCTTCCAGAAATCTCCCTTGTTGTCAAGATAGTCCTTGGGGCCTGGGAGCTCTGAGGGAGAAAAATTTAGTTCCCTCCACTTCCCATCACATTTAAATCCCAGAAAGTGAAAGTTTCACATTTCTCAGTGGTGATAGATCAGGGGGTTGCAGTGGGGGCAGTCCTGAAAACATAGCTGATGCTGGAGGGGCCTAGAAGTGGGCTGTTAAGGTGAAACCTTGCACAGCTGGTAGCTGGACTATGTCATGAGGCCTGGGCACCTGTTTCTTCCTGGCTAAAAACAAAGCCTTGACAACATACAGAACTCCCTCCACCAAGTGGATAAAGCTTTAACTGTGGTAGAAAACTCTTTGTACACTTTTATCATTTGTGAAAGGGTGAGAGTAACTCCTTAATCATATTTTGAGTTCTTGGGCAGTTGAGACTATACCTTAAAATTTAATATTCATATTTATGAAGGACTGACTTAAAATTTTACTCTATGACCACATTGGAAGAAAGAATCAAGCAAAATGGGCTCCAAAATAAAGGAATATAGCAACTAGTTTATATTGTTTCATCTAATTTTGGGGAAAAAAGACTAAAAATTTCTCCTTTTCTAACTTCTGTCTCTTTGTTTCATTTAGTTTATAAAAAAGAAAAAAAGAGTATTAGCCACAATAATATCATCTTTGGGTTTTGGGATTATGTAATAGGAAGCAACACTAAGGAATTTAAATATGAAGAGTCCTGGAAGAAGTAAGTCAGGTCACAAAGTTGGGTCCAAACACATAATAAAGATCCAGAGATAAGAATTATAAATAAAGAAGTGATCCTGGTATTGGAGTTACTCATTTCAAGCTATCTTCAATCCCTACATGTCTTCCTTCAAGATTCAAATACGTAGGAGAGAAAAACCTTAATGATATAAATTAGGTCACAAGATATTTCTGACTGTACATGGTCCATTGGACTGAAATGAGACTTGTACTGTGATTATTGAAAATGAAAGGAGGAACTAGAAAGGCAAAAGCTATAGTGGCCATTGCAGGCCACATACGTCTTTTGTTCATTTATGGTTTCTAAATATTTTACAAGGGATACTTCAAATTTCTCATATATATGACATATATTTATGCATTTTACTTATTTACTTTTATTATTTGTGACACACACAGTTGTGCTGAGGAGTTCCTCCTTGCTCTGTACTCAGGGATCACTCTTGATATTACTCAGGGAACAATATATGATGCTGGGGCTTGAACCCAGATCTGCTGCTTGGCACAGCAAGTGTCCTACCCACTATACTATCTTCCACCCCCAATACTTAAATATTTTATAATTAGAAAACCTTTGAAAAGATTTGTTATTTTGCTTACAAAAATACTATGGAGCAAAAGTCCTGCAAGTGGCAGCTGTTAACTAGAATGTATAGCTATTTGGAAAAGTATAGGGTTCACAGACAATGCAATGAGATTTTGAGAGGAATATGGAAAGTAATTCTCTCTCTTTGCCTCTCTTTCTCTCTCTCAATTTATTCCTTTATAATTAAGGTAATGCTGATTTATAACACTGTATATGTTTTAGAAGCACATTTCTACCACTCTTCAAATGTCTACGATGATGACATGCTCAACACCAAAGAAAACCATATTCTATTCCACAATCCACTGGACTTTCTCTTTGCTTTCTTTTCCCATCCTTTCCCATCTTTTTTTCCATAACCTTAGAAATGTAATCAGAATTCAAGGGTTTGTTTAGGTTTGTTTATATCTCATCTTTTGCTTTATTTCTTTATATTCCACATCTGAGTGAGATCCACCAGTATTTGCCTTTCTCCTTCTGACTTATTTCACTTAGCATGATCTCCTCCAGTTCCATCCATGCTTTTGCCAATGACATGCCTAAAATGTTCCTGAATAACACCATCCACCATAGTATTTATTACTCCAATGTTGTCTCAGTGTTACCCCACAACCTACTTCCTCTTTCTCACCCTTGCCATAGTAAGCTTCCTCTGGAAGACTGAGTTGTATGAGTTCTTTTAAATATATGATAGCCCCTTGTCACATATATGATGTTTAAATATCTTTGTCCATTTGGTAGAATATCCTTTTTGGGGTAGTCGTGGTGGTGTCTGGCTCCCAGGAAGTGTTCAGTTTCATGTTTAGGCTCACCCCGCAGTGCCGTTACATTAACCTACTGGAAGTCACCAGAGTCACACTCTGCAGTGCTCAAGGCATCATGCAAAGATAGGAGGCAAGGCATGAGCTCCAATCTTTAGCACTATCTCCATAAGTGTTTCTTTTAATATTTTCTCCTGCAGTACAGAAATTCTTTAGTTTGGTATAGTTTTATTTAATTTGCTTTAATTTCTCTGGCCATGGAGTAAAATTTCCAAAGACATACTGAGAGCCTAGTAAGCTTTAATCAGGGTTCATGAGGAGATTCAGGTATATAAATTTGAAGGTTCTTTCCATTTCTTGAGAGAAAAGCATGTGGTGTGGCAGAAGACATTTTGAAAGGTTCCAGTGTGGGGTTATAAGCCTACGAATGATTCTAAAAAATATTGTTGCCTGAAGGTGATGAGATTACATTCCCCAGGAGATGATGAGACAACCTCCCCAAGAGTGCCCCTCCTTATTATCTCAGGTCTTTTGAGAGTTTCAGTAACTGATGTTACAATTGCTTTAATTGACTGAGAGGATTCTGACATCCCTTAAAGTTCTGGTTTCTAGAATTCTTTTATGGTCAGTATGCATGTGTTTATCAGGGAGAAGAAATGGATCAACATAGAGCAAATCAACTGAACAAATTCCAATTTCTAATTGAAAGGAGAAGAATAAGGTTGTAATATTTCTACAGATCTAAAAATATGTCCAAAAATATATTGAAACCTTTATATGTTAGGATTCTCCTTCACCCTCTATTTGGTCTTCTCCTTTCCTATCTTCTTATCTCAGCCCCAAACTATTTTCATGGAGAGATGGAGTAAATACAAATTGAACACCCATTTAAATCATAACATTGAGACTTTATTGCTAGATAAAGAACTAACTTACAGAATTTATCATTTGGTGAGTTAGCATATTGAGAATTTTCTTGTGATGAATGGAACTTCTATTTGAGGGAATATTCTCTACAGATATGGATTTTGAACAAAAATTTCTTAATTCTCTCAGCTTCAGAAAGCTGATCTATTCTGGCTTGTCTGGGGTTATCTGCCTTCACTGTCTTCTTTGAGCATCTCACTTTTTAGGGGATTTATACCTAGAGATGTTCAAGGGTTATTACTGACTCTATACACAGGTATCATTCCTAGTGGTGCTTGGGGGGATGTACGGGATGCTGGGGAGCAAACTTGAATTGCCACATGCATGGCAATTTCCCTAACTACTGTACCACCTCTCTAGCCCCTTAAGCACCTCACTTCTAATGTGGGTGAGGGATTTTTCTGAGCACCCTCACTGGTGATTCAACTTGAAAGGAGCTTGGAAAGATTTCAGGGACACTTAAACTCCAGTTAGTGGGATTTCTGAGTCTGCTAGGGTTATTATAAATTATACTTGAGGATCATGTATGGAAATCTGTGTTGGTGCCTTGGCTCCACCTTTATGGATAGTCTGGATGTATTGCTGTAGGACAGTAACCAGTGGCCAGAATTCCTTGAGAATCATCTTGACTGAAGGGCTGACGAAGACTGACATGTCCAAGGACATACTCCTTTCTCAAGCAACCAACAGCCAAAGACTTAACTAGAGTTAGAAAGGCTCAATTTCCTTGCTTCAGTTTGACAAATATAAGCCTTATCTCAGGTCCTTTGTATTCTGCGCGGATTTTCCTGAGAGTTGTGAAAATGATCCATGCTCTATCATTTGCCTTAACCATACATATTATAGTAAATTATTTTATTTTTATGCACACTTGATAGACCTTTTAAATATTTAGGAGTTACTCAAGGTTAGGAGCTATTTCCATATTGTTTTGTAGTTCATAAAAAATAGATATTCAAAAATATGGGTTAATTGTTCTACTATTACTACTGATCATATTTGCAAACATACTTTAGATGGATCAATTATGCATTATACTGAGAAGAGTTTTGTGTTGTTAATCACATGTACATCATGGGATATACCATACATATAGTATCATGTCCATCACAATTTTAGAGGTATAAAAGAGAGGCTTAGAGACATGACTAACGCTATAAGTAATAGTCAGTGACTTTGAAAAGTAATTATATCTCCATTTTGTAAAGCCTACTTATTTTTTTCAGAACTCTTCAGTATTTAATTTTATACTATTTTCCTTAATCCTAGATCATTAAATCATTTTATAGAAGGTAATTAAAGATTTATATCATCTTAATCCCAGTCAATCATATAAAGTTTGGTGAAAATTGTAGGAAGTTAGCAGTGGGGCATATGGAATTAGAGCCCCAGTTTCATTTTAAATCTGGCGACCTTTCCAAAAATTCCATGCTAACAGTGAAGATCCCATGAGAAGTCAGGCCCAGAGAGATACCCAGAGGAATATCACAACTTCAGGAATGCTTGCAGACCTCTAAATCTCTGAATTGATTGCAGTTTCTAAGAAAATCCCAAATAATGGCACAGAGCAATGCAGTCATTATCTCATACACAGTAGATTTAGGGAAAAGATACATGGGAGATATTAAATGATTCTGAAAACATACTGGTTCTAACAAAAAATGACCTAAAACTCCCAATATAATAACTGGTTTTGTGGTTGATCAAAATTAGCAATAACCCTCAAGTTTTCTCTTGGCTGTTGAATAAGGACCATAGATCTCTCACTGGAAACTTTTACACATTTTCATGAATCTATAGAACTATGACCTTCCCCAAAAGTATGACATACTCCAAAAGTATGCCCGCACCATGTCTGGAATTTCACATCAATACCTTTTTAAAGATTGCAGAAATCTTGTCTGATTTCTTAGTAATTCTTTTAAAGGCTACATAACTACCCTCCAAGTATGTTTACTGCTTAAAAATAAACAGTGCAGACAGGAAACTGATGTGGGATAAACATGATCCTTATGTTTTACTCCTGCATTTCAGAAGAGTCAATATCTTCCTATGACTTCATGCTGTGCACTATCAGTGGTTTCATTTAGCTATTTCTTCTACTTCTTGAGTGGAAATAGGATGAACAGAACATGGGTAGAAGTACTAGACTTTTGAACTTGTTCACTGACTGGCTAGTCTGCTTTGATAAACAAGGTATGTTTTTGTCATCAAGAGCAAGGATGATACAGATGTTATTAGCTTCACATTAGGAAAGTATATACAATGTAAGGTAAGAGCCAGATTTTAGCAGCTGCTGATTGTTGCTTTGAGTTTTGGTCACTCAAGAATATCTGGAATTTTCCTTCATTTCCTAATAGGGCAGGAGGTGTCTCCATCACAGAGACTCATCAACTGACAGTACTTTAAGGTCTTCTCTTACTCTCACTAGTATATATACATTATTTTTTTATGTTGGGAAACTTTTCATTATAATCATGCCTTGATCAAATAGAATATTGATAATTACAGAGATCAGATGTCATATAAATGTGGCTGTTAAATGTCTTATTTGAAAGAGGAACTGAAGTGACACAATGTGTATTAATAGCTTAGAATTGCAGGCAAAGGACATAACAGAAATGAGAAGTCAAACAGGAATCGTAGGAGCCACTAGAAACAAAAAGTCAAAGCCCTTACTAACTTTAGGTTGGAGGGGGAGATGAGAGAGAGAGGGGGGGGGAGGGAAGGAGGGAGAGAGAGAGAGGGAGAGAGAGGAGAGAGAGAGAGGGAAGGAGGGAGGGAAGGAGAGAGAGAGAGGGAAGGAGGGAGGGAAGGAGAGAGAGAGGGAGAGAGAGAGAGAGAGGGAGAGAGAGGAGAGAGAAAGAGAGTACGAGAGATAATGCTCCTGTAAAGTTACTCTTAGAAGCGCAAGTCATAAATGGATGTATCCTGTGGAATCAGGAATCTCATTAGGGCTTGACTTTACTAGAGGTAGAGTTAAAGGAAGAGATACTGTCTTGTTCTACTGCCTACCTGTCACTTTCTTTCATAGGAATAAAACCAATACTATTTCCATTGTAAGTATTATTAATTACTTGATATCATGCCCTGAGCACAGTTTACAGCCCTTATTCCCTGTTATGAATCTCAGGGACTGACAGAGCACAGGGTTAACCCCTGAGATTTATTGTGAAAACATGGCTCAGGAAAGAATTGGAGGATCAAGACTATATGGGCCATCATAGTAGGCCATCAATATCCACAACAAATCTTTACTTTTTTTGGTGTAATTTTTCATCTTACCACTTCTTGCATGTTTTGAGAATTTAGTTAAATCTCACTTTTTTTCAGGAAAGCTTTCTCTTGACCCTGCTGTTTCTCTGATGTTCTCATAAGGTCCCAGGCGCATTTTATTAAGGCATGTTTTATGTTAAATTGTAATTAACAACTTACTGCTTTGTCTTTCTCCACTAGCTCAAAATCTTCTGAATGACAGGAACCATTGCTTATCTATTCTTGGGTCTTCAGTCTCTAGAACTTTTTAATAGGAAGCCAGTAAAGAGTAAAGGACAAACTCAATGGCAAGATGTCTAATCCATTGATGGTTATCTTAACATGTTAGTTATTTGCTTCATTAGATACAAAAATAACACAGTTGAAAAATGGGTCTTATTAGCTTTTATCCTTCTTTGAGCATATACAAATGAGTCTTATTTTTAGAGTCAAACCTAAACTCCACAGGTTGGCAGCTGGATATCCTTTATCATTCTTTTTGGATGCTAAATATGTGTCTTTGACAGATAAAAAGCTGTTGACAGATTGCTGGAAAAGCAACCAGAGATGACAGAAGTGTGAAATAAATGGTCTTGGGAACTGAAAATTGATCTTCTGAATGCTCTTTTCTCTTATACTGATGTTATCTGCCAGAATACTATATCAGTTTGTCTTTTTGTCTCTCCCTCTAAATTCTACCTTGAATTGAGTTTTGCTGCTCTAGACAAGAGGATAAGAAGACAGTTTTTATTTAGTTTAGAATGGGAAATTTTTATTTATTTCAAAATGCATGATCTTTGTGTCTGAAAAAATAAAAAGTATCCTACTGATTCTTTCTATTTCGAAAATCACTCCCCTTCTTTCTCAGTTTGATGTGCTGATTTTCTTTGGAAGTCAAAGACATTGTCTCTGATTAAAGTATATTGGCTCCTGTCTTCCTTTTGGATGCATTTGAACTGGTTAGCACAACTTATGAGAAAAATTCCTTTCAAATATTTGTAGAATTTATCTATTTACAATATAAGCAGCAATTTATATCACTCAGTTTATTTTTCAATTTATTTATTTTTATTTTATTTTGTTTTATTTTATTTTATTTTATTTTATTGGTTTTTGGCCCACACCTGGTGATGCTCAGGGGTTACTCCTGGCTATGCGCTCAGGAGTCGCTCCTGGCTTGGGGGACATATGGGACGCTGGGGGATCGAACAGCGGTTCGTCCTAAGCTAGCGCTGGCAAGGCAGACACCTTATCTCGAGCGCCACCGCGCTGGGCCCTATTATTCAGTTTAATTAAAAAATTGGCAACACATTATGCATTCAAAGGTAGAAAAATTTAAGTGTTTTACATTACATTTTACATTACATATATACCAAACAAAATATATTGATCATATTTTATATTCAAGGATATATTTTATTCGTACTCATATGCCAGGCACCTAATTTTCCATTCCATAATAAGCAACTATTAGTTGGTACTATTGTGTGCCTTGTAGTTTTACTTCATGATGATAATAAAAGAATAAAGTATACTCTCTTCCATCCCAAAAGCATTTGATACAAGTGGAACATAGTGTGCTTGTTCTCTTGAACTTACCTTTTGCTTTCTTTTTTGGCATAACATTACAGAACCCATACATGCAAGCATATTGGATTCCTAAGCAGGTCTATTTCTGATGTTTGGAAATTATATTTCTATTAGATAAAGGGATTTTTTATACATAAAATATATAGTATTAAGGACAATACATTAATATTAAGTATTTATCACTATATGATTTAGTTAGTACTGAATCTTCTAATTTGCAAAAGGAAAGAACTGACTTATGCATTAAAGATTTAGATTTTTAGAAAAGACTGCTGTGTCTTGGAAGAGGGGTTCTAAGAAACTTTTTCTGCTTCTCCAATTCCTAGAGTGCCCTTCTGAAATATAAATAATAAATAATAAATAAATATAAATATCAAAGGAAATTAAGCCATGAAAGGCAATAGGCCAAGCAGAGCAGCACTGCATCAATATTGTGACCCTAATGTGATTGTCAAAGACCAATAAATCCTGAGACAGATAGTGGCAGTCTTATATACACACACATACTCTCTCTCTTGTTTGTTTTGTTTGTTTTTGGTCACACTCAGCAGTCCTCGGGTGATGCTTCTGTCTCTGCAATCAGAAATCACTCCTGGAAGGCTTGGGGGACCATATAGAATGTCAGGGAATCAAACCCGAGTCATCCATGTGCAAGGCAAACACCATACGTATTGTGCTATTACCCTGGCCCTTCTTATAAATACTCTTAAAACAATCTGGATAAATATATTCATAAGGATGATTCAAGGAATCTATTCAAAGGATCATCTAGGTTCTCAACAATTCAGCTATAGTAAATCATTTATATATAGTAAATCATTTATATCATTCCATGCACTCTTGTTGATACTACATCTTTTGTGGGGCATATTTTCCAGGCCTTCCAGAAGTACAAGAGGTGTGGTAGGGGGAGGGTGCCTGTATGCACTCCACATAAGACCTAGTAATGTGATGTCAGCCCCAGTACTAGTACACTTGGAATTTTGGTCAAATTGATGTCTCTGAAGAGAGTCATAGATGAGTGGTGAAGCAGGACCATTGGGGAAGCAGCATTTGTGGGTGGTGGGTGCAGCTGGGCATAGGTTTGGCTGGGTAGAGATTTGGCCTTTTCTCTCCTTCTGACATTGCTATATGGTTAATGTATTCAAAATATTTTACAACTGGATTTACATCTCTCTTGAGCATTCATTGGGGCTTATGTTTTCCAAATTATGTAACCTTTCTCATGTATACACTATTAAATATAAATTTCAGAAAAAATAAATAAACTCATATCTGAAATACACTAGAAATAGTTTACATTGTTCATTAACTCTACCTTTAGTCCATTTAACCAAGTGTCATTCTTACAATTATTCATAGAACTATAAGTACATATACTAGTATAAAGTGGAAAATGATAGACTTTGATAGTGCATGTGGAAAAATATTAAATATCGTATCTTCAGTCTTGAATTTATTTTCTGAGAATTGTACTCAGCAGCATACTTTTTCCTTTTTCCAACTTATAAAGAACTATTTGGGCTCAGAAGGATTGTAAATGACACCTAAAACTGTGATCATTATCTATAATAAAATATATAATCACAAATATTCACCCATTTTTGTATGCCGTACATGTGATCAAAAACTTGATGTTGCTCCCATTTTAAGTTTTTTGAGACTGAGCTCTTTTGCCAGAGGTTAGATGGAGCACGCATATTCTATTATTTTAGGGATATATTTCAAAAGAGGTTACTTTTTACTATTCTAAGAATTTTTTTACAGTGGTGTGTCAAAGTCTCTATTTATTATAATATATTATATATAAATCATAATATAATTTATATGTCATTTTGCTGATTCAAGTGATAAGAGAGCAGTTTTATTTGCTCTTGAGGCCATAAGATATATGAAAACTTAATACACTCCTACAACCATGATCTTCACTTTGAATATTCATATCACAGCTGTTAAGAAAGTAGCAAGATAAATTGTTTACCCACCACACAGATTAATAAACTAATACCAATTTTTTTGGTTTGTTTTTGGGTCACACCAGGCGGCGCTCAGGCGTACTTTGGACACTAGGCTCAGAAATTGCTCCTGGAAGGCACAGGAGATCACATCAGATACTGGGATTCGAACCACCGTCAGTCCTCAATCAGCTGTGTGCAAGGCAAATGCCATACCTCTGAGCTATCTCTACAACTAATGCCAATTTCAAGCCTTTAAATAAAGCAAAAGCTCCCTTTTCCCGCTGTGATATGCCCAGAGATGTTTAGGGATCACTCCTGCCAGTACTGGAGAGGGAGAGAAGATGAATCATGTTGTATTAGAGGTGCAAAGCAAGGGCCTTAACCCCTGTATTATATCTCTGGCCTTAACATAAAGATCTTATTTTGAACAATAGAAACATAAGCAGATATCCAAACCAAATATGTAAATAAAATTCTTTAACAATGAATTTTCAATTATGCAATAACTATGTTGGAAACTTTTCTAGTAATTTGTTGTTAACACGATATAGCAAAAGAAATACATCACAATATACTAGTTCAGCATTAAAAAAATAAAGTTATTATTCTCTTCAGTCTATGGAACAGTTGGGTCAGTGAGTGATTTAGTATGCTGGGCCTACCCAGACAAAATAAAAGATTGCCAGCCCATCAGCTCAAAATTCAGATCCAAACTTTGTGGTCTCTCATTCTCCAGAAGGTTCATGGAAGGGAGTCCAAAAAGATAATAAAAGTGTGTATCTTTAAGTCTAGACTTGGAACTATAATATAATATTATATATACTTATATAACTTTGCTGATTCAAATGATAAAAGAGCAGCTTTATTTGCCTTTGAGGTCATAAGATAAACTCAATACACTCCTACAACCATGATCTTCACTTTGAATATTCATATCACAGCTGTTAAGAAAGTAGCAAGATAAATTGTCTACTCACCACACAGATTAATAAACTAATGCCAATATTTTTGTTTGTTTGTGGGTCACACCAGGCGGCCTACTCTGGGCCACCCTGCAGTCCTCAGGGGTCTCCAGGGCAACACTTAACTATGTTCAGTGACCTTCAGAGCTGCACCTGGCAGTACTCTGGGGACCATATGATGCTGGAGAAGTCCAGGGATCAAACCAGATTTTGCCACATGCAAGAAATATGCCTTAACCCCTCTACTATCTCTCTGGTTATTTTTTATTACATTCTTTTAGTCTTGGATTTTAAGATTTCTTTTCTTATCTCTAAAATGTTTGCACATGAATAATTTTTGAAAAAGTTTTTTCAGTTGAACAATATTTGAAGTAAGCAATATTACTAACTCTAATACCACCACCCCATGACTGCATTCCTGCATCAATGATCCCAACTTCTTTATAGCCACAAACTTGACTTCCATAGATATACAATAAGTTTAATGAATGTAGCTTGAGCTCCATACTAAAGTAGTGTTGACTCTCTAACAACTTAGACACTTCAATTCTGCCACAGCTAAATTCAAGACCCCGGCCTACTGCTTTGGTGTTATTTCCAGATATTTTCTTCTTACTCCCTTCTCCATTTACCTCCTTCTATGACATTTTTGTTTCTGTAATCTAGAGTCAACTTGTCAACTTGTCAATCTTGTCAACTGTTGATAACTTCCATTTCCAATGTTGTTCTATATTTCAATGTATTCAATATTATTTGATGTTATTCTATATTCAGTGTTATTTATATATAATTCTATATATATTAGTGAGAACAACTGACATTTGGCCTTATCCTTATGATACATTCAATTTAGCATGAGATCCATCAGTTTCATACAAGTTGCAGAAGATTACATGATTTTATCTTTCTTTGTGACTGCATAGTATTCCATTGTAAGTAGACCACAACTTTATTTGATTAGGAATATTTTGCTTTGGCTCTCCTGAGACTCTTTTTTTTTTTTTTTTGGTTTTTGGGCCACACCCGGTAACGCTCAGGGGTTACTCCTGGCTATGTGCTCAGAAGTTGCTCCTGGCTTGGGGGACCATATGGGACACCGGGGGATCGAACCGCGGTCCGTCCAAGGCTAGCGCAGGCAAGGCAGGCACCTTACCTTTAGCGCCACCGCCCGGCCCCTCTCCTGAGACTCTTTTTTTTTTTTTTTTTTGGTTTTTGGGCCACACCCAGCGGTGCTCAGGGGTTACTCCTGGCTGTCTGCTCAGAAATAGCTCCTGGCAGGCACGGGGGACCATATGGGACACCGGGATTCGAACCAACCACCTTTGGTCCTGGATCGGCTGCTTGCAAGGCAAACGCTGCTGTGCTATCTCTCCGGGCCCTCTCCTGAGACTCTTATGCAGCAATTCCTATGGTAAATTTTTATTGTATTTCCTGTTACTGGATCTAGTTCTGTTAAGTTTACTAAGTCAATTTAGTGTTGTGTTTCCCCCCCCCCCCCCAGGGAAATACATCTTGCATTGTTCAGGACTTATTCTCATTCTACACTCAAGACTCTTTCTTTTTTTATATAAAATATTTAAGCACCATAATTACAAGCATGATTGTAGTTTGGTTTCAGTCATATAGAGAACACCCTCCTTTACCAGTGCAACCTTCCCACCACTAATGTCCCCTACTCTCCTCCCCCACCCCTGCCTGTATTCTCTACAGGAATTCTACTTCTCTCACTCGTTAACATTGTTATGCTTGTTGTTAGTGTAGTTATTTCCCTAATAGCATTCACCACTCTTTGTGATGAACTTCATATTGTGAGCCAGTCCTTCTGACCCTTAAACTCTAATGTCTCTAGCCATATTACAATAATGTCATTAATTATTTTTTAAAACCCACAGATGAGTGAGACTATTCTGTGTCTATCTCTCTCCCTCTGACTTATTTCATTCAACATAATAGATTCCATGCACATCTATGTATAGAAAAATTTCATGACTTCATCTCTTCTGACAGCTGCATAATATTCCATTGTTTATATGTACCACAGTTTCTTTAACCATTCATCATTTTTTTACTGCCAACCATTCATCTGTTGAAGGGCATCTTGGTTGTTTCCAGGGTCTGGCTATTGTAAATAGTGTTGCAATGAATATAGGTGTCAGGAAGGGATTTTTGAATTGTATTTTTGTGTTCTTAAGGTATATCCCTAGGAATGGTATAGCTGGAGCATATCAGAGCTCAATTTCCAGTTTTTGAAGAATTTCATATTGTTTTCCATAAAGGCTGGACTAAATGGCATTCCAACCAGCAGTGAATGAGTTCTTTTCTCTCTACATCCCTGCCAGCATTGATTGTTCTTGCTCTTTGTGATGTGTGCCAGTATCTGGTGTGAGATGGTACCTCATTATAGTTTTGATTTACATCTCCCTGATGATTAGTGATGTGGAGCATTTTTTCATGTGTCTTTTGGCCATTTGTATTTTTTTTTTGATGAAATGTCTGTTCATTTCTTTTCCCCATTTTTTGATGGGGTTAGATTTTTTTTTTCTTGTAAAGTTTTGTCAGTGCCTTGTATATTTTGGATATTAGCCCCTTATATGATGGGTATTGGGTTAATACTTTTTCCCATTCAGTGGGTGGCTTTTGTATCCTAGGCACTATCTCCTTTAAGGTCCAGAAGTTTCTCATCTTATTATACTCCCATCTGTTTATCTCTGCTTCCACTTGTTTGGAGAGTGCTGTTTCCTCCTTGAAGATGCCTTCAGTCTCTATGTCATGGAGTGTTTTACCTACATGTTGTTCTATTCTTGATAGGCCCACAGGCCCATATGGGATATCAGGGATTGAACCCAGGTCAGTTTAAACCTGGATTGAACCCCACTGCACTCTCTTCTGGTTCAATTTGTCTTCCTTTTTAATTTATTAGTGTTTATGTTAACTTTTTTCACTGATGATTTCTGTACTATTTAGATTTTCATATGTGAAGATATTTCATGCCTAAGTTATTCTCTCTGGTAACTTCTCTTCCTCAACAGAATCTGAAATCTGTGGTTTACTTCTGTACTAACACCTTAGTGAGTGTTGAGTTTACCCAGACAATTTCAAGACGGAATATCTTCCTAGGTTCCTGATTAAACCCCTAAAACAACTTTTCAGCCTGTAAAATTTTTAGAGGTTAAGGGATTTTAACTCTTGCTTTACTCTGGAGCTGTGGCTATAAATGTTTTCCTCATTTATATCTCATAAATTTTTTTTCATTTTTTGCATCAATCCTATATTTAAAATTTTAGTCTTAATATACTTATTTCTGGAATAAAAGTGAATATACAGTTTTTTGTCTTTGTGATAACTGAACAGAAAAATGTAACATATAAATAAGTAATATCATTTTAAGTATTAATCAGGCAATAATCAGAGTTGTGAAGAAAGTAAAGGACCATATATTTTTTTCTTTTTTTTCCAAAAAGACATGAAACAATTTCTGAAAAAAAGTATTTGAATGAAGGTTTGATTGATGCAAGGGGAGAGGTAAAGAATAGGTGTCAGGGAAGGGAATTTCAAGTAGTTGATAAATGCAAATGCCTTGTGGCTGAAATTAGTTCATATTTTTGTGTAACATCAATATATGCTAGCAGCACCACAGCACTCTAGGCAACTATGATCTGAAAAGAATTCAGAAGAATTATGCAGAAACTTATGATCCATGGTAGCAGGTTGGCATTTTATTTTTGTGTGGTGGGAAACCATTGAAGAGTATTTAGCAGGAAAGGCACTGGCTTGTATTTTAAAAAAGGATATTCTTATTTTAGAATAAAGGGATTTTTTTTTCAGAGGATGAACTTAGAGATTCATTAGGAGCATTAGGATATTATCTCCATTTTTTTTTAAAGTAAGAAATGATGGTGGATGGGGCCAGAGAGATAGCATGAGGTAGGGTGTTTGCCTTTCATGCAGAAGGACAGTGGTTGGAATCCCAGCATCCCATATGGTCCCCGGAGCCTGCCAGGAGTGATTTCTGAGCGTAGAGCCAGGAGTAACCCTGAGTGCTGCCGGGTGTGACCCAAAAAGCAAAAAAAGAAATGACGGTGGACAGGATCAGGATGGTCGTAATGGAGATGGTGAATAAGGATTAAATTTGAAGGAAAATTGACTATACATTGGAGTGAAAAGACTGTTGCTTGAGCTTTTGTGGTAAAAATCTAAATTGGAGAATCCCCACAACCATATATATAAATGAGGAGTAGAGAAATTTGGAGTGGGTGGAAGGGTGGCATGATGTCAAAAGGAGGTAGATTTTTTTTTTATTAATATTGGTGATATATATTGCCTTGATGGGTATAATTCAAGAAGATGATCATGTAGGAGAAAGATTCACTGAAGAAGAGAGAGGCTTGATTTTAGATGGGATAAGACCAGCTTATCCATTGTGACAGGATATTAGTCAATGCCAATAGTGTGGTTTGGATATTTAGTGATTTTCTAATTGTGTCTATTCTATCAATGAAACAAGATATGACATCATTAATTTAGAATGAGAAACTTGGGCTTTATTTTCATTTTTGGAAGTTTGAGGAGTGAAGGTGAAATTTTGGAGATTAGGAGAAATATAGTGAAAGTGCTAAGTAATGCTGATGACTCACTGAATGTGAGTATAAATTTCAGGTGAAATAAATATGCTCAGTTGTGAGAACTTCTTCTTATGAAGTCAAGGAGCAGGTAGAGGATAACTGGCAGTTTTGATTGTCTTTGGGAGATTCTAGAGAGAAATAGAGACTAGGAAATTGCTTTGGTTTAAACTGTTAACACAAAGTAGAGAACACTTCCTGTCATCTATCCAGCAGACAGTGATTTCTCATTCTTATGGAGCTGCAGGTCGCCAATCAGGGTGTCAGAATGAATGAGTTCTGATAAGATCTCTCTCTTCTGGATAGCAGACTGTGGCTGCATCTTCAAACAGCCAAAAAAAGATGCAGGAATACTCTGGCATTTTTCTATGTTTCTTTTATGTAAACTCTAACCTATAACCCTATGCTGTGAAATTTACCTTCTAATATCACACGGTGAGAGTGATGTTAAAATCTAAACAGATGAATTTTGGATTGAGGGAACTAAAAGGATATCACAGACTCTAGTTATGGTAAATTAGAGATTTGATTTCATAAAGAGGATGATCAACTCTGGATAGATGATTGGGCAAATGAGATTAATAATTAATAAAACAGATTTACCAGAATTCCTAATACTAACATCTTGAGGTGTTAATATTTTAATATATTAATTTTGGCATTCAATTAATTTTAAGCATTAAATCTATGAGAGAAACTGAGGGTATCTATAAATGTCTATAATTATGCTGATTGTAATTGTAATTATGTTCATAATTACATATCTTAACTTTGTAAAGAAAGATTTGGTATCATAAAGTGGTTGAAAAAACTATGGGTCAAGGCCCGGAGAGATAGCACAGCAGCATTTGCATTGCAAGCAGCCGATCCAGGACCAAAGGTGGTTGGTTCGAATCCCAGTGTCCCATATGGTCCCCTGTGCCTGCCAGGAGCTATTTCTGAGCAGATAGCCAGGAGTAACCCCTGAGCACAGCCGGGTGTGGCCCAAAAACAAAACAAAACAAAACAAAAACAAACCCAAAAAACAAACAAAAAAAAAACAAACAAAAAAAACTATGGGTCAGATGGACTAAACAGTTAATGGAATGGAAATATTCTTGTAAGGGAGTGGAGAAGTAAAAATAGTTATTGGAGAGTGTCATTCTTGAAATCTATATTTTGAAGTACAACAAATAAATCAATCAGTTTTATGGCACAATGAAAGTTATAGGTTGGGTGATAGGTAGAGAAAACATAGTTGGAAGTGAGAAATTAATGAGAGAATAGCAGAAGACTGACTGAATGACTGGATTACCTACATGGAGGAACCAAGTGAGAATAGTAGATAATAGAAACCATTAAGATGGGGGCATAACTCTATGTTCAGCACTGTAACAATAGCTAACACCTGGAACTAACCCAAGAAAATGACTAAAAAAAGAAACTGTGGTATATATACATATATATATATATACATATATATGATATATATATACATATATACGACATATATACAATGAAATATATACAACTGTATATACAATGGAATACCATTCAGCTACAAGAAAAAATAAAATATTGCCATTTGCAGCTAAGGGATGAATCTGGAGACCATCACAATGTGTTAAGTTAGTCAAAGGAGAGGAACAGATACAAATTAATCTCTCACATAAGTGGGATACAAAGAAAACTTAAGGGAAGAACAAATGATCAAAGGCAACAGAAAATGAGGACTGCTCTACAAAGTTGAATTTACCAAAAGTAGAGGTGCAGGAGATAAAAGGGTTGAGGGTGTTGGGACACTAACTTCTAACACTTCTAGTGGAAGAAGACATGCTGGTGTAGAAACGTTGGATGCATAAAACCCTGCCATTAACAATATTATAATATCTCAAAATAAAAATTTGACAATGCTTTAAGGTACTTATAACTCTCAAAACAATCTAAGTTCTACAGTAAAAATGATACTTCTTTAATAATAATTTTTTTTCTTTTATTTTCTTGGTTTGAGGGGGAGGGATTGAGGTATCTCAAGTGGTGCTCAGGGGATCTTGGGGTCATTCCTGACAATTCTTGGTAACTAAACCCTCCCCAGGTCCAGCAATATTAGAAATGGGGTGGGGCGTGAAGTGGAGGGTTCAAACTGGACTTTAAGCTCTACTATCTTCTGAGGTTCTTTTTCTTTCATCTTCTTCCCTCCTCCTTTGTCCTTCTCTCCTCTCCACCCCTCCCTTTTCCTCTCCTCTTTTGTCTCTTCCTTCTCTCTTTTCCCTCCTGTTCCCTCCTCTCCTCTGTTCTATCCTTTCTTCTTGCTTTCCTCCCTTCCTTCTCCTTTCCTCACTTCCCTTCCCTCTCCTCCCTTCTCCTTTCCTTCTCACTTCTCCTCTGTTTCTTCTCTCCTCTCTTCCCCTCTCTTCTCCTACCCTCTTCTCTCTTCTTCCCTCTCCCCTCCTAGCTCGTCTCCTCTCCTCTTCCCTCTGCTCTTCTCCTCTCTCTTTTTCTCTCCTATCTCTCTCTTGTGGTACTGGAAGTTAAACCCATGAATAATAATAATTCTAAATTTATTGAAAATAAATACTCCGTCTTTCTAAAACTTGGGCCTATTTGAGACATTTCAATGAAAGGAAAGGGAGTTAGAATTTCAATTATTTTCTTGCCTCTGACTCCTTTCTTTCAATCACTTCACCTGGCTGGTGTAGGACCTTTCTTACAGCTTCCCGCTCTTTGGATTTTTTTTGGCTATGATGTGAAATTTTAATAAGAAATTTATAATTGCAGGAAATTTTATTATGATTCTTTATAGTATTTATACTGTAATCGCCAATAGAACTATAACTGTAATCACCTTCTGTATAATTAGTGAAGATATCAAATAATACTATCACTCATAGATGATCTTCTGTATTTTATTGTTATAACCATTGAAAACCATCTAGTGAACATTCACTATGCGGAGCAGAGAAGAATTTTACTCTATGATAAACACCATCAATTTAATCCCCAATAAATTCGTCTCTGCTGTGTCATTATCAAAAATAGCAAATAAGATATATAATGGTAGAAGATAAGATTTGGATTAATAATATTTGGATTCATATATAGCAGAGTCTATGAAGAACTGATTAATAAAATAGATCATTGGAAAACCAGAAAATTTGTGAAAACTATTAAGCAAATAAGATTTTTATTTTTAATTGTGAGAATAATTTTGATTATATTTTGAAGTATTTTAACATAAAATATGTAAATTAATATTTTCACTCAGCATTTACTTGGGTCTGATTTTACAGATGCCTAGGAAAAGGTAGTATAAATAAAAGGCATGAGATTCTGAAATGTTGCAATACAACATAAAAGCAGTACTGGAGGTTGCCAGTAGATGGAACCATAGATTTTAGAAATTAAGATTGCTAGTTTCCTTTTAGTAGAGGATGGGAGTGTAAAAGAGACACACTTTTCTAATTATTTGAGAAGTAGCATGTCTCAACACATTCTTCATCATATCAACCAGCGTAAATAGTAAAGACCAAGCTAGAATTGTGACTACTAGATTTATTATTTGAGATTATTTCTTTAAGGCCTAGTACTACATAAAACATAAAATGATTATATCTGTATATAATACAAAGCAAATGTTAGCATCTTGGCTAGAGAGTAGGCCTGTGAAGTATGGATGGATCTCATAAAGTTTTCATACTTATTTTCCTGTCCTATCAAGTCTTACCTGATTAGAACAACTAAAGTTTAAAAGAAGTGAGATATAAAGAGGCAAGTGGACAAGTAGAGTGGTAATCAAAGAACAGTGCTCTCTTGAGTGACTTTTTGAAGGACTGGTTGCCATTTAATACCAAGACCCGGTCAAGATTCCAGAAGAGATAACTATAAGTGATATTTGCTGGCTAAGTTTTTATAATTGCAACATTGCCAATCGAGTCTTTGAGTCCCATGTTTTTCAACTGGTTTCTAGGGTATCTCTGCTTATTTGAAGGCATAGATTTCCATTAGTTTTCTTATTCTTACTTTTTAAATTTTCCTTTACCTGAGTCTTATTAATAAACTTTTTTGTAGAGCAGGTAGAAACTTGTCATCTCCTACATTCTCTTTGCCAAAATGGAATTATAAAAATTCACCACAAACCTGGCTCTTTGGGTTTCAAGGGAGACTACGCCTTTGAAAAATAACTGAATTAGTAGTAACAATAAGAGAGGTAAATATTTGAAAGGCAGCTGTGTTTGTGTAAGAACATTAAAAGAGCTTTTTCACTTTCTTCTCTGCTGTGATCTCTATAGTCTTTCCTTAAGACTATGAAATAATATTAAAGAATATAAAATAATATTAATTTTAATTTTTGGTCCTAATTATGCACTATAAAATTATCCATGAATATTGGCTTAACAAGTACCGAATCATTGAATCTAGAAGAAAAACACAGCAAGATCTCTATGAGTGTCTGGCTTTATTTTTCTTAGCTTATCAATATGTAACTTTGTTTTATAATAATTTCCATTTAAAGAGTATTATTAATATACATTATTGACCTATTTACATTGAGCTCAGGCTAATAACCCTATAATTCTTTAGAAAGTTTTATTTAACCAAGCAGGTGTTTATCTTACTTATATTTTTTTACAAGACATATAGCAGCCTTCATACAATAAGGAAAAGATCTAATAAGTTAGCACCTTTGTCTGGGGAAGGGAGTCTTCAAAAAATTTTTAAGACATGTGTAACTAAAATGCAAAAACAATAATTTATAGGATAAAAATGAAATATAAAGTTATGACATTGCATTTTTACACCTCAGATAGGAACATGTGGATTAAACAAGTCTCTATTCTTTCGTCTGCAAATGAACAGAAAGAAAATGATAGAAAATTGCTAAAAGTATTGATTTGAGGAATTGCAAATAAATTATAGTGGCTGAGTTATTTTTGAAGATCTGAACTCTATGATATATAGCTCAATATACTGGCTTCTATACTAGCAACAGCATATTTATTTTTATTTTTAATTATAATAGAAAGTCCTACACCCTACTCATGTACTTTCTTATATTTTATTTTTATTTATTTGTTTGTTTATTTATTTTTAACTTAAAATAATTTATTTTTTTAGACTCTCAACCTGGGCTGGTCACTGTTCTTTTTCTCTTTTATCTAGTAACTATGAAATTACAGAATTATTCGTGATTGGGCTTTAGTCATACAACGTTTCAGTACTCAGCATAACCCCTTCACCACTAATTACCCTCCTTTCTCCAATTTGCCTTCTATATTCCAGCCTGCTTCTATGAGAGCCTCTATTTTTATTTTAGTTTTTGCCCTGTGGTTTATAGTAATGTTGCCAATAACACTTTTAGCATAACCTTCTCCTTCTGGTTGAATGTTTCTCTCCACCATTGGAATTACCCCTTCCCTATTCCTCCAACCGCCTAAAGTAGCATGCTTTCTACTAATACCAGTTCTCATGTTCTTTGTTCCCATTGTCATAGGGCATTTATTATTCCTTCATTGTTTTTTTATATCCTGTTTGTGAGAGAGATCATTCAGTGTAGGTATCCCTGTTGACTAACTTTAATCAGTATAATACTCTTCTTCCATGTAGCAGCAAATTGCATGTCTTTATCTTTTCTTAAGTCTAATTAATATTCTGTTGTGTATATGTACTAAGGTTTCTTTAATCCAGACATCTATTCTTGGACACTTGTGTTGTTTCCTGATTTGGGCTATATTAGATAGTGCTGCAAGGAGCATAGGGGTGAAAATGTTTTTCTCTGTTTTGTTTTATAGTTTTATTTAATAGGAACCTGGGGTATAATCTGAGATGTGGAGTTGTTGAGTCAATGAAGGGGAGACTGTTCATATTGTTTTCTAGTAGACATGGGCCAATATATATTAATGCCAGCAGTGAATGTGTCCCTTTCTCTCTGCATCCTTTCCAAAACTGGTTATTTTTTTCCTTTTTGATGGATGCCAGTCTCTGTGGTGATATGTAATTGTTTCTATGATATATTTGTGGAGATATATCATTGTTTATAATAGCATATCCCTAATGTCTCATAATGCAGATAATTTCTTCATGTTTCTTTTGGCATGCAAGATGTTTTTATTTCTTTGAAGGAATTTCTGTTCATCTCTTTTCCCTTCTTTTTGGTGGAGCTTAATTTTTCTTATAAAGTTCTACCAATGCCTAATATATCTTTGGTATTAACCTCTTATTAGATGATTGGTGGGTAAATAATTTTTCCCAGTTTGTAGGCTGTCTTTTGTGTTCCGGTCTTTGGTTCCTTTGAAGTGTAGAAGCTTCTTAAGTTAATGTGGACCCGTTTATTTATCTTTGCTTACATTTGTTTGATCAGTGGTGTTTCATCTAAGAACATGCCTTTAGCTTCAAAATCATGGAATGTCCTGCCTACATTTTCTTTTATGTACCCTATGGATTCAGGATATCACGTATTTTAATCTATTTATATTTGACTTTTGTGCATGGTATAAGAGGTGAGTTAAAATTTTTTGAGTAGTTCATCCGACACAATTTGTTGAAGAGGCTTTCTTTGCCCACTTCATATTTTTTTGCTTCATTATAGAAGATCAGCGAATCATATACATAAGAGTCCGTATTTTCCACTATCTGAAGTTCTATCTTAATTCTAGTATCATGCTGTTTTAATAACTACCACTTTGTAGTATGTTTGAAGTTGGGGAAAATGATTTCTCCCATCTTCCCCCCAAAATATTGCTTTGGCTATCCTTGAGGTTTATTGTTTTATATGAGTTTCATAAATGTTTGGTTTATTTCTTTGAAAAATGTCATGGTATCCTCATAGAAACTGTGTTGAATCTGTACAATTCTTCGAAGAGTATGGCCATTTTGATTATATTAAACCTCCTAATTCATGATCAGGAGTTGTATTTTCATTTTCTTGTGTCTTCTTTTATTTACTGAAGTAATGTTTTGTAGTTTTCTTTGTAATGTCTTTTAGCTCTTTAATTAAACTGTTTCCAAAAAGTACTTGATTTTCTGAGGTACTGTTGTAAATGGAATTTAAAAAATGCATTGCTCTCTTCTCTTTCATTATTTGCATTTAAAAAAATCCATGGACTTCTGCTTTTTAACTTTGCAGCTTGTCACTTTACTATACAAATTAGTTGTTTCTAAAAGGTTTTTTTTTTATAGTTTTTAGGATATTTTAAAAATAGTATCAAATTATTCATTAAATAATGAGAACTTGATTTCTCCTTTTTCTATCTGGATGCCCTTAATATCTTTGTTTCTGTCTAATTGTGGTGGCAAGTACTTCCAGAATTATATTGAATGAAATAGTGAGATTGGTATACCTTGTCTTACATATTGTCTTATGGATGATCTTAGAAGGTTTTTGGGTTTCCCACATTAAGCATAATGTTTGCTGTGAGATTTTGGTAAACGGCATTGACAATATTGAGGAAATTTTCTATTTTGATCACAGTTTTTAATCAGAAATGGGTGCTGATCTTGTCAAATGCTTTTTCTTCATCTATTGATATGATTTTGTGATTTTAATTTTTTTCTTTTATTGATATGGTATATTACATTGATTGACTTGGGATTATAGGGACTATATGTGACTATATGTGACTATAGAGACTAGGTATTAAACCCAGATGAACCACCTGCAAGGCAAATATACTACTCACTATACTATTGCTCCAGCCCTGAGAGAAGGCTTTATAGTTAGTTGATAACAAAATAAGAACTAGAACCTAGGGGCTGAAGCAGTGGGCATTTGCCTTGCTATGTGCTAACCTAGGAAGGACTGTGGTCTGATCCCCCGGAGTCCCATATGGTCTCCCAAGCAGGAGTGATTTCTGAGTGCATAGCCAGGACTAGCCTCTGAGTGTATCGGGTGTGGCCCAAAAAGCAAAACAAACAAAAACAAAAGAAACCCAAACAAACCAAACCCTTCCCCCCAAAATAATTAGAACCTACATCCCCAGACATGTAAAAAATTTTGCAGTCAGGTAATGACTTCTAAAGCATTTCAGCATGTGAGAATTTTCTTTCTTTATCCAGAATTTGCACTGAGCCTGATTTTCATAGTCTGGGCACTCTTGTCAGGGAAAAAGAAAACCAGTTTTGATTTATTTCAGTCTATCAATTTATTTGAATTGAAATACATAGCTGTTCCTGTAGAAGTTAAATGGACCTGACATTGAGTAAAATGAGCTATTAGTCATATAAAATTTAATGAATGTATTATATGATTAATCCTGGGGTATCTAGATCAAGTAAAAATGATTGAGAAGACACGGTTAGTGAAACAGGCAGAACATATAGGGATTAACAATTTCAGAAGACTATCCACCTGGCAGAGAAATCATGCAACAAATAGACTCCCATACACGAGCAAGGTTTCCTAGCTGTTAACTGGGAGAGACAAAAGTGGAAGCCACCGGAACTGTGGGGGGAGGGAACTTGTCTTATCAAAGCTCAGAAATTCTGTCTTATACCTTAACATCTTTTTAGAATAAATAACCCCCTCTGGGATTTCCTCTCCCGTTTGGCAGTGCTGGCTTGTATGATATTTGATTCATTTCTTTTCTCTTTTGATGGGGATCTCCCTCTTTTGCTCCTGGCTATAGATTTCTCAATTTGGGATGTGTCCACTGTTTCATCTTCTTTAGATATTGGTAATCTCACTGCTTGGAATGCCTTCTTGTGTTTTGGGGAAAAGAAATGTACCTCTTCAATGGAAGTTCATAATCATTAGAATGTTATTGCTGTTAGGTTTATTTATTTATTTTTAATAATATCTTCATTTAAACAGTGATTACAAACATGATTGTAGTTGGGTTTCAGTCTCAAAAAGAACACTCCCTTCACAGTGCAACATTCCCATCAACAATGCCCCATTTCCCTCCTCCCCGCACCCCACTTGTACTCTAGACAGGCTTTCTACTTCCCTCACTTATTGACATTGTTAAGATAGTTCTCAGTGTAGTTATTTTTCTAACTGCACTCACCACTCTTTGTGGTGAGCTTAATATCTACTTTTTTTTTCTTTGTGGTGAGCTGATAATCTACTGAGATTCAAGAAATGTGTGTATGGCATATGTTAAAAAACCTCCAAAGCTCCAAAATGAAATACTGAACATGCTATTAAAGGTAAAGTTGTGTTCTAAATAGGTTTCGTGGCCATGCACAGAGTGGCCATGCACACTAGTTTGACTCAGACAATTTGGATCTATTTTTATTGTTCTAGTGTCGTCCTATATTCTCACTTGTGGATGGTAAATTACATGACTGCTATAAAAAAGAAAATTAGAAATAAAAATGCAAGCACTAATAAAGTGAGTCTTTCAAACACTCCTAGACAAGACTTATATATAATGTTAATTACTGTATCATTTCCTTATGCTATGTCATCTTAAAAATTATCATTGTTTTCTTATACTTTGAATTCATGGTTTGAGGGCCCACCTTTAAAACTTGTTTTAAAGTTAAATATATATATATATACATATATATGTATATATACACATATTTGGTTGGTTTTTGGACAACACTCAGTGCTCAGAGATTCCTTCTGGCTCTGCACTCAGGAATTACTCCTGGCTGTGCTTGGGAGACTGCATGAGCCCATGTTTGCTGTTTGTTGCTAGTTGATAATTTTGTATTGATTTTATTTATTATCTTTAGGTTGCTTTTATTCTTCTTTGACACCTAATTTGTTGTATTCCTTCCAGGGTGACAGTAATGAAAAATGTGCAAGTATCCCATGATTGTATAAAGCCCCAAGATCCAGTAATTCCAAGTTCAGTGACCATATGGCTGTGGGGCATAGTTACAGCTGCCAGGCATTCTGAAAGTGTGAAAAGGTGGGGGGAGAGTGCCTACACTTGTTCTGCCAAAGTCCTTGTGATTTCAGCCCAAATACTGACTTATCCGGAGTTTTGGCTGATTAGGCATCTCAGTGGGTCACTGGGGAAGCGGCAATTAAATTATGGGTTGTGGTGGAGTTGCTGAGGCTTTGCTAGGCTGGGGATCTTACCTGCCCCTCCTTCTACGGGTGTCTCAATTTTCATCTGTGAGGGCAGAGTATCCATGATTTCTGGCAGCTTGGTTCACATTTTTTGAAAATAAAATGAATCTATGATCTGGCTGATGAGTGGACATACAGTGGTTGTGGGGTTTGATTCACATCAGCATTTTAAGTTAGGAAAACAGATACTTAGTAGGTATGATGAATTTTTCAATGCAGGGAGTAGAAAGTTAGTATTTTTTTTGCTTATTTTTCACTAACAACATTTTATAACTGCCTTTTTGCCAGAGTCCAGCCCTGGGTGAATGAGCCTGAAGCAGAGGCACCATGAAGATTAAGAAAACAATACAGGGGCCGGGCGGTGGCGCAAGAGGTAAGGTGCCTGCTTTGCCTGCGCTAGCCGGACGGACCACAGTTCGATCCCCCGGCGTCCCATATGGTCCCCCAAGCCAGGAGCAACTTCTGAGCGCATAGCCAGGAGTAACCCCTGAGCGTTACCGGGTGTGGCCCAAAAACCAAAAAAAAAAAAAAAAAAAAAAAACAATACAGGGGCCGGAGAGATAGCATGGAGGTAAGGCGTTTGCCTTTCATGCAAGAGGTCATCCGTTCGAATCCTGGTGTCCCATATGGTCCCCCGTGCCTGCCAGGAGCAATTTCTGAGCCTGGAGCCAGGAATAACCCCTGAGCACTGCCGGGTGTGACCCAAAAACCACACATACACACACACACACACACACACACACACACACACACACACACACACACACACACACACACACACACAGAAAACAATACAGACATAAGAGAAAAAAGGATAGGGGCAAGGGGCTCCCAGTTTCGGTGAACTGAGAGCCCTGACTATACTCCACATAGGATATTTATTGTCCAGCAATAATTGACATGGGAGGAAGCTTAGATAACAAATTCCTATCTAATGCTAACTAAGCCTAAGGGGGTGGGGGTTACATTTTATAAAGGATTTTGTGAGGAAAGAGAAAGCTAAGGTAAAATCTCTGAAAATCATCTTCCTCTGGGAGAGGTGACAGAGAAAAGACTGAAGACTGAATACAGGACTCCCACCCACAGAGCATTTCCTGTGCCTCCATCCTTTGGGTAATTTACATTAAAAGCCCCTAGATCTTCATCTGAACTTCCTCTGGGACTATCAGCTCTCCAGCTAAACTTGGTTATTTCTTGTATGTCTTCATATATGACACCATAGCCACATTATTAAATATTCTCAGTACATTGAGTATTGAAAACATTCATTTGCCACAGTTTATCTTCACAAAATCCTAGACTTTCCCAAGAGAAGGTAGAACCGGGGTGGGGGGATGGACTTATATAAAAGCTGGTTGTAGTTCAGGACTTTCCTGCTGGTGATAATATGTAATTATTATCATAATTTATTTATGATTATAAAAATTTATTTATATTATCAGAACAATATATAATAAGTCTATGATATAGAATTCTATTCTATTCTGTTATCCTATTATGAATAATAATTCTAAGTATAATTATTATTCATGATTCTCATAATGATAATTTGTAAATATCCAGTCTTTTTTATTCATAATAATATCTTTAGTTAAGTACCATGATTACAAACATGTTTGTAGTTGGGTTTCAGTTATAGAAAAGAATACCCCCCTTCACCAGTGCAGCATTCTCACCACCAATGTTCCCCATCTCCCTCCTCCCTTCCGCCACCCTCTGCCTGTCTTTGAGACAAGCCTTCTATTTCTCTCACTCATTATCATGATAATTGTTAGTGTAGTTATTTCTCTATTACTGAACTCCCCACTCTATGGTAAGCATCATATGGGCGGGTCTTCCAGCCCTCATCTCTATTGTCTCTGCGTATTATTACTGCCTTTTCTTTTTCTTTTTTTTTTCTGTTTTTGGTTTTTTGGGCCACACTCGTTTGATGCTCAGGGGTTACTCCTGGCTATGTGCTCCAAAATTGCCCCTGGCTTGGGGGGACCATATGGGAGCCGGGGGATCAAACTGCGGTCCTTGTTGGCTAGCGCTTGCAAGGCAGACACCTTACCTCTAGCGCCACCTCGCTGGCCCCACCTTTTATTTTTCTTAAATCTCATAGATGAGTGAGATTATACTATGTCTCTCCCTCTGACTTATTTCACTCAGCACAATAGTTTCCATGTCCATCCATAAATAGGAAAATTTCATGACTTCAGTTTCCCAATGACTGCATAGTATTCCATTATGTATATGCACCACAGTTTCTTTAGCCACTCATCTGTTGTTGGGCCTCTGGGTTCTTTCCAGAGCTATTGTAAATAGTGCTGCAATGAATATAGGTGTGCAGAAGGCCTTTTTGTATTGAGTTTTTGTGTTCCCAGGGTATATCCCTAGGAGTGGTATAGCTGGATACTATGGGAGCTCAATTTCCAGTATTTTACAAAACCTCCTATTGTTTTCCATAAAGACTGGAGTAGCCGACATTACCAACAACAATGGTTAAGAGTTCCTTTCTCTCCACATCTGCACCCGCACTGATTGTTCATGTTCTTGGTAATGTATGCCAGTCTTTGTGTCAGTTTTTGTGGCATGAGATGGTACCTCATTGTTGTTTTAATTTGCATCTGATGATTAGTGATGTGGAACACTTTTTCTTGTGCCTATTGACCATTTGTATTTCTTCTTTGAGAAATTGTCTGTTCATTTCTTCTCCCCATTTCTTGATGGGGTTAGAAATCACTTCTGCCTTGGGGGAACATACGGAATGCTGGAGATGAAGCCTGTGTCTGTTCTGGGTCAGCTGCATGCAAGGCAAATGCCTTTCTGTTCTGCTACAATTCTGGCTCCAGGATTTTTATTTTTATTTTTTTTTTGTTTTGTTTTTTGGGCCACACCCGGCGGTGCTCAGGCGTTACTCCTGGCTGTCTGCTCAGAAATAGCTCCTGGCAGGCACGGGGGACCATGTGGGACACCGGGATTCGAACCAACCACCTTTGGTCCTGGATCGGCTGCTTGCAAGGCAAACGCCACTGTGCTATCTCTCTGGGCCCTCCAGGATTTTTTTTTTAATGTCCATTTCTTCTCTATCATTATTAGTGTAGAAGGCCATTGATTTTTGCATGTTAATTTTGTTGCCTGCTACTTTGCTATGTAAGTCTATTGTTTCTAGAAGCTTTTTGATAAAATCTTTAGGGTTTTCTCAATATAGTAGCATGTCATCTGCAAACAGTGAGAGCTTGATTTCTTTCTTTTCTATCTGGATTCCCCGATATCTTTTTCTTACCTAATTGCTATTGCAAGTACTTCCAGTATTATATTGAATAGGAGTGGGGCAAGGGACCAGCCTTGCCTTGTTTGAGATCTAGGGGAAAGGCTTTCAGTTTTTCCCCATTGAGCATATTTGCCATTGGCTTGTTATAGATGGCTTTGACAATATTGAGAAAATTTATTTCCATTCCTATCTTGTTGAGACTTTTATCATGAATGGGTGTTGGACCTTATTGAATGTTTTATCAGCATCTATTGATTTCCTGCTGGTGATAATTTGGAAATTATCATCATAATTTATTCGTTATTATCATAACAATGCACACTAATTCTATTATCTATCATTCTATTACAATTCTATTATGCACAATAATTTTATTATATTTAATAATTATTCATTTTGTTCATAATGATAATATGTGAGCACCGAGTCTTGGTGGCAAAATTGTCTACTTGTGTGATATAATTAAAAGTAATGTGTTTCTCTGACAAGTATACGATTGAGAATAGCTTCTTTTTTAAAAATAATTTTTGGGGGTCTCTCAAGCTTAGGGCTTGCTGGGGCCACTTCCTGGGTTTCTTGGCTGATGCGATAGGATGGTTGAATGCTAGGATTCTAGGAGCAGTGCTGCTGAGACTTTGTGGTTGCAAAAACTCAAAAAACCAGGGCTGCTCTAGAAGTGTTGTGTGGGAGGGGGAAATATGCCTTACTTTGAATATGTCTTACTTATTTTAATGCTACAATTTTGGGATAACTTCTGCACATTATTTTGAAATATATCTTTTGTACAACAGGTTAATTATTTTTCATGTTAATAATCTTTTGAAACAAATAAAAATAGGAAGTATCATGATTTTCAATAGTACTGACATGCATACTTGAGGCATACAGTCCTGCTGTACCACACCCACCACCATGCTGCCAATACTGCTCCACCACTGACCCCAGTTCCTTCTTTACATCCCTCATTCACTTGGCTGACTTGATTCTGTAGGCAGAACCTCTAGGCTTGTTTTCATTGGCCATTATCTATTCCTTTACTTTATTTCTTTAACTACACATAGGAATGAGATCATCTGGTATTTGTCCTTCTCTTTCTGACTCACTTTGTTTAACGTGATACCCCAGTTCCACCCACATTGTAGAGAACTGTAAGATTTAATCTTTTCTTATTAGCTAATGATTGTGAAGGAACCATTTTTAAGATGGATTTAACTATTCATATGGATCATTTTTTTGGTAAACTCTGAATTTAACTATAATGTGAATGAATACAACAGAATTTTAAATTGTTTTTAGTTCTGGTTTCTCCTGTACGTGTAGGTGCTGAACAAGAAACGGAAAATGACTTGGCGATTTGTAAATAACTCAAAGTGTCCTTTAAAGCAATTTATTTGCCTTCAATTTCTCTTTTAAAAATAAATGTATTTATTTTAAATAACACGGTTTACAGAGTTGCTCATAATTTAGTTATTTCTGGCATTCAGTGTTCGAACATCAATCCCACCACCAGTGGGATTCTTTACACAAATGTCCTCGTTTCCCAACCTCCTCCAATCCTGCCCCTTGGCAGGTATTAATAATTTACTTAATCTTGCTTGTTACAATTAAATGTTAATGAAAGTATAAAAACTTGATTAAAATTTGTAAAAAACGGTCATATTTCTCAATGGGATCATTATATGTCTGAAGATTTACTAAGTTCTTTGTTGCACTGATTATTGTGTTGGTTTTATTTGTTGCGCTTATGTGGCTTCTATGAAAACTGCACATCTATTTAATTTTCTTCCTACTGAAAAGTCAGTATTAAATCTGTAGGGGTGTTTTAGGTCCGTGTATGTAGTCAGTTTTGTGACTACTCAGTCCAGAACTTCAAGGATCTGTGGAACTGGGCTGATGAGCTCCTATGGCAGAAGCAGTAGTTCATGGGCATAGCTGCTGGGATTTCTGGAAGTACAGAGGTGGGAGTGAGTGGGGGGGGGCAGAGAGGGGCGAATTATCCCACTCTGGCTCCGAAGAGTCCCTGGAGATTTCAGCTGTGGCATACCTGGAGTTTATGGTGGTTAGGAATCTCTGCAGAGATTAGTGGAAAAGTGGCCATTGACATAGCAGCAGTTGTGGAATGACATAGCAGTGTGTGAGGCTGCCGAGGCTGCCAAGTCTTCAGCAGGGTGGGTATTTGTCCCCACACCCACTCTGAGGAGCTTCTGTATGATCAACTCTGTGAGACCCCATATATCCATGAGCTTTTTTGTTTGTTTGATTCACCTTTTGGGGGCCAGAGCAATAACACAGTGAGTAGGATATTTGCCTTGCATGCAGCTGACCCATCAGGGTTCAACTCTGGCATACCATATGGTCCCCGAGCCGGGCAGGAGTAATTTCTGAGTGTAGAGCCAGGAGTAAACACTGAGCACCGTAGGGTGTGGCCCCAAAACCAAAATAAAAAAAAAAAGTTAGATGAGTCCATGGCACTGGCTGATGGGCAGACCTGGCAGTCTGTTGGCTCTGGATCATGGGTGTGGTTGTTGGGACTATGCCTTTCAATTTTTTTTTTTCAGTTTTAAGAAAACTTTTACCCCAGATAAAAAAATGTGTTGACTGAAGCTTCATATGAAAAGTGTTTCTTTTTTTTTTTTATCAATTATGATAATGTTTGTTTTTCAATTTTGAAAAGTAGCGATCTCCTGTAAACACAAAATTAATGTGTACTTTTTAGTTTGTTTTTATGTTGGGATCATACTTGGTAAAGCTCAGCAACTACTCTTGGCTCTACACCTCTGGGGGTGCTCCGGGGAGGGGTCTATATGGGATGCAGGGGATCGAAACAAGGTTGCTGCATGTAGTGCAAACACTCTACCTGCTGTATTATTGCTGTAATTGCCTACTGATATAACTTAATGCCAAGTACTTGACATTTCCCTTCTGATCTTTGGGCTGGACACACACACACACACACACACACACACACACACACACACACACACACACACACACACACACACCTCTCTTTCACCACTTCTGATATGTCTGTCACCATTTCCACCAACAATCTGGTGAAATTCCTATTCCAATGCCCCAAAGAGCTTTGTGGGTTTTCTGACATATGAATATGCACCCGGAGATCCTGTTGTGCAGTGTGCTCTTGCCTGCTTTACCCGTAACTTTTATTTTTTGCAGGTAGGCACCAATTCCTGGTCTAATTCCTCCGGTCATATGCATGCCATTACCTTACCAGAGGTCACTTAAAAAGGACAAATTCAGAGAAGAATTTATCATGACTTTCCTTTTTAAAATGTATTTTTCTTTTACTTCATTTATTTATTTTTGGTTGGGGCCACACCCAATGATGCTTAGGGGTTACTTTTAGCTCTGTGCTTAGAAATTATTCCTGGTGGCACTAGGGACCCATATGGGATCCTGGGGATTGAACCCAGGTCAGCTGTGTACAAGGCAAACACCTTATCCATTGTACTCTCTCTTGAGTCCCTCTTATGAATTTTTGATGCTGATAGCGGAGTATGAACTCAAGAGAAGAGCCCTTCTGTGTGTGGCCTTCTATGCCATTTGTCCACAAACTTGGCTTTGAGGCGGCTTCATAGTGTTCTTTTTTTTGTGTGTGTGGGAAGAGGGCTCACCAGGCAGTGTTCAGGGGTTACTCCTACTCCTAAGGAATTACTATTGGTGGTGCTCAGGAAACATATGGGATGCTGGGTGAAATCCAATTGACCATGTGCAGAGCAAACTCCCTACCCACTGTGCTATTGCTTTGGTCCCTCTTCATCGTTTTCTTATCATCTTGGATTTCTGGGGAAAAACAAGGCATCTGCACCTGAATTGACTAATTCAGGTCTTATTTTACAACTAGAGATAAGCCAGCAAGAGGGAAAGATGGAATACAGTGTTGTCTTGATTTTATGACTAGGGCACAAACACATCTTTAAGTGTTTTAATTGATAATCCAAGTATTTTTGGAGGGTGGGACACCTATAATGTTTTTGGGGTCTCACTTGATGGTTCTCATGGATCATGAGTTGTTGGGGATCGAATCCAGGCATCCTGTATGCAAGATATATATTCAGACCCTTGAACAATCTCTCTGCCTCACTAAAGTCTTTTCCTTTCTAATTCAAAATATAAAGTCTATTTACCTCAAAGAATGTTAATAAAAGTGTTTAATTCAGTTTACTCTCATTCTCAAATCATCTGCTTTTAAAAATATAAACCATATTAAACTTCTGAATTAGATCAATTTCTGGTACGATATGCATGACTTAAAAACTTGCAAGGACTGGAGTGATGATAGTTCAGTGAGTTGAATACTTGCCTTGCATGCTACCAACCTGGTTAAATCTGGTTCCATAAGGTCACCCCAGCTTTTCCAGGAGTGATTCCTCAGAGCAGAGCCAGGAGTAAATCCCGAGAAAAAATAGTTGTGCCCCCTCCCCAATGGAAAAGAATTTGGTCACACCAATGGTGTTCAAGGGTCATTTTGGGAATAAAACTAAGGTCAGCTATATGCAAGGCAAGTGGCTTAATCCCTGGAATATATATCTAGTTAGTTTTTGGAGAGTGGAGGGTGTGGTCTGTGTTCAGGGCTTTCCTTTAATTCTGTGCTCAAGGATTACTCTTTGAAAGTGCTCAGGTGATCCCAGGGATTTTGCTAGGGTTAGCTCTGCGCAAGGCAAATGGCTTAGCCCCAATAGTACTTCTCAGCTGATCCTCCCCAATTTCTGCAGCTCTATTTTATGTTGAGACATCTGGAGGAGGTGCCCTGTTTTTTCTGATATAAGATCCATACTTTAAGTTTTACGTTTTTATCTGTTTTTATTTTTGTTGAGGCAAACTTTGTTTATAAGAATGTAATAGTTACATGTTTTACATGTATAATATTACCATACCACATCTAGCACCGAAGTGATGAGACTTTTTGTGTGTATGAAGCATCAGTTATTTGGTAAAAGTGACTGTAAATTGTTAAATTCAGAAATTCAGAGTTTTATCTGTTTAAATCTTTCTCCCCAAATTAATTCAAACTTATTTTTGCTAGGTATAGTTTTAATCGGAAGAGAAACTTTTATGACAATTGTCCTTCTTAGGTAAAATAGCATAATGAGGAAATTTATATGTTTTGAGATATTTCTTCGAGGTATTTTTTTAGAATTGAAATGCATTTCTAAAAGATTACTGAATTTAACTCTTCACAAATGATGGTGGTTATCAAGTATCAAGATTATGTACAGTAGCAAATTATTAATACATGAGAGAGTGGAGATGTATTAATATCGGTGTTTTTTATAATTTATATGATTTCTTTTATTTTTTTTAGTATTTTTTTTTGGTTTTTTTTTTGGGGGGCCACACCCGGTGACGCTCAGGGGTTACTCCTGGCTATGTGCTCAAAAGTCGTTCCTGGCTTGGGGGACCATATGGGACACCGGGGGATCGATCCGCTGTCTATCCAAGGCTAGCGCAGGCAAGGCAGGCACCTTACCTCTAGCGCCACCGCCCGGCCCCTTTTTTAGTATTTTTTTAAAATTTATTTAAAGAAAATATATCACATGGTTGACACAATTGATCATAATACATTGTTTCAGGAAGAACAACGTCAAAGTTATGTAAAAAATAGAAAAACTAACGAGGTGGAAGAGAAAGAAAAGGTTCAATAGCAAGTATATTTTTGAAAATCATTGAAGGCCTAGCTGAAGACTTAATAAGCTTTTCTTCTTCTCTCATTTTTTTTAAGAATAAGAGTTAAAGGAGTACAGTAAAAACAGTGGTAGAGTGGCAATTGTTGTTTGCATAAGCACAGCAAAATATGGGGAAGATGGAAAGAAAAAGCCTTGGCCTAAATACAAGGAGACCTTACCCCTGAAGTTTTCTGGCATAAGACCGTTTCTAGGCTCCAGGCATACTAGATAGTCCAACCCAAGTCATTGTCTGTAGTGCCAATAACCCCCCCCTTTTTTTTTTCCAAAGTGGTATTTCTTTCTTACACACAGTGGACCCAGTTTCATTCTCTAGCACTTCATATGACCCCCTGACATTGAGAGGGTGTTTTCTGAGCAGAGCTTGAGCACTACTGGAATGAATGCCCCAAAACAAACAGTCACTGAGCTGTCAACAGGAAGGAAGGAAGGAAGGAAGGAAGGAAGGAAGGAAGGAAGGAAGGAAGGAAGGAAGGAAGGAAGGAAGGAAGGAAGGAAGGAAGGAAAAGGGATGAAGGGGGGAGAGAGAAATAAAGAAAGAGGTATTTTATTACCATTATAGCTCTTTTTAATCTCAAAACTTCATAGTGCATTATGACAGACACTAGTTATGAACATATATATCACAAAAATCTACATTCTAATTAGAGGACCAACTATCAACTAGTTGCCAAATATTACCTTTATTTTTATGTGATCTCATAGGTCTTGATTTGATAGTCTAAACATACATATTGTTTGATTTGAGATGGTTCTATATAAAACGTTTTGGTAAACTTGACTTCTTGCCAAACCAAAGAGATTCAAATTTGCTTGAGAAATATAAGCCACTTTCCTTTACTAAGTGTCAGTGATTAAGGTAGAACCCTCTGCTTAAATAATAGCTTTGGGAAGGGAATTTTAAACAGAAGCATAACTCCTGCATGTGCCATGTTTCCCCCTGCTCTGGACATTAGCCAAACTTCAGTTTAGCATTACCAAATACATAGAGCACACTGTCATTAAAAATCCACTTGAAACAAGGCTTATGTTAGGTCAAGATTTATGATCTTTGAAAAACTCTTTATTCAGTTGCAATTATTTGAGAGCACTTGGGAAAACTGAGGGGAGATTAACTTGAGTGAAATGAGGAAGAAGGCAAAGCTATTATGTTGAAAACTCTGATGCGAAGACCACTTTTAAATTGGTTTGGCACTTTCTAATTTGTTTTTGAAATGGCTGTTTGGGTCAAAAAGCAATCTCAAATGCTTCCTCCTTTATGTATGTTTTTCACATTGCTGACAATTCAAAATCATTTTCTTTTAAATGTTTCTTTTGCATTAAAATGATTAAACATCTCTTGGTCTTTGAACTGAACAAGGAGTTAAAGCATTAGCCTTTCATCTTTGGGGACTTTAGTTTAAACCTGGCTCTGTTTAAGTGGAACAAGTTTTAGCTTGTCACCTGTACCTCTGTAAGCTGTTAGGGTGAACAGTAATTAAAATGGACTGAAACCTTTCTAAGATATTCTAACATTCTGTTACATGAAGAACAGGAACAAAATACTTTATTGTGAACCCAAGAAAGATAAGTATTTTTTATTGAAAATTATTACTTTTTAGAGTTAATCAGAAGACTAAAGAATTTGCTACAGCTTCTGTTGTAAACTCTTTTGCAAAATGAAACCAGAATATTAAGGTTGATGCCTTTCATAACATTGTGAAGAAGGGACTGGTGTCTTAGAAACTATTATTTGTTCTATCTTGGGAGAAACTTCTTTACTCTCAGGACCTTAAACCACATACAGTGAGTCTTTTCATGACCATATATCACCTCCCACTCTAGTAAGCTTTTGAGTTCCATATTGGAGATGACAGTCAGTTCAAAAAAAATTTTTGGGGGGTGGTTTTGGGTCACACCCGGCAGCACTCAGAGATTACTCCTGGCTCTACACTCAGAAATCACTTTTGGGAGGCTCGGGGGACCATGTGGGATGCCGGGATTCAAACCACTGTCCTTCTGCATGCAAGACAATCACCCTACCTCCATGCTATCTCTCCAGCCCTGACAGTTCAAATTTTAATTTAGTCTCAGATGACTTAAATTTTGATAGAATTCTAGACTTTGAGAAAAAACTGAAAGTGAAAAATTTTATTTGAGTTAATTCCTACTGTCTGGAGGTGGGGAGATTGAAATCTTTCTGAACTACCTGTTAGAATTTAGTATTTTATGGGGCCAGAGAGATAGCAATGAGGTAAGGTGTTTGCCTTGCATGCAGAATTTAGTATTTTAGGGAAAGTGTCATTTTCACCAACCACTAATATTCTACTTTCTCTTCAAAGAGTGCAGAGTATGGGGCCGGGCGGTGGCGCTAAAGGTAAGGTGCCTGCCTAGCCTGCGCTAGCCTTGGACGGACCGCGGTTCGATCCCCCGGTGTCCCATATGGTCCCCCAAGCCAGGAGCAACTTCTGAGTGCATAGCCAGGAGTAACCCCTGAGCGTTACCGGGTGTGGCCCAAAAAACCAAAAAAAAAAAAAAAAAAAAAAAGAGTGCAGAGTATGCAGTATTCTGGATTTGCAGCTTCTTAGATGTAATAATTTTCAATAATTGTAAATAAAAAATGATAGGTGTTTTTATTTTGGGCTCAGATTTCTGAACACCTTGCAGAATCCTTTACTTAAGGTCCTCAGCATAGCTTTGACTAAGGGTGGTCCAGTTTGCTCTACACTCAGATTTCTGTGTGTAATGGTGCCATATCACTCTTAGGGTCTCTGAAGCCTATTGGTGTTTAGCTTCTTAGGGAATTATTATTTTTTTAGTACACCTGGTGGTGTGCCAATCAGTAAGACAGCATTTGGAGATCATTCCTGGCAGAGCTCAGGGGACCATACGGGGTGGTGGGGTCCAGCCCTAGAATCCTTTTTCTTTTTTTAACATCGAGTATCTACACTATAGGAGTGAGGTACTTTATTTGAGATTATGAAAGTTGTCAGTATATTTAGCAAATACTGTTTATACTCTCAGCCATCACACCTCTAAGTTTACAAATTTAAAAATCTAAAATTAATTCATAAAATTGATTTTATTCATCCACCATGAACTGGAAGGGAGAATACTTCAAAGGGATTGTATATATTTAAAAATATAATACATAATGTTATAAAATTATATATAATTATTACTTAAAATATATGTATAAGTGATTAAATTTTAGTGCTGGAGGTCTCTTAAACTAAGCAGGATTCTGTTTGCCTAATTCTATGACAAACTTATCTTTTTGGTTAGATAGTCTCCAAGTGCATTTATAGATGTCCATATTTGATGAGAAAAATTAAATTCAGGTCAGAAGACTTAAAGGGGAAATTACCAGTCCTCTAAATGACCTGATCCACTTTCTATTTAGAGGTTGTTAGGCCTCAAATCACTGATTTAATTTCTAAAAATTTATGAAGCTAATAATGATGATTTATTCGTCCAAAGAGATTTGTCACATGGATTAGGATCATTGAAATTTATGAGCAGTTCTTTTCCCCCATCATTGAGCTCTTTGGCTCATTGTTTTGTTCAATAACCATAGGAAATCCTGCTGTACAGATTAGAAATGCTCACAATCCCACGATTCCCTCTCTTTCTCAATAGCTGACTCACTTGGCACTTTGAAGGTGTATAATCTACCTTTTTGAGCCATATACCTAGTTTTTTATGTTAATTTTCAAAAAATAAAATACTTAAAAATTCTCCAAGAATAAAATATATTTATGGATATTTTTCCAAATTTTTCCCCCGCCCCCACTTTTCCAAATTTTGACATATTTTCAAAGAGAGATACTTTCAAACATCATCTTACATAGAAAAATAAATTTAAAATTAAATGTAATTTTCTCTCATGACTCACTAAAGCTGTTAAAATGAGGTTGTTTATTGTCTTGAAATTGCATTTGATTTGTAATGGCCAATTATGACCATGAAAAAGAGTCATAGTAGCCTTAAAGGCATATTTTAAAATATCATCTTAACATTATATAGTAAAACTGTGCTTATGCTATAATCAAAAATTTTTTTTGATTTACATATTCCTTGCTTGGGGTGACCATTTGGGACTCCCGGGGATCAAACCGCAGTCCATCCTAGGCTAGCGTTTGCAAGGCAGACGCCTTACCTCTAGCGCCACTGCTCCAGCCCCTTATCTTAAATATTTTTTGGTTCATTTTTAAAACTATGTATAATTTATTAGATGATTATATAACATATTTTATGTGATTAAAAGTAGCTTTCAAAGAGCATGTTATATATATGACTCAAATTTTGTAATAGATTTATGTATGTTTTTGGTCTATATTGAATTGAGAAAAGTTTAAACTTTAATTAAGTGTATATTGTTAATTTTATTTTCAGGTTCTTGGGGAATGGGAGTTTTAAAATTTTACTTACTACAAAGCTATACTAACCAAAACAGAGTGGTATTGGAGTAAGATAGAGACACAGATCAATGGTTAGAATAGAACCTCAGATTATATCCTCATATTTATGCAAAGTTCATTTATGATAAAGGAACTAATCACATAAATAATAAAAGAAATTCTCTTAAGTAGTGATAATAGTAAAACAGTATAAAAAAATAAAGCAAAAAAAAGGCTTTGGACCAGCCACAAAATATAACACAAAATGGGATTTATATCTGGGATGTTGGACCCTACACTCTAAATACATTGAAAAAAAAAACAGACAAAACAACCCATCATATTGACAAAGGTGATTCTTTTTGGACCCTACTTTAGCTACAAGAACAACAAAAGCCAAAATTAAAAACGAGTTTGCCTCAAACTTTAAAGCTTATCCACAGTGGAAGAAATTTATCATTTAACTGAAAATAATTATATTGACTAGGAATAAATATTTGCACATCGAATATCTAACAAAGGACTCATATCTGAGATTAAAGGGAACTATATGTTAAAAATAACAAATGCATCAGATGTGGTGACTAGCTGAACAGATAGTTTTCAAGTAATATAAATAGATGGGGCTGGAGAGATGTTATAGGAATTTAAGGTGCTCGCCTTACATGTGGCTGATATCCATTCAATTCTAGGCACCAAAATTCTCCTCAACAACCCAGGAGTGATCCTTGGGCACAGAACCATGAGTAAACTCTCAGTACCACAGGGTGTACCTCACCCAAAAAGAATTTATACGGATCGTCAGAAAGCACATAGAACAATGCTCAAATTGTCTTATTATCAGGGAAATCTAAAACAAAATCACTGTGAGAGACTATCTGATATCACAGGTAATGGCCTATATTAAAAATATGAGAAGAGTAAGTGCTCATGAGGTCCAAGAGAAAGTGTCTTCCATTCATTTCTTGTGGAAATACAAACTGGTTTCACCTCTATAGAAAACAATATAGAGGTTTCCAAAACTATTACAGTGGCAAAGCATATTATCTGGCTATTCTATTCCCATATATATTAAAAACTTAAAAACACACCAATATAGAAAATATACAAATACACATATATATTAATTTGAGCTATTTACAACAACTATAAATGTCGAATGACAGTTGAGTAAATAAAGAAGAGTGGTATACATTGTCCAAACAAGTAGAAACAGAGATAAACAAAAGGGACTACATTAAACTGAGAAGCTTTTGCACCTTGAAGGAAGTGACTAGGATACAAAGTTACCCACAGAATGGAAGAAACTATTCACTCAATACCCATAAAATAAGGGGCTAACATCTAAGATATACAAGGTGTTGACAGAACTTAACAACAACAACAATAACAACAAGCCAAAACACCTTCTAACCCCATCAAGAAACCATGAGAAGAATGAACAGACACTTCCTCAAAGAAGAAATACAAATGGCCAAAAGGCACGTAAAAATGCTTCACATCACTAATTATCAGGGAGATGCAAATCAAAACAATAATAAGGTATCATCTCACACCACAGAGACTGGCACATAGCACAAAGAACAAGAACAATCAGTGCTGGCAGGGATGTGAGGAGAAAGGAACTCTCATAAACTGCTGGTGGGAATGCCCTCTAGTTCAGCCTTGATGGAAAACAATATGGAGATTCCTCAAAAAAATGGAAATTGAGCTCCCATATGATCCAGCTATACTCTAGAAATACAAAAACAGAATACAAAAATGCCCTCTGCACGCCTATGTTCATTGCAACTCTTATTTACAAGAGCCCAAATCTGGAAACAACCCAAATGGTCTTCAACAGATGAGTGACTAAAAAAACTGTGGTACATGTACACAATGGAATACTATGCAGCTGTCAGGAAAAATGAAGTCATGAAATTTTCCTATACATGATGGACATAGAAACTATTATGCTGAGTGAAATGAGAGGAAGAGAGAAAGACAGAATAGCCTCACTCACCTGTGATTTTGTTTTTGTTTCTTTTTTTTTGGGGGGGGGCACACCCAGTGATGCTCAGAGGTTAATCCTGGCTATGCACTCAGAAATTGCTCCTGGCTTTGGGGACCATATGGGACACTGGGGGACAGAACCACTGTCTGTTCTAGGCTAGTGCTCACAAGTCAGACAGATGCCTTACTGCTTGCGCAACTGCTTTGGCCCTGCACCTGTGATTTTTAAGGAAAATAAAAGACAGTATTGTAATAATATCCAGAGACAATGGAGATGAGGGATGGAAGGTCCAGCCCACAGTATAAAGCTTAGCACAAATAGTGGTGAGTTCAGTTAGAAAAATAACTACACTGACAACTATAATGACAATAGTAATGAGTGAGAGAAATAGAATGCGTTGTCTTAGACAGGCAGGGGTTGGGGGAGAAGGAAGATGGGGGTATTGGTGGTGGATGTTGCACTGGTGAATGGAGGTGTACTTTTGTATGCCTGAAACTCAACTACAAGCATGTTTGTAGTCATGGTGCTTAAATATTTTAACAAAAAAAGAAGAGTGATACACCACATATACACAATGGAATATAACAGCTATAAGAAATGAAACATTGCCTTTTGAGAAAATATTAATGGAATTGGAGGGAGTTAGGCTAAGTGAAAAAATTAGAATGAGATAAACATTATATGTTCTCACTCATCTGTGGAATGTAATAAACAAAAACCCAGAAAAATCTATGCAAAAGCAAAGTCATAACAAAGCTTAAGAGAGAAGAAGAAATGAAAGGTATGGTGAGTGTGCATAAATATGCTTGTGGTTAGATCCAATAGACTATGATGAAGCAATACTGGTAATTTGATAATGGGTATGTTAACATATGTTTTAAAAAGGTATAAAATTGTACCACTAAAATGCATAGCCTTGTAACCCAGTGTTATCACAATTATTCAATTAATAACAAATCTTAGTTTCTTTCCTCAATTTTTTTTTTGTTTTTTTGGGCCACACCCGGCGGTGTTCAGGGGTTACTCCTGGCACCATGCTCAGAAATCACTCCTGGCAGGCACGGGGGACCATATGGGACACCGGGATTCGAACCAACCACCTTTGGTCCTGGATCGGCTGCTTGCAAGGCAAACGCCACTGTGCTATCTCTCCGGGCCCCTTTCCTCAATTTTTTAAAGATAATTTTTCAATTTTATTTTATTTTATTTTATTTATTTATCCATGTTTTTAATTTTTCTTTTTTTAAATAATATTTTATTTAAACACCATGGTTACAAACATGATTGTGGTTGGGTTTCAGTCACTAAGAAGACACCCTCCCATCACCAGTGCAATTCTCACTACCAATGTCCTAAATATCCCTCCTCCCCACCCCGCCCCCACCTGTACTCAAGGCAGGCTTTCTATTTCCCTCATACATTCTCATTGTTATGATAGTTCGCAATGTAGTTATTTCTCTAACTAAACTCATCACTCTTTGTGGTGAGGTTCATGAAGTGGGCTGTAACTTCCAGCCCTCTTCTCTTTTGTCTCTGAAAATTATTGCAAGAATGTCTTTCATTTTTCTTAAACCCCATAGATGAGTGAGACCATTTTGCATCTTTCTCTCTATCTCTTTGACTTATTTCACTCAATGTAATAGATTCCATGTACATCCATGTATAGGAAAATTTCATGACTTTATCTCTCCTGACAGCTGCATAATATTCCATTGTGTATATGTACCACAGTTTCTTTAGCCATTCATCTGTTGAAGGGCATCTTGGTTGTTTCCAGAGTCTTGCTATGGCAAATAGTGCTGCAACAAATATAGGTGTAAGGAAGGGATTTTTGTATTGTATTTTTGTGTTCTTAGGGTATATTCCTAGGAGTGGTATAGCTGGATCGTATGGGAGTTCGATTTCCAATTTTTGGAGGAATCTCCATATAGCTTTCCAGAAAGGTTGAACTAGTCGGCATTGCCACCAGCAGTGGATAAGAGTTCCTTTCTCTCGGCATCCCCACCAACACTGCTTGTTCTCATTCTTTGTGATGTGTGCCAGTCTCTGTGGTATGAGGTGGTACCTCATCGTTGTTTTGATTTGCATCTCCCTGATGATTAGTGATGTGGAGCATTTTTTTTTTAAACAAATTTTTTTTACCATTCAGATTGCATCCTCTCCCTCTACCCCTTATTTAACCATTTCTTTATTAGGATCACATCTTGTGGAGATTTGGTGTCACCATTGTTGTACCTGCCAATACATGAAGTGTGGTCTTAAATTTAATCTTGCACATGGAAGGCATGTACTCTATTATTTGAACCACATTCTGGCTCCTACACTTCAATTTTGTGTTTAAAAGTTTAATGAAAAATATAATCAGAGTGTTATGTGTACTCTAGATTGGCAATAAGTTGAGATATTCAAAATTTTTTATTCTAAAGTTGCTCTTCATTCTAAATTTTAGAAATTAATCAATTAATCAAGTTGGTCGTTTTTGTTTTGTTTTGTTTTTAGTTTAAGGAGATTTCTCCCCCCTAGTAACTTCTTATCTTTGTGTTTTGATTGAAAATAATTTATTCAAAAGCCATTTTCCCCAAGTTTTGAGCTAGATCTCTAGTTTTTTTTCTCATAGCAAGTACAAAACAAATCATCTTACTTTTTTTGGTTTAGGGTCCAAACCTAGGAATGCTCAGGATGATTCCTGACTCTATGCTCAGGGATCACTCCTGCTGATGCTCAGGGGACAAGTGCAGAGCATCATTTTTCTTCTTTGAGTTTAATTATAAATATAATTTATTTTTGATAATACTGGAAAACTATTTTTTAATTTTTCCCTTATTTCCTTGACTCAGTGACACCATTGATTAAACTCTCTAGTCTTTGAAGGAAAAAATTTGTATGACTACTATCTAGATTAATTCATCTGATGGAGAAATTATTGAGGGGCCAGTCTCCTTTTTGAGACGATAGTTAGCTTACTAGATAAAGTTGTCATTACATTTAACTTGGTCTTTAATTATAAGGCAGATGGATGAATTATTTTAATCGCAGCTATATATCTTAACAGTAGTTCATACATTGACACAAAGTGGAGAACATCAAACAGAAATTAAATGCGAGGGCAGGAAAGCAGCCAGCCTTCAAGGGAAGCAATTGATCACAACCTGTCATCTTTAAAGGCCAGAAGAATGCAAAATAAACACTTAGGATTAGAGTACTAAATATGGTTCATCAGTCTTCAGTTCTGCCCTCTGATAATTCATCTATCTCATTTATCTCATTTATTTTAATGCTTTATCATGTATCTATCCAGCTCTGTAATTAGCCTTTCAGGTATTCCCTTTTTCTTCCTGCCTTTGAAATTGTGTGTGGTGAGATTCTGCAAGGAGAGGATATTATTACCATCCGAGTCAAAAGAAGTACCCTGGAAGAAATTCTGCTTTATAGTTTACAAATGATCAAATTCCTGCTAAAACTTAGAAGGCATGGATTTTAGGAGATATTGGTCTTAGAAAAATGTTCATATTCTTTGAAAAGAATTTACAAAGTCTAGACTTGGGCTTATTAAATATATTGGTTTGAATTTATATACTTATCATCACTTTTAATGCCATTAAATTGAGTAGTTTACCATATTTATGGAATTTCAGGATCTAATGTCACATCTATGTGTGTACAGAATTGACTATTTCTATCACTCAAGTTCCAGTGCTATCTAAAAGGACCCTTTCAATCATTCCTCTCACACTTAACCTTTCCCTCTGATAACCACTTTAGTTTTCACAGGTTAAAGGAGTTAGTTTTATTGCTTGTTCTTGCTATTTCTCTTGATTTAGTTATTTATAGTCTACACATGATGAACTATTTGGTAATAATCTTTTAATTCTTTACTTATTTTTGAGATTAATAATGTTAATCAATTTAAGATTAAATAATTTTGTACCATGGCTTTATTTTTTTTTATAGATATCTTTAAGCACCATAATTACAGGCATATTTCTAGTTGGGTTTTAGTTGTATGTATATACACACAAAAGAACACTGGATTTAAAATAAAGCCAAGAGTTTCAGAAATTAGCTTCTTAATTATAATCATTATACATTATCATTTCATTAATTTTTTTTCTTTTTTTCTTTTTTTTTTCGGGGGGGGTGTGTGTGTGTGTGTGTTCACAACCAGCAGTGCACAGGGGTTACTCCTGGCTCTATGCTCAGAAATTGTTCCTGGCAGGCTAAGGGGACCATATGGGATGCCAGGATTTGAACCACTGACCTTCTGCATGCAAGGCAAATGCCTTACCTCCATGCTATCTCTCCGGCCCCTCATTGATTTGTTTCAGAGAAAGATCTTTTTTTTTTTTTTTACTATGAAGGATATCAATAATACTTATGTTCCTTCTCATAGTGATAAGTGAATATACTAAGAATATATAATAAATTTGTTGGGGTTTATACTTTGCCATAGTTCTTGAATAATTGAACAAACTACAGCTCCATTACAGAATTGTAGACTATTAATTTGTCATTTTTTGAGCACATGTGGAGAATTTTTATTGTGCATTAGAAACGTAAATAAAGAACTAAATCTACAACATTTGAAACATTGTACTTTGACACTATTAATTTATAATGGACTATAATTTAATATAAAATTATATCAAAATACTGTGTTCTTGTATCCTCTGTTTCTCTCCTCTCCTTTTCTCTGCTATTCTTTTCTCCCTTCCCTTCCCTTCTTTTTCTCTCTTCTCCCCTTCCCCCTTTCTCCTTTTCCTTTTTTTCTTTTTTTATAGCACTAACGTGTCTAATTTTAGCTTTATTTAAAAGTATATGTGGTTCTTTTATTTTCTACCTTATTTCAGACAAAGTTTTTATCTGACTTCCTGTCTAATGCCTCTAGGCTTTATTCCTTTTCTGGAATTTGAAGAGCTTTAGCAGGCTCAGCTTTTTCTTAGAATTAACTGATCTTGGAATTAAGATCAGTATTATTTGGAACCTCTAGTGATAAATTCATATTCCAAAGTTATAAAAGGGGCCGGAGAGATAGCATGGAGGTAAGGCATTTGCCTTTCATGCAGAAGGTCATTGATTTGAATCCTGGCATCCCATATGGTCCCCTGTGCCTGACAGGAACAATTTCTGAACATGGAGCCAGGAGTAACCCCTGAGCGCTGCCGGGTATGACCCAAAAAACCACAAAGTTATAATAGAGTTTATTTTAAGTATTTTGTAATGTGTTCATTTGTATATAACTGCATCCCTTTGTGGTGTAGGTTCACCGCACTAAGAAAAAATATTGCTGTTCTGATTCTTTCAAAAATGGTATGTGGGGGGCCAGAAAGATAGCGCAGCGGTAGGGCATTTGCTTTGCACGTGGCCAACCCAGGACAGTTGGTGGTTTGGATTTTGGCATCCCACATGGTCCTCTATGAATTTGAGGAGAGATTTCTGAGCGCAGCTGGATGTGACCAAAAACCCAAAAACGGTATGTGGGTTTGAGGCATTCTCCCCCTCCCCTGTGTTCTTTAATATTACTAAGTTGTTTATTTATAGAATTTATCAGTTTCACATAAAAATTTATGGTGCACTGGCATATAGTTATTCATACAAGATTTTGAGAAATTTATAAACAAATTTTGAGATATACTGACCAGCAGAGAGGCAGATAAGTCCACATAGAGTTTAATTGTATAAGATCCTTAAAGCAAAAATTCAGAATTGAAACTTGTGATCTGTCTTGAAAACTAATTTTTAAATAATGATGAGAAAAATGCTTGTTTCTACATTATAATCACAACTCTATTAGCTGCTCTGTAATCTTCTGAAAATATGTTGACTTTTGCTACCTACATTTTCTCACATATCAGATGAAATGAAATATGATAATATGTGTGTACATAATGGACGTCAATAACTTTCCTCTGTTCTGCTTTATTTATTTTATTTTTGTATGGATATTGTGGAAGGGAAAATCAATTTTTTTAGGAGCTAGGAGCTGACCTGACACTTATTACAAGACTCTGATTAACACAAATAGTTTTGTGAAAAACAGGTATCAAATAAAGCCACATTGAATCTTTCCAGCATGAATAAAAACATAATTACAATTTAAAATGATAAGAATCTACTGTTCTGGCCAATATGAATGACTTTTCTCTGTCTTCTCTTCTCTCCTGGTCTCTTCCCTACCATTTTCTCTACTCTACTCCCTTCCCATCTTTTCCTTTTTTCTCCTCTTTCCCCTTTCTCTTTTCTTCCTTCTTTTCTTTCCTTTCTTCTCTTTTCCCCTTTCTCATTTTTCTTCCATCCATCCATCCATCCATCCATCCATCCATCCATCCATCCATCCATCCATCCATCCATCCATCCATCTGTCCATCCATCCATCCATCCATACTTTCTTCCTTCCTTCTTTCTCTTTCTTTCTCTATTTTTCTTTCTTCTTTCTCTCTTTCTTTCTCTCTTTCTCTCTTTCTTTCTTTCTTTCTTTCTTTCTTTCTTTCTTTCTTTCTTTCTTTCTTTCTTTCTTTCTTTCTTTCTTTCTTTCTTTCTTTCTTTCTTTCTTTCTTTCTTTCTTTCTTTCTTTCTTTCTTTCTTTCTTTCTTTCTTTCTTCCTTCCTTCCTTCCTTCCTTCCTTCCTTCCTTCCTTCCTTCCTTCCTTCCTTCCTTCCTTCCTTCCTTCCTTCCTTCCTTCCTTCCTTCCTTCCTTCCTTCCTTCCTTCCTTCCTTCCTTCCTTCCTTCCTTCCTTTGTTTTCCTTTTCTCTCTCTTCATATTTCACTTCTTTGAAATCAGAGGTTGGTCATTTCTTTATCCTCTTAGGTATGATTTAGCTATCAGTTTCTGACAATATACAATCTAAAGGAAAATTATCCTTCCTTGAATTCTCTAAGAATTTTTTTCAAAAGTTTAAAACTTGCCACTCCTTTCTGAATCCTCCTTACTGGTCTTTCCCATGCTCTTTGTGGTGTTATTTCTAGTTGTCTGACTACAGGGCATTGATGATATGTGGAAATCATTATGCCTTCATTAACTATGATTGATACCAAGGAAGCATTTCCTTTTTCATAATAAGAAAAAATCACAAAGATATAGAAAGTTATTTTAGTTCTAAATTTGATGCTAGTATATTCTGACTTCATTTAATTGGACAAACTCCATATTTTGGTCATATTTTTCCTAGGGATAAAACTTGCTTAGAATAACTCTGAAATTCTTTTTTTTTCTTATCAAAGAATTTATTTTTTTTATTTTTAATTATGAGAACAAAGATGGAAAGAAAGAGGACAAGGTAAAGTTACAGTGGAAGGACAATCACCCATAAACAGAATTCTTAGAAGAAATCCCCTTGCTGATACCTTAATTTTGAACTTTCAGCCAAAGAACATTAAGAAAAATAAAATAAAACCCGTGTACAATTACTTTGTCTCTCAAGTCCCCAGATTATAATATTTCTTAGCAGTACACAAAGCAATCTAAGGCAATAAAAACTTATGTAACTCTTTAAACATTGAAGGCATAGTATTTTCTTACATTTCCTTGCACATGCATATTAAATTAGTAAGTTAATCTCAGAAGTTTAAGTGGTTATTTTTTATATAAGGATTAGAGTCAAAGGAGCACCGTAAAAACTGTGTTAGAGTGGCAGTTGTTGTTTGCATAGGCCCACCAAAAAATGAGGGACATGGAAAGGAAAAGCGTTGGCCTAAATACAAGGAGACCCTACCCTTGAAGTTGCCTGGCAGAAGACCATCTCTAGGCTCCAGGCAAACTAGTTTGTCCAATCCAAGTCATTGTAGTGCCAGTACACTATTATTTTTCACAGTCTCTTTTGTTGGTATCATGTTTCTATATTAAAGATCCTGGAATCTGCATATCCTAAATTGAAGTCAGGATGGTGTAGAGCATTCTTTAATTTCACCTCACAGTAAAAGGACAATGCAGAGAGACCTGTCCTGTAAGCAGCTCATTGTTGTCAAGTTTTCTTAGTGTTGAGGGAAGTCTTTTTTGAGCATGTCAATGTCAGAGCAGCAATAGAGTCTTCCCTGGTGGAGGATTGCTTTCAGATAATGTTATAAATGACCTTGGATGTTTCGTAGATAGCTTCCCTGGTTCAGGGGTGAATGGAGAATGCCTATTCTTCTGAGGCCTGTGCCAGGTCATTATGTCAATGTTCAGGGTGTAAGGACCCATTGTACTACAAGATTTGTGTGTTCCTATCTCTATTAGAAAAGACCTTATTTGTATTATAGTATTTTCCCATTTTAATGTGCCTATGCAAATAAGGAACAATGCCACATGGTGTTATAGGCCCATATGGGGGCTGCAAGAACAAGTCCAACAATCCCCATGACATGGTTCAAACATAAGCATTATGTTTTTTCACCAAAAATTCCTTATTGAACAGCTCACAAAGAGAAGAAAATATAAAAAGTGGGGGAAATCATCACTGTATAAGAGAATATTTCGTAAGAGTTATAGCTGTCAAAGAAAATAGACATAAAATATTCAAAAGCCATACGTGTCCATTTTATGTATTTTGAAATAGTTGGGGGTTGTTAAATCCAGTGCACCACTTTGGTGTGTGAAGGACTGTGAAGTAATGAAGTTAAAAAGGGTAAATGAGGGGTACTGATGCTTGGGGGTGAGAGAGTTAAGGAGTAAATATGAGCTTTACAGGGGTGTACAAAAGGGCAGAATACAAGATGGACATTCTGCATACACAAAACATAACTTAAGGATAGGGAATACTGTTAATATATACTGTGCGCACGGGGCGGTTTTGAACATGTACTCGTAAGAAATTGCCAGAGACTGCCTTAGTGAAAATGAGCAGCTCTCAGTACCTCCCAAGTTTGGACCCACCTTTTCTGGCCGCCTGGGCTGGCTCCCAGGGAAGGCTTGGAGGCGGGGGGAGGGGGGGGCAGGAGAGGGGACGGCTGGGGGCCTACCAAGGCTCCCAGCACCCCCAAGCTATGGAGAGGCCTTCGACGTGGAATCTCCCCAGACTTCATGCCGGCTAGAGTTATCCTTCAGATCAAGAAAGGATTCGGTAGAGAACTGGAAGCCAGGATCTGCCTGCCCGCCTCCCTGTGCCCTTGCCCCTCTCTGCTGAGGGAAGGGCGGGGAAGCTTGGGATCCCCTCCAGGAGGGACCACCAACACCCACCTTTTCTGGCCGCCTGGGCTGGCTCCCAGGGAAGGTCTGGAGTCCGGGGGGCAGGAGAGGGGAAGGCTGGGGGCCTACCAAGGCTCCCAGCACCCCCAAGGTAGGGAGAAGGCCTTCGACATGGGGGTCTCCCCAGACCCCATGCCGGCTAGAGCTAAACTCCAGATCAAGAAAGCTGAAATTCTTATAGCACTACCATATTAAGGATAATTTTGTAGAAGTTGTATATAAAGTTCAACTGGCATTATCAAAGTAAAAAATAATTATTCAGTGTGACTTTGTGTCATTGCTTTAAACCTTGTTGCCATAAAACAGACACTAGAGGAGCAAATAATATTTTCAGATAAGTAATAAGCAAATTGACTATCAAATGTTTTGAAGTATAACAGAGGCAGAAATAGCTGCTTTCTACACTTTTGTTTTTGTTTTTGTTTTTTTTTGGGCCACACCCGGCGTTGTTCAGAGGTTACTCCTGGCTATCTGCTCAGAAATAGCTGCTAGCAGGCACCGGGGCCATATGGGACACCGGGATTGGAACCAACCACCTTAGGTCCTGGATCGGCTGCTTGCAAGGCAAACGCCGGCTGTGCTATCTCTCTGGCCCCACTTTCTACACTTTTAAACATCATTGTCTAGTATTATCTGGGTTTTAGTTTAATCTTTAATGGCCCGTTTTCCTAACAAGAGATTTACTTTAAAGACAGTTTAGGTAATTATCCAAAGCTTCACACAATCACACATGTATGCTTACTACTAAACAGATGCTGATGAATTGACTTGTTTACTACATATTCTCTGAATGCTTTTAACCTATTATTAGCTGATTATAGAAATAAATTAAATTATAGAATTTGGAGAACTTAATTCATAAGTTCCGTGGGATCACTTTCTTAATAGTGGATGGTACAAACTTAACTTATATGCTAATCAATTTTGCTTTCATATGTAGAATCTTATTCTATTCGAGTATAAAAGGCAGCAAAAACTGCTAAATACTGAGTCCTTGAAGAAGTTCTAGAATTTTTACCA